>NW_024884142.1:9314834-9477695 GCF_019232065.1 Centrocercus urophasianus | reverse complement strand
TCTTCTCTTCTCTTCTCTTCTCTTCTCTTCTCTTCTCTTCTCTCCTCCCCCCCCCTCTCCTCTTTTTCTGGTGTTCTCTTATACAATTGTCCGTATATTCCCCTCTCCCCCACCATAGTTTATTTAGGTCTTACTTTGTTATTCATTATTCCCCTATTCTTTGTGCAACTGTTGTGCCTTGGTGCTCTGGTCACAAAGTAGGCTCCATCATACTAGGCACTATAACACAAAGCAAATCACGTATCTCTGACCTAAGCAGCCAGATATAAGAGAAAACACCAGAGGAAATGGCTGCTGAATCAAAAGAAAACCTTCTCATTTCACCCCTCCATATAGATCCTGCAATTTATTTTAAAAAGAGGAGAATAAGGACAGCAGTATTAAACAAAGTAGTCAGTACTGGAAGCATGTTAGCATTTTGGGAAAACCAGAAAAAGAAGAACTGAAAGAAAGCCGAAAAGTGTGGATCAGAAATTTTCTAGGTGGGAGATCTTTGAGAGAAAGAAGCACATAAAAGAACACTGAAAAGACCACACAACATGCAGAACACAGTCAGAATGAGACATAGAGTGAGTCATAGTGACCAGTTCTGTCTTGGGGTCAGGATTCCTCTGATATTTAAATCTGAGTCAGTTTCCAGATCCCTTCTATAGTCGACTAACAATAGAAGTTTCTGAACTATAATTCATCACTAAAGGAAATGTCTAAAAAGGCTGAGGTTGACTGTGTTTAAAACTGTATCCACTTTGCCTTTCTTCTGAAAATGAGCGTAGGTAGGCTAAGTATTGGATCTGTGGAATGTTAAAGCTGGGTGGGAAGAACTCTGCAAACATATGCTGCCTTGATAACAAGCTGGCCTGAGTCCTGTTCTAGTGAGCCAATGAGGTGCTGGAGGACTATGGGAGCCCTGTGATCATGCACAAAACCAGGAATAGCAGAAAGTTCAAGGTATTGTCATGATTCTGGCCTTCTCCTTCAAGCAGGATGATGACTTTAGGTTCCAGGAAATTAAGCCAAGTCATAAGGGCTACTTAATCTTCTTTATCTTGTCTAAAATCTCTTCTCTTTCTTTTGCCACATACTTTTACTAGTTTGGGGTCTTTCAAGCCAACTCCTAATGTTAGAATAGAGTCATAGCTCAGTGTGACTTGGAAGTGACCTTTAAAGATCACCTGGTTCCAACCCTTCTGCCGTTGTCAGGGATGTTTATCACTATGTCAGGTTGGTCAAAGCTTCATCCAACCCAGTCTAGAGCACCTCAAGGGATGGAGCATCCACAGCTTCTCTGATCCTGTGCCAGTGCCTCAGCCCCTTTGCACCCTCCGGGGTGCAAATGTACACTGGCAGCTGATGACCAGACATGGCTGGCCTCTTGATTGGGATAATAGCTTTTAATTTGATGGAGAATTATAATAGTGCTCCAAACATAACATCTATAAACCCCCAATTTGTCAGAAGCAGAGCTCTCCTGCCATTAGGAAACATTTTCTGATTTTTGATAACAGGATTTAACATACATGATATTTCTGTGTGATACCTTCAGCTGCTATGAGAAGATGAAGACTTTGGAATGTCATTCTCCTGACCATATCTAATACACTCCTTTTACTTCTTAGGACCAATTTCCTTCTTCCTTTCTTAGTACCAGCACCAGTTTGATGAAGAAAAAAGCAGATAGGCTTCATCACAGTCATTAGCGACTGCTGATGGCAAGCTTAAACAGTGTTTGAAGCAGAAGAGACCCTTCACATCCAAAGATTGCTTGGACTCTAATCTCCACAATGTCTCTGCTAATTACTCTGGTTGAGGATCCTGTCCTTAGGAAGGACTTAATGAGGCCACAAGAAGATGACAAAAAATTCTCTAACCTACAACAGCATGTTAGTACAACATGCTGGGTGCAACATGCCTGTTCCAGAAACTCTTCTTTCTCTAGTCCTTCTGATCCATCTGGGTTTCACTTCTCCTGCTATAGCAACCATGTCTTTGAAGAAGGAGCCACTTGGCCCTGCCCAGGAGTCCCCCTGAAAACACCGAATCTGTAGCAGTACCATCATCTAGCTTCTGAATATAATCATAGAATGGCTTGGGTTGGAAGGGACCTCAAAGATCATCTAATTCTAATGCCCTGCCATGGAGGCAGGGTTGCCAAGCACTAAATCAGGCACCACCTCAGGCTGCCCAGTGCCCACCCAACCTGGCCTTGAACACAGCTTCTTTGGGCAGCCTGTTCAATACCTTTGTTTCAGACAAAGGAAAGAAACCACCATCACCCTTGGTCCCAGAGATAGTTCACAAGACAGTAGCTTGAAAAAATACATTTTGCCCGTGCATCTAGTAGGTTTAATGCATAAAATCATTTCAAGAGTATCAGTATACATCAGCAATTTATTCTTTGTATGCTTATTACTGTACAGTCACTCTTAAGGTTTTTGATCCACACCTTTGCAGGGCTCATGCAATTGTCTCTGAGAAGCAATGAATGAAGGCAGTACAGAGCAAAGATTCAGGGTTCCACAGGTCCCAGGTCTCCCTGCCAGAAGGCGAGGCTATGCCTCCCATTCCTGTCCTGGGGCCTCTGGCATTCCTCAAGAGCTCACTGCCCTGTGCAGCCTCAGAAACAGCTGCACTGTGCTCTCACAGGGCTGTGCTGTACTAAACTGGACCTGGCTGGCAGGCAGTCCCACCACTGGCACAGCAGGCAGCATGCCTGGCTGCAAGGGGCTGCCCGCTGTGCCTGGTCCCAGCTCTGCTCCTCTTCCCCCTCCCCTCTTCTCTCAGCCCTCAAGCGCTATGGAGACTCACTTCACACACGGTCCAATAGTGATAGGACAAGAGGAAAATGTTTTAAACTAAAAGAGGGGAGATTTAGGTTAGATGTTAGGAGGAAATTCTCTACTCAGAGGGCAATGAGGCCCTGGCACAGCTGCCCAGAGAGCTGTGGGTGCCCCATCCCAGGAGGTGCTCAGGGCCAGATTGGCTGGGCACTGGGCAGCCAGAGCTGGTGGGGGGCAACTACTGCGACTCAATGCTTCCTACTACAGAACTCTTGAAAAACTCAACACAAAATCTTCATTTTCAGCCTCCCAAGATCAGAACCAGAAATAAAGGAACCTCGAACTGCTGGTCACTTTAATCACTGCAACCAGTTCTTCAGCAGCTTATAGTGCATTTTAGTTTGTCTCACTGAGCTGGGACACAGCACTGTGTCTTTTGCTGTCAGAGCCATAAGTTCAAATCATTTCAGAAAATTCAAAGAGCAAATAAATATCTCCTGAAAGAAGAAAATCTGAGCTTTAAATAAGGAGCACTACTCCTTGAGAAGGCAATGCTTCTGGCTTGAATCACACTACATTAGAAACCTGTGTTGGGGCAGATTGATTGATCACCTTCAGTTGAACACGGGCATACAAAATAGAACTAAAAGGTAGGATATAGGAATGATTTTTCTTCCCATTTTGACTTTTCTCTAGTATTCCATGTAGTAAAACAAATATTTTTGTTCTAGAATCAAAGCCAAATTTCAAAAAGCATTCTGCAAATTAAACAGACTTTTAGAATTACAGCACAATATTAATTAACTCAGACTATAATTAATGCTGAAATATGCCATTCTGTGTAGTGTTAAAATACCTTATGTTATTCTTGGTATTTCAATTGTACTTATGACTGAAGGAGCTTTATTATTTTTCATACTAAAATGAGCTTTACCTAAAATGGGAAAAGGAAGCATCTAAATCCTTTTGCTTTAAGAAATTAAACTCTTCCAAGTCTGCATGTACGACACAAGGTAAGACCAGGAACATGTATTACACAGTGAAGAAATAAAACCAGCAGTTGTCACAGGAAATGACTGGTTAATAAGGGGCTGTCCACAAAATATATGCTGCAATTGGAGATGTCTTCAAAAGTCAAGAGCTTGTTGTGCAGTTCATGAATTTACTATGTATGTATAAATATTTGTCATTTCTCTTGCAAATAGAATAGAAACCAAAAAATCTTTCTTAAAGTATCCAACACATTTCAAGTTTCATTGTTGTGAAGGATTAGGGTGGTTATTTTACATAAACCTAACTTCTGATAACATTGTCTCCCTGGAAAACACTGTGGAAAGTACACGAGGGAATTACAGAAATTTAAGGGAGAGTGCCTAGTCTCAATGTAAATAGTTTGTTGGGCATGTTTGTGAAAAAAGTATCGCAGACTCAATAGCTGCAGTACAGAAGAAGGTGATGCTGATCCTAAGCACACTGATTTTTCAGCAGAAAATGTTTGCTGTGTTATACAGGGTATAGAGGAAACAAAGCAATTTAAGAACTGTGCTGCCATGCCTCATCATATTATTTGGCTGTCCGGGGTCTATGGAAACTGATGGGGCACTATATTTCCATAATAACTGGAGATTTCACAGCATCATGGAATTAAGGCAGAACACAATCAGGACATCCAGTTCTGGCAAACTGTTTTCAATGAAAAGTGGTGACAGCAAGTATTTCTCATAAGTCCACCTGAGGACCTTTTTTATTTATCCCTTTATGTAGTTGTGCCCATTCTTCTTCCTCCACCACATTTCATATTCTTCCTCTCCTGATTTACATTCTTTGCATAACCAGCAATTCTCAAGTCCTTTGGTGAATTGTTTTAAAATTCCCTGTCCTGACAGCTGCTCTCTTCTTTCCACTATCTGCCTCCAGAAGTTGGCAACAGAGCAATCAAGATGAAACAATTGCTTTCGGATAGGCCACTATGGATTCTGCTCATGCAGGAAGGAATCCCAGCAGCCATTCTGGAAACTCTACGGGCTTTCCAATTCCCAGTGAAATCTGTGGAGAGACTGCTAAGCCTAATCCATAAGAAATTCATGTTAGCAGCTGCTGGACCACAAATGTTTGGCTGCTCTGCAGACCACATATGGTAGCTGATGCTCCAGTAATGAGTGAGAGATCTCTTGTCCACATCAGCTGTACAAAGCTTAATTATATTCCACCTTGCTCCTTTCCCAGAAAAAGGTCAGCTACAGCAAAGATAAACTAATATCTCTGGACAAAGGATGATGGAAGAGCATTCAGTCATTGCATATATTACTAGACCCAGGGAGAAAAAATCAGTCTCTAATCAACAGCTTTTTCTGATATTATCTCCTCTGTTGAATAACAATTAGCAAAGGTGTATCTTTCAACCACTTTTTTTTTTCTTTTTTTTTTTTTTTTCCCCAGAATTATCTGGGCAATGTATATTTCTGTGCTGTTTAAACAGAAAACATTTTTTTTCCTGTTTCTTGAAAAATGACACAGTTTACACCAGGAATTTCTGCCTATCCTGATTTCTGTTCCAGAACCACTCAAATTGAGCAAGCTGAGTACATTCCTTTGTATGTATGAATGTATACAAAGCTAAACTGGGGTATTATGAAAAACAGTTCACAAAGCCAATAGAAAGCTATATATAAAATGACATTCTCATTTCAGATGAAGCCTGAGACAAAAGGGATATAGGTAAACACAGCTGCAACATTTTTAGGCATATAATCAAATGCACAAAAAAATATTGGAAAACTATGTTAATTATTGTAATTAAATTGTGAACAGTATTGATAGAAAAATATCTTTAAAATATATGAAACCAAAATGGAAATATTTTTTTTTTTAGAGGAAAGATGTGTTGAGACAAAAATGCCAGCTACCTACTTGAGATTTGCTGCTACTAGAAGGTATAACTTAAGAGAGAAGCAAGAAATGAAAGAAATGTTCTTCAGTTCTGGATCACTGAATCTCATAGTTTATGAAGAAATAAAAAGCTAGCATAAAAAAAATAAAAGCTTTTTTGAAATGTTCTATTACAACACTTCCATTTCCATCTGCAGCTATCACTTCTATTCCTTACTCATGTAGTGTTTCTGTGTCATTTTCTTCTCTTTTCTTCTCTTAGAGTTCAGTCTTTCTTACTGGTATTTCCTCTTTTTCTTATTCCCAGTGTCACAGAAAATAAGTCATCTTTCAGCTGGACTTTCTCCCACAGGAGATAGATTCTCCCACCACAGCATATGTTTAAAACTGGATTTGGTAGAGGAACAACATGAAGCTCTCTGTGCAGTCCGAAGAAAGGCAAGCTCACACTGAATGCATTCAAATTCACAGTAGAAGCCAACGCAGATGGATTTGCCTTCAAAAAGATGCTATGACTGTGCAGGCAGCTTAAGGCAACCAGGCACCTGAAGGAGATTTCCATCAGTTCCTAGTCATTCTATGAAAGGCAATTGAGGCTCTACAACAGAACCTTCTACTGTCTTGTCTTTCTCAGGTTTATGAATTTTTTTCTAATAGGTATTACCAACAGTCTGCTCTCCAGAGGCATTCAATTGAACATGTTCCTCTAAAATAAATGTTAAGAAAGGTGAAGAAATATCTTTGAATTCTAATGTTAGTTAACATACACCCACCAAAGGGTGTATATTAGAGAAGTATCTGAAAAAGCATATATCCCACTAACATCTACCCCTTCTCATGGCTCCAAGCATACAGGAATAATAAGAGCTAGAGGCCAGCTTAATCCACTACAAACTGGGGAACTGATTTAGTGGCATTACAAGTGGCTTGCAAGTCCAGCTGGATTGCCATGGTGCAGTCTTTGGCACAGATGGATCAGAGCACAGGACCCATCCAGTGCTGGATGGCTCAGATTACAAACTGGCTTTCCCCTCAGGCTTGATCCTGCTGCCTGCTGCTCAACAGCACAACAGACCAAATCAGACGAAAGACTCTGCCTCTTATGGAATGTCCTTTACTCCACACTGGCCTTGAAGCCTCAATAGCCCTTGTCCATTGTGAGGACCAGAGCGAATTATCTGCTCTAAAGCAGTCAGACTTAAAGTAAGGTATGAGAAGGCAATGATAGCTCCACACATCTGAATTTCTACCACGTAATTGTTGGACTTTCTCTTCAAAAACTGTTCTTATTTATTTACCTTTTGGAGGAAGAATTTCCATCTTCATTCCACAGAGAAGCATTTAATGTTAGGAAGATTTTCACCTAGTACTGTTTTTGCATTGCTCCAAACAGATCAATTTTCCATTAAGATAAAGACAGATGAGCAGACTGCAACCACTGAACAGAGTGTGCTGGCAGAGCAGAACAGCAGTATAATGACATTAAGACTCAGATTTTTTAAACATGCAAAAAATAAATCAAATTACAAAAGAAAAAGTAGTCCAAATTTGTCAGCAGCACAGAGTCACTTGGAGGTCCTTCATAAATGCTGAACAATTGGCTTCACCTAACAGCCCTTAACTGCTCCAGCTGGTCATTACCTGAGCACTAGAGCCCTTTGGATGAGTCAGTAATGTTTAAATAATCCACATCCAGATACTGACTTACACCTTCTTTAGTGGACTGCAGTGCAGTGCAAATGCATAGTACAATTAATTAACGCTGGGACCAAAACCAGAGTCTCCAGCTTCCAAAACAAATGCTCAGCCATGTAGCCAAAAGCACCACTCCAATGGCATAAGCCAATTTACTCTCTGTTTTATTAAACTTCCACAGTGTTTAGAATCACTAAGTCACAGTGGGTCTGGCACTTCATGTTGTGAATGTTGGTGAGTGTTTCCTTACCCACCAAAACTCAGTTGTAAGCCTGTATTGCTAATTCCCCTATCTGAGGTATTCTCATTTTACTGCAAATCATACGTAATGATGTGAAATTTGGCAATATGTGTAACAGCGCCTGAGCCCAATTAAGAAATGTATCTGCCTGTATGTGCTTTCCTTCTAGAAGTTTGGGGGGGGGAGGGTGTTGATTTTTGTTTGTTTGTTTGTTTTTGCCTATGTATTTCTTACAGCACTGCTAGAGAGCACTATTAATGTGCAGGCCTCCAAATGAAGATATCTGCAGACTCTGTGGCTTTGTAGTCAGGATTGACCCTCACCTATTTTCAGTCATCTGAAAGTGAAGTTTCAAACATGAGATTTCCTGTATATTCAGCAGACTGAGGCAGGCACTTTGCAGAAGGTGGCTTGCCCTGCCCTTGGCTAAATTGCAAAAGTAAAAGAACGTAATTTGCACTGGGGTGGCCCATCTCCCTCTGCTAACAATTGATGCAGTCTAGATACCACCTTACTATTAGACAACTGTTTTAGAATATCTGAGACACATTCCATTCTAACGCAATATTTGGCTTTCAAATATCTTATCAGTTTTGTTATTCCACATATATTTCCCTTCTATACATGGGGGAAGATTGAAGAAATCAAGTACTTGACAGCATATCATTTCAAGTAGGTTCTAACGCTGCATAAAATTTAAGGAAAACTACCACAGGTAAACTCTGGAGATAATCAAAACCTTTCTTTATTTTTCTGTTACAAAAATGGATTTTAGTGAAATACTGTTTGGACTCAGTATGGCCATAGTTTCAGTCTCTGATGGAAGATGACTGTTGTTAGATGACCCTTCAAGTAAACCTGGTCCCAAAACGACACACTCCACAGTTTTCTCTATACCTTATAGATAATTAGCATTTGATCCCACATGCTGGCAAAACTGAGGCAGTAATTTAAATCAGTTAAGTCTCATTGGTTTATTTTAGCTCTTCTAGGGAAAATAATAATTTCACTAAGACTTCTCTATTCTTTCACCATCTTGCAAGAAGCAATGATTTTAGAGAAAGAATGATCTTACCTGTGTAAAATTGATTAAAATAGTGTTTGTAGGAAGGTGAGAATTTAACAGTATATACTGGATTCTTTAGATTTCAGCACCAGCTTAGTCATCCTAAACTCCCTTTTCTATGGGAGTGATTAATCTGATTCTTTTCTACTGAGATGAAACAGCCTTTGGAGGGGTCAATTTCAAAGATTACAGTGCCAAAGTCAGTTATAGAGATCTTAAACACAGAAACATTTCACTCAATGAGTCTGGTGGTCTTGGGATCGGATCAATGTATTTTGTATTTAGCCACTTCCTAAATGGATTATGGCAAATGAAAATAATAGTAACCAGACAAACAGTTTTCTCAAACAGACAGTGATCTAACTTTTCTTCCTAAATAAACATTTACTTCACATGTTATGATTTTCTATCTACTTTAGGGTGAGCTGTTTTTTTTTTTTTTTTTTTTTTTTTTTTTTGCACTTTATTGACTAAACTGCTTTTTAGACTGCATTGTGCTTACTGTTCAGAACACCACCACCCTCATAGCAGCCCAGACACCTACCTCCCCTGGGGACAGTGCATGGACTGTCATTTGAAGCCAACCATATTGTTGAATGTTCAAATTCCATGGCACATAAACACAATCTCAACAAGCCTACAAGACCAAATTCTAGCTGTTATCTGGGATTATGTGATGTAATTTCATATCAGTTCATCTATATAAAAAATATTACAAGATGCAATTTTTAATTTACAATACACAGATTCACAGGGGAGAATATTTTTCACCAAACACGCGCTAGATCTCTGAATGTTTTAAATCATCCTACCTTCCTAAAGCACCTGCCCCACAAAAAGCCCTTTCCAGACTTGTAAAGTAAAGATGTGACTCTTAATTCCTATATATTTAGAATTTTGCAGGTTATTGTAACAGCATAAGCTGGTGATAATTGCGGTCAGCTGGCATAGTGCAATAATTCAATTTTAGTTCATTTCTAGCCTATGCTTGTTTATAAAGCATCTTGTTTTGTTTTAACATCTGCTGTTTTCTAGATATAATGATGACTTCAGATTGTCTATTTTGTTTAAAAATAATTTTACACAAATAGAGGTTATTGCCCTCCTTTTCCATTCATAGCTGATAGAGTGAGTGATCCATTCATAGATATAAGTGAGTGATAGAAAAGCCAACTCTTTTCCATCATCTGTCTTCACTTAGGCATGATTCTCTGGTTGTCCCAGTCTGAGAGAACAAACCTGAGTCTTTGTTTCTTCTGTAAAACTTGTCCAGTGCATTGTCCTGGTATTCATAAGATTTGGCTTTCTCTTTCAAGTAGATCTACCATATAATCTATGACAGTATTTGTATAAGGTATTTCACGTTTCCTTAAAATGTTGAAAAGGATATTAAAATTTTCCTAGTAGAAAACACATCTAATAGAGCATAGGCACATCTAATAGAGATGGCCTGCTGTTCCTCATCATCAAACTAATTTTACAGTAATCAAGATCCCTTCACATAGGAAATGTTTCAAAGGTTTCACTGCCACTCCCATCATTCAAATTGCATTGACGGAATTCCTGGAAGTTGTCTTACAGTACCTGCAGAATGCAACAGAGAGATGGGGGGGAAGGGAGAGAGAGAATGGTTACAGAGCCATGAAAGGATCTAGCAGTGTCCAGATTTCTTGAGAACATGAGGCATTCTTGGAGTGAGTAGAGGACATTTGGCTCATCATGTCTCATTCCCTTTTCCATCTACACCATGATGTCTTCTAATTGTTTCTTTAATGACCTCTGTGTTTTTGCCTTAACTATCTTGCCTAGTAAGCCGTTCCACACATTTATGATTCGCTGCTTGAAAAAAATGCTTCCTGACATCTGTTCTGAATTTGTTTTTCTTTAATTTTCATTTATGCCCTCTCATTCTATCATCTGTGTTGGGCTGAAAATAGGAACCCATGTTGACATTTTCTGAACCATTTAGGTTTTATGTTTTTTAATTAAAAACTCCCTTTTAACTAGATGGAAGTCCAACATAATGGTACAGACTATAACATTGTATTTAAAAAAAAATACTACTTTTACAAATATAAAAAATCATGGATGTATGTACCTAATATTTCATAATTCATAAAGAGAACATAAGAATTTCTCTTAAAAAGAAGATTCCTGCCTTTGCTAAGATTCATTACAAAGAAGGCAAGAAATACACTAAAAACTCTTTATAATGCACTAGGATCTACATTTTTGTTGTTGTTGTTTATGATTTTTCATTTTATTTTACAATTTTACTCTTCTTTAGATGTCCTAACATTACGAGCATCATAGAAACTATAGGTTTCCCTGTTAGATTTTCTCATTACAGATTCAATTTTCAAAAAGTGCTGAGCTGTGGTGGGTCATTTTAAGAAGTCTCAGCATGAGAGATTGGAACACCCTTCCAACCCCTTTAAAAGAATGTAATAATTACCTTTTAGCTTGAGAGGTATTAGTAACTTCATTCATCAGGGCCTTGTTGCTGCTAGTCATCCATCCAACCTCATGTCTTTCATACTGTAAGCTTCTCTGGTTGGTGAATGCTGTGAATTTAATTAGGATCATGTCGTTTAGTATATATTTACTTCCTTCTGTTAATCCTTTCATTATTTTTTACTCATGATTTTTTTCTCCTTCCCTTTCAACCCAGCCCATTCCATGATTCTGTGATTCTATAAGAGTTAAGACCACTTAATCACTAAGTGATTTTGTTTCAGCCATTTAATGTAGCTCATGAACAAATCTCTCATTGATAGTTCTTCCAATTGGTAATCCTCAAATGAGCCTTTCACAACCAAGGTCCTAAAGGATCATTGCGTGATCTGACCTGGTACAAACCAATAATCCAAACTACAGCTGTAAAAAAATATAGAAAATATTGACAAAAGTTTTCTACAGGAACTCAGTGGCATTTTGATACCTCTGGCTGCTATTAGGAATCAGTGCACTGCTAGCTAAATTCCAAAACAGAAACTCGCATGTTAAAAACACAGATTTTCTTTTTTATCACATTGAATACTGAAAGAACAAAAAGGAGGGAAGACCAGGGTGCTTAAAAATAAAATAAAATAAAATAAAATAAAATAAAATAAAAGGGGGAGAAATTTTACTATCCTAGTATTTTTTTTCTGTTACTGACTACCCAAATATCAGTTTTAGAGCTCATAAGTAATATCTCCAGTTATCTCAGAATCTAAAAGAATTTAGTTGGTTTATCAGAGCGAAAACTGGTCCTGGCACTTCTTTGAACCTGTATGCAATATGGAAATGGATCCCTTGTTCTTTCTATGCATATCAGAAGTAGTCCAAAAGGCAAAGGACAACTCACGTGCTATTTGCTTTCACCTGAGGACAGTAGGAAAGAAGAATACAAATGTTAAACCCTCTCAAACATTTTAAGCAATAACCTCTTTCTGATTCATTTTAGCACCCTTCTGCTTAGATCGTCACATTCTTCTGCCAAACTCATATCCTTTCTTTTTTTTTCTTCCTACCGATATTCTATGATCTTCTCTGCCAATGTTCTCGATGTGACTTCTGATGTCATGTCAGATAAGGCAGATAATAGGACCCACAAGTTTCTAAGTCCAATGTCTGGATGCCACATACCCTCTGGAATTTTTCAGTTTCTGCTGCTTTTGGGGGCCAAGTGCCTTGACTGAGCCTTCAGCAGAATTTAGATCAGGTTTAGAAATCTACACAGAAACAAAGAAATGGAGAATCAGTTTAACAGAATGAGAAGTGATAACTATCTCAACAATTTTCCAGGGTAATTTGGCTTGGTTCTTATGCCTAAAATTCATTTTGTTAGAGTGACTGATCTTCAGTGGAACTATGTAATGAATGGACAGCTAGGTTAATGTCAATGTGCCGTTAGCGGCAGAAGCCAAAAATTCTCTTTAATGTCATCTCATTAGGAAGCCCCAGTGTAAGCATCTTTCCCGGAATACTGTGAGAATCTGTGTGCCAGAGCTGGTGGGAGGGATCCTCCACCAGCTGCCAAACATGACATTTCTGGACAGACTGCTGAACCCTCAGCAGGTGACATCTGTGAAGCAGCCTTTCATCTTCCTGTCTCTCAATGGCTGGATACCTGCATGGGGCAGGGATCCCAGAGAGGCTCTATGAATGCAGCCTGTCTCTTTCTCCCAGCTGGGCTTCCACGGCCACAGGCTGAGGATCCCAGAATTTGAGCTTCCAGTGTCAACATCTGCTCTCAGAGCCTCTTTTGTCCATTTCTCTCTCTATGTGATGACAGCTAAAGCCCTGTCCAGCCAATATAAACTGTCTGCAATCAACAGAACACAATCTATTGACTGTTTACTGCTTACAAGAAATAGGTATATATTTTCACTTCTGTGGTGTATGTCACTGAATGGGAGAGCGATGAACCAGCAAAGTGCATTTAGTAGTTTAGAAATTTTTCAATTGCTGTATAAAAAAGGGAACACTGAGTAAAAATTTACTTGTAGAATAACCTCAGAAGGGCTTAAAATCTTAAAGCACAACTTCTAGTTTACCAGCATAAAGTCTGTTAGATTTACTATTTGCTGAGATAGGAAAATAATACAAAATGGAAAGAACAGAAAAGTGGATTATTTTTCCTTTTGTACAAAGACGTTGAAAAGGCAGACATTCTTTCCAGAGAATTCTAAGTGACGCTAAATGTAATTTATTCATCACAATTAATGTTATCGCAACGAATACCAAATGAATTGCTAATCATTGGCCACCCCATTTTAAAGTGTTACCTATCCATCTGTCTGTTTTGCTAAAGGTACATTACACAACATATGTTTCTTTTGGCTCTTTGAGTGCCACTAGCAAAGGCATAGTCACCCATCAGAAGGACATTCAAATAAATAATATGCATTAAATTGCTTAAGAGTACTTTTTGTCTTTGCTAGATAATTCTGGTTTATTTTACTTAACGAAGGAAGTAAAGTAATTTACTTCAGTAGTGGATAGATGAAGGTGAAAAAGTTCAAGATATTCTTTTTATTTCCTGAGTATTTAGGAATAGATATGTCATTCAATTTCAAAGTGAATTGGATTCCCAAATAATCGTCTAATAATCAACCATAGCCTTTGGGCTTTTCTTATTCTGTGTTTATAAAATAAGCATCCCAGCACATTTTTAACTGTGATGTTTAATTCATGGATATTCATAATGTACATTGGATCCTCAGACTAAAAGAGCTCAATAATTATGAAGTATGGCCATCTTCCTGAAGTTCATCCTCCTGAAATAATAAGGTGATATTTTCTGCTAACACCTCTGTTGATCTGTGCCAAAACTTGCCAAAACACATATCAAGGTTGATATGGACATGGCAGTATTTGAAAGTGGGAATTCCCTACTTGCCAAATATGATCTGTATATAGTCAAGCACCTTATCTGGATTGCCTCTTCAGCAGAAGCACTCCACCTCAGCAACTACACTGTCTCAACAGCCACCAAGACTGACAATATAGATCAGACTCGTAACAGGAGAAAAGATATAAGCCAGAAAAGGACATAACTTGGAATGTCAGCTGTGAGCAGCCTATGTACCAAAAGGTATGTTCAATGCAGAAAAATGCTGTGATTTTCTACTTCAATATAGATTAGGAAAAAAAGAGACTGAACACCTGGATGATGCATGCAACATGAATAGAAAGGAGGCAAGATGTGACCAGACTTGTAAACCTAACAATAATTTAGTTTTATGCTACAAAATCAGAAATATATTTGAAGGAAAAAAAAATGTGAATATTATATATTTATATATAATATATATGAATAAAAGTATTCATGAATCAATTCAAAAATGCAAGAACCTCTGAGTTTCTACTTGTATAACTCATGAGCACTTCAGTGTAAGCATTGAGTTTTTCTACCTATGTTTACTGCATGCGTAAGTGTTGGGTGATGTGTTCTGGATACTACAGATACAATACAAATAATAAAATAATAACTATAAAATTGGACCACTGTAATAGGAAGCAATTCCACAACTAGAACTTGGATACAATGTCAGGAAAGACTATTTAATACTGAGAAAATTTCCAAAGAACCATAAGTGAAGAAAAGAGCAGAAAAATCTCTGATTTTCACCACTCTGCAAAGTCATTATTGCTGATAGTAAAGCAAGCCTACGTAACTCAGAAGGAAACATGGCTACTGTCTAGGTCATCATCCTGCACTTTCTCAGGGGCATTTTGCGTTAAACTGGGTGGGGGAGGGAAGAGAAAAGCAACAGATGTTTCTGACTCATAATTATGTCACGTAGACAGCTAAGAGAAGTATTTTTGACACGCATCTTGCTAAATTATAATGGAGAATCAGCTAACGAATAGTAAAAAATGAATATCATCCTTTGTAAATGCACAAACCACAGTCATCTCTTCTGTCTCTACATGCATTCACTCACATCTATTCAATCCCACATCTCTGTTAAATTTTCAGTTCACAAAATTGATATGCTGGTAAAACACCTCAATGAACAACTTCTCTAGAGAAAGAGCTGATAGTCTTTGCCTAGTGTTCATCAACATGCAGGCAGAGGAAGCACCTGTATACACCTCAAACTTTGTTTTTCAGTGGCTGTGGCTAAAGAGTACACCATTTCCACCTTTCCACCTCTTAGAGATACTTGGAATCAAAATTTCTTGCACATTTATTTTTCTAAAGCTAGGTGTGTAATTCTTTTGTCCCTGTGAAGTGCAGAACATCAGTAGAGCACCTAAAAAAAAATTAAAATTAAAATTGAAAAGAAAAGAAAAGAAAAAGAAAAAGAAAAAGAAAAAGAAAAGAAATTAAGAACAAATTTGTCAAATGCCCAGGATATTAATAAACTTCTTTTTGAAAGAGTTGGTTAGTGAAGAACACTCTCTGACCAAGGACAGCAATACAATTTGAGGTACATCAGCCTGGAACAAAAGTTCTCTGCATCTTTGAATTTATTGACCAAATATACACATATTTTTACAGATATATTTCTGAGAAAGTTACTGCAAAAAAAATTCATTTGCATTACAGTCTTTGTGGAGATAATGATAACTTGCATCTGATCCTAATTTACTGTCAGAAAAATGTCAAGGAAGGAAGGGCAGAATCTTTTAATGTTTATTTCTGCTGTTTGAAAACACTCTAAGAAAAGTCACTGTGACTCTAGTGGGAGCTCTTTGATGGAAGTTTTTATGAAGTTAATGTTGCAGAGAGATGTTCGGAAGCTCCCAACAAGTGGACTGTGGCGTGTCGAATGGTCAAACGATTCCATCTGTAGTTAAATCTGCTACTGGAAGCATTTATCAGCCTCCTGGTTGTTTAATCTGGGATCCCGCTGCTCCCACGCTCTATCTGGATTTTGTCATTTACTAGTGCAGCACTTTGTAAAGAAAAGCAAAATCTTACAGTATTTCAGCTGCTATAGACACTCTTCAGAAACTTCCTCATATACTCAGATCACCTTCTTTTTAGCTAAGAAATGGAATTTTGAGTGAGGAGTTCTTTGAAAATTTTACTGGCAATGTTAAGTAAACTTCACATATTTTATTTTAAGCCTTATTATTTTATTAGAGGGACTCAAAGATGAACTGCAAATGGGGGTCATCCTCCCTTGAACTTGTAAAAATCTAAATCTCACTTGTATAGCTTAATTCTTCCCAGTCCAGTTAAATCCATTATCCCAACTTAGAATACTTAACAGTTTGTCCTCCCCTCCCTTGCCTTTATCTGCATCTTTCTTTGCCAGTGTGGGCCTTTGATAGTTCTCAGAACAAAGGGACATAGGAATTTCTTCTCTCAGCCTACTTCTTCTCCATGCCTTTAAATATACCACAGGACTGCAAGTGAGATACAAAACCTCTTGAACTGAATAGAGTGTAATAAACAAAGGAATCTGGAGCCCTGAAGAGCACAGTTTAGGATCCCATCTCCATGGCAGTGGTTTGACTCCATGAGCTACCGTGATCCTTTAGAATCTTGTTGAGAAATTCTCTCATCAGCACATCCTAGCACTGCATTCCTCTGATACTGCAGGATCTCTTCCAAGAAGAGGAAAGGTTTCATCACCAATTATCTTTCATTCTTCTTCTGAAGGAAAGAAAAGGGCTCTTAACTGATCACCACCTACCAGGGAGACATAAAGGTAAGAGAATCCTAATCCAACTGCTTACCACATCAGCCAAAATTAAACACTATCAGGTGGCTGGAATCAACATTTCTGGTTCTGGATTGGGAATGCTATAAGGAAGCTGCAGAGACCAACAATAGATGAAAGATGAATATATAACACCCCAAATGGTAAATGAATGAGAAAGAAGCACAAGTCCAAATCCCTAGGTGGCAACTGTACTGATTATGTCAGTCTAATAGCTTTTGGAACAAGGAGTTGCCTTTTTCATCCCAGTGCTGGCAGCCTGGTTAGAATATCCCATTGCTCAATGGGATCTGGGCACAGATATCTTGCTGTTGGAATCATCTACAGTAGGACCAGTTTCATAACAATTCTTTTAACTGTGGAACTGACAGAATCAAGAATGTCTTGCAAGAACAATAACTTGCCCTTATATCAACTATATTTGAGACATTTCTCCCATCTGAGACATTATAAAATAAATGGAAATAAGATGAAATAGAGAAAGCTGCAGAAATGAAGAAGAGAGTGAGTGAAAAGAAGGAAAGACAGAGAGGAAAAAAATTATAATAAAATTCCTTGTTGTGGTGGATTGGCTCCAGCTATCAGCCAAGCACTCACACAACAATTTCCTCACTCCCTGCTTCACCCAAGCAAGATAGCAGGAGAAAATAGAAAAACGAGAATGAAAAGTCTCGTGGGTCAAAGTAAAGATAAGGATAATCTCTTACCAACTACCATTGTAAGCAAAACACCCCAGCTTGGGGTATTTAAGTTAATTTATGGCAATTTGTGCCAATTTACAACAGCTTGGATAGGGCTCTGGGCAATCTGATCTAGCACTTGATTTGAGTGGTTGGCAACCCTGCCTGTGGTGGGGCAGAGTCCTTCCATAAGTCTGGCTTCAAAGATGTGCCTGTATCTCAGCTGGTTGGCCCAGCTCTGTCCTGCACTGGTTCTGTTTTGGAACTGGCTGAAACTGGCTGTCTGGTCTGCAGTCCCTGGCCTCTTCCCACAGAAGCCACCCTGTCTAAACCTTGACAATTACATACAGTACACTTCTGAAGAAAATGAAGTTTTGCAAGCTGACCATGAGAAAGTCAGACATATACTTCTGATAATACACTTGTTGGAAGTGTCAATGAATGCTGCAGATGAGAGGAAATCCAGCACACGCTACATATTGTCCATGCATGCACAGATGCAAACTGAAAAAGGGCCTTCTGGTTCCCTGACATCTCTTATGAAGGGGTCGTTCCTTTCCTTCCAAATCAGTCTTTTTCCCCTAACATGCAAGAATTTCTGTCAAGTAATACAAGACCCGGTGGCAACTTGCCCTGTTTGCAGTTACCCAGAGCTAGGCATGTGTGGAGGACTGATTTATAGAGCCCTGCATTTCAGTCTTGTAGACCCAGAGAGTGGTCAGGCACTGGAATGGCTGCCCAGAGAGGTGGTGGAGTCGCCGTCCCTGGCAGTGTACAAGAGGCGTCTGGATGACGCGCTGCATGATATGGTTTAGTGCTTGTGGTGGCAATGGTGATGAGGAGACGGTTGGACTGGATGATCTTGCAGGTTGTTTCCAACCTTGTGATTCTATGATTCTATGAAACCCAGTGAGGTTATGTATGAAATTAAATTGACTCAAGTCATCAATGCTAGAATGCTTTTATTTATTTCAATCTTCAGATTCTGTTGGTTATATTCCCAAAACTGACCACAATGACCAAGGCCAATCTCTATATTATGGAGGCTCATTTTCTTCAACATCTCTGCTGCATCTTCTTTCAACTCATAGTCCATGTATGTATACCATAGGACCTGAGCTGATTCCCATGAGTATAGCAGGTCTACCAATCTCACTGTACTTCAGAATGAGCTGCGAGTTTGCTTGTTTGAATTTCAAACATGGCAATGATTAGAAGAACAGTTAGTAACGAAAGCTAAAGTCATCTACATTTGCTATTATATTTACAATACCTGCATTTAGCTTACTGGCCTAACACTATGACCTTGGTTTATGGTTCAATACTATCATTAGTTCAAACTTGGGTTAAGTAAGGGAGTGGAAATGAAGATGCATTCCTAGCTTTTTTCTAAAATTAAAGCATTATCACTGTTGCAAATGGAGATTATTGCAGCTCTGTAGCTGTGGGAAGAGCAATATAGTGTAAAAGCTCGATAGCCCATATATTAGGTGCCCCAAGACAGAACCAATAAGTGGTATAAACACATTCTACATGGCCTGTTGTAATTAGTAATGAAATGCCTGAAATAAATTCGAAGCCTTGCAAGAAGTCAGCTTTCCCTCGAAAACCTGTTTTCAAATGGTATCATACTTCAGCATTCTTCAACTTTGTGAGTTCACAGCATCTGCTGCTTAAATATAACAGCACATATGGCAGCATCATTTTGGAAAGCAATGTAAAAAAAGACTGAAGAAACTATTATGAGGACTGCTGTCATGCTCTTGGGGCACAATTGCAATCTTGTGTTTCCATACGGCACCGCTGGAGAAAGAATGTGAAGTTTTAGTAGAGTAGGTAGGGTCAAATACTGTATAATAAACTGAGTCAAATGTTCCCTTTTTGTACTTATATTTTATTAGTTCCAAATGAAATACACAATGTAATTTAAGTCCTGACTTTTTACTTGGGACTAAAGTATGTGCTTCAACTTTAGCATGAGTATAAGTGCTGTTTTGAAGCCTAAATCAGCATTCATGCAAATCCCAGCAAATGCTGACATTCTATCTCTGGCCTGGCAATCCAAGTGTATAATTAATTTGCAGATTCACTTTGTGAACTGGTATCAACATCGAACTGTTTTGCCACTGGGTAAACATGTGGCTTTTATCAATGAATCTTTTTTTCCCGTCTGACTGTATTATAGTAGAGTGGAATTGTGTCTCTCAGGAGTTAGCACATTCAGCTGGATTTCTACTGATGTTTTATTATTGAGGGAGTTTTATAAACAGGAAAACAATGAGGGCAAAATTATGCCAGGAGGACACAGCCTCCACCCACAGGGACAATTATGCCCAACGGGTTTAAGGAGATGTAATTCTTTCATAAATTCCTGGAAACATAATTTCTCTTAAGCAATATTAAAGCATGGCAATAGCATGATAATAAAATGAGTTTTCAGGGGATGTATGTCTTTCGGAGAATGGGGAGGAAGTTCACCTCTCTCTCGTCTGCAAACATGAATATCTATGGACATTGCATAGGGAAAATTCTTCCTTTTGATCACTAAATAGCAAAAATAATCTTCAGATTTGGGGAGAGAACTTTTGAAAGCAATCACACAGTAAATTGAGGTCAGAAGTTCTAGACAAGCTAAGTGAGCACTGTGAATCTTCTCTGGGACTGAGCCAAAGGATCCATTCCTTTCCTTCATCTGTGGGACTTCATTGGTGTTGTCCTGTGATGGCTGCTACCACTTGCATGGGTACACACTGAGCACCTAAGGAAAGTAAATAGTGGCAAGAAAACAACATGAGGTAAGTAACTAAGAGATTGATAAACTCGTACCTTTTCACGTGTTATTCATCCCTTGGATGTAAATTTAATAGGGGGGCTAGTGGTTCTCCTTGTCAAAAGGTATCAGCAAGCTTAGCAAGTCTTAAAAAAAAATAAAAATGGCAACCACTAACTGGTAGCAACTGTTCTTCTTGGTTTCTATTTTTTCTTTTGCTACAATTCTAAAACTACACCTTTTCACTCACTATTAGATTATTTTTAGGCTACCATTTGGGCAGTTTTTTTGATAGACAAAAATCTCAGATCACCAAAACAGTGCTTCTTGTAATGACTGGCAAGCACTTCTTCAAACCACATTGTATTTCCTTGTTATTCTGAAAAAGAATTGCATTGCAAAAGAAGTTCTCTCTGTTGCTGCCTAAAAGTGTCCCCATTTTACAACTACAAATGCCAAACATATGTTTTCTTTAAAAACTATTTCTAGTTTTTAGTCATCCTCAGATTGAAGCACTGGAGATTTGTCTCAAACTGACATTTTTAGCTGCTTCTATAATGCGTAGACTCAGAAACAAAGTATTTATCCTATACCATTAGACTTGAGCTGAGCTGACCTTCAGCTCGTAAGCTAAACTCATCCAAACAAAACAAACTCTGGAGATTCAAATTGCACATTAATTGGTCCAAAATTTGGTCTGCTATACAAGAGACACACAAATTACAAGTTTATTTAAAAGAAGAGCGTACCCAATGATCTGTTTCTTCAGACATTGTACTTAGATAAAAAACTGTGGAGCTAAAATGCTTAAAGTTATCAGGATCATATTATGATTTGTTTCCTTAACATCATCCATGCAGCTCTTGATCACATATGGGCAGAGAAGGACACGTTCTATGTCTGTCATGCTTTACTACATAAATCAGTACCCACTTGAGAGTTTTGCAAGAGCACAGGGCTTTGGATTATCACTGACAGAAAAAAATCCTGTAAAACTGGAACTGTTTCCCTAATTCATCTTCAGAAGATAAGGTTAGAGCAGTTATTAGCACAATGCTGACTGAACAGTTTTGTTTTAATAATGGTCAGAAAAAATCATAGCACATCTAAAAGATCTCTGTATGTTTTTAAGAAACATCAAGAGCTAAGAATATTTCTGACTGCTTTTTCTCTTTTTCTTTTTTACTACTTCACACCTCCTTCCTTTGATATATAGAGTTTGTTTTTTATGAATACAAAAACAGGAATTTCATGCTGTGACCCAGATTTCTATCCCATCACATACATTCCCCTGTGCATCAAGTTTAAAAGCTAAAAAGACCTAGAGTTTTGCATTAAATTTGCAGCTTGGATATATTTTTTTAACTTTTCAATTTTTTTGAAAATGAGTCATTTTGCAGCAAAGTTTCTGGAGTAAAACTGATCCTTTTACAAGAAAGGAATCTACAGAAAAATGTCAACAGAAATTCTGCTGCAGACAAGGAAAGCCAGATATCCATATACCTAATGTGGTAAAAAACGCTTTATCTTCCCTTCTTAGTCAAGGTCTTTAATTTCTCTGGACTACAATTCTGTGAATATGTTAAATCCCACTACACTCCATTTTACTGTTCCAGGACAGATACTTTGGGACTGAGTTCAATAAGGTAAAGAGATTTAATGCAACTTCAAGCTGTGACAGCAGAAGAGGCAATAATTTAACACAAAAGAACAATATTTGTACAGTAAGTGGTTGTAGAGAATGTGGTTTTGAACTGTCCTGCACCTTTGTTTTTCCCCTAGCAATTTCCTTTCTTCTAGGCTCTTGTTTTGATTTCTTCTACTTGCAGTTGGACTATATAATCTGTGTAGGTCCCTTCCAACTGAACTATTCTATTCTATTCCATTTCAACCCAGGAGAACATGGGCTTCAGAAGATGCTAACCCACTTTGCTGCGAGTCAGCTCCTCACAACAGCTTTTGTTTTTTTAAAGGATTTTGCTTCTAGATGATGAGTTTTGCAAAGATTCTCAACTGACTTTTCAGGCATATGAAACATAAATACCTATACGGTCTGATCCTTAAAGGCACTGAATGCCTGAACATGGAATCAAATTTTATTTGAAGGATCTTAGAATAGTAATTTTGTATTTCTCTCTGCATTTATCTTTAGCTCAATATGTGAACAGTGACAATGGCAGAATAAAAATCTCATGCATTTCATAAAAAACTAGAGTTTGTACCTTCAACAATGAAAGACAAAAATAAAAAAAAAGATTTTTTTTGTTCAAACCATAACAATGTATTCTCTCCTTATTTTAGAGGTAGAAATTGTCTATGCTCAGTAAGAAAAAATTCTCTCTGAAACTTACCTTTGCTTTTCCTTGGGGGAAAAAAAAATCTTGATAGCTTTCTTTACAAATCTCTTACAGAATAAAAGATTAGTCTCTCATGATATAGAAACTCCTAATTTCACCTGGACTTTTCAATACTTTTCAGTTTAGTACAGAAGAAAGCAGGGTTTGAATTGTGTGAGTCAAATGAGAAATTCACATTGCCTCCAAAATAACTGCTAAAGATGCTCAGCAAATCATGAACATCAGATACATATAGAAATTGGTCCCTGTCTGTAACTTTACTAGTTACCATATTTTAGCTCTCTGCACACAGTCATGCAGTTCTGGCCTCAAGCTTAATCTGTTATAAAAATGTTCAATGTCAATAACACTGCTTTATGTACTACAGCCGTACAAACCAATGAGCACATTGTAAGAATTTATACAAAATAAATTTTATTTCAAACTAGCTAGGGTTTTTTAGCTCAAGCAGAAGAGTAAGTATAAAATAAATAATTGTTTCTCAGAACTGGAAATCATACATAGCTAGAGTCTGGAATGCTGCAAAGCTATTAGAGAGAGATACTATAGCAGCATTCTGCTAGGAAAGAAATCTACATCCTGCTTGTTTGGGTAATAGTTCTTCCATTAGAGGCAATATTAGAATTTCAGCTTTTGATCTCTCCTTGTGGACTCCTTAAAATCCAAGCTGTGAAACAGCAGCTGATGCTTTACATACTATCACAACAGCCAGCAATATATGAAACCTGGAAACGGCATGCAAGGGAAATTAATGATGGGCTGTTAAGGGATATACAGTAACTCACGTTTGCATTACATGACATAGAACAAATTAAAGCTGTCTTTCCTTTGTTATGCTGGTGAGAGAGAAAATAAATATCACGCAGCAATACAGAATAGCAATATCTGAGATCACTTTTAATTGGTTAGAAAAAAAAAAAAAAAAAAAAAAAAACAAGAATATTTTTATCAATAGAGCAGAACAGGCTATGAAAGTTACACTGATCAGCAGACAGAAAATGAGCTCTGCGTCACCACTGCTAGCCTGAATAATAGCATATGGTATGGCAGATCCATAACAGCAACTGCCAGAGCTAGATCCTGAAACTCTCGTTTATCAAATTAACAATTGCTAAAAGCACAACAGGAACATTAATGTATTTGTTCCGTTCTTTGTTGTATGTGTGATTTTATTGTATTTTTGCATCTGAGTATGAACAAAAAGCCATAAATGACTTTGTCATTTCACTGAGGCTACCCTGCATGCATATTGTCTTAACGCAAATGAATTTATGTACCTAAAGGACCAGGACATCATAAGTGCAAAGCAGAAAGTATACTTTTGGGAGCTTAGTATTAATTATACTCAATATATCATCGGTTACACAGTGTTTGTGCTAAATGTGGTATTTCAATTTATCTGTGGCAATAAACATTTAGTAATTCCTGCTTAATATTTTGTTGTTGTTAGGGACTTTCAGAATGAATGTAAACTAAGGAAATTTTCTACGGACTCTTAATAAAGTGGGAGAGAACTTATTTTGTCTCAGCATACAATCAATTTCTATTGCATGATCATATCTTTCATCGTATCAAGTATCAGACATCTAAGTTTATTTAGCAAAAATACCCCAAAAAATCAGATACCTCTCCTAAACCCCAAACAAGAGAAACTATAGCCCTTCTCCATAGAAAATTTGTATTTTATAGGTGAAGTCTTTTGTTGTTTTCCATACTGACTTGTTTCATCTTTCATTCACCTCAACAGATGCATAATTAGACACAGGTGAAGGTTCCCTGAGTAAAATCTCAACCCCAGTGAGGGAGGTGTGTGAATCAAGAAGCCTCAGAACTTAAATAGAAAGAGGTGTTATTAGTATTATTGTTACTGCTTTAGCAGCAGCTCAGTAGAATTTTTGTTTATCTAAAAAAAGATGAAAAGCAGCTTCGAGCTAAAAGTCCTTGTAAAGATTGTGCTGTTGCAGCAGCCACAAAACAGAAAATTCTAACAGAGTTAGAAAATGTCTCCATTCCAAACCAGGACTTCTGCAAATCATTTTGAAGTATAAATCAGGTATAGGAGGAAGAGGATATGGGATACAACCTAGCATATACATGTATAAGCAAAAATCCTGATTTCATCTACTTGTACTCATATCCTGATTCCATCACGTTGGGTAGCATTGGTAATGGTAACACTTGACCCTATGACCATGCTAGTAGGAAATGTAGGTTTAGGCACACACCAAGTGAAGAGCGCTAATGGTAACCATTCCATACCTGCTTCTTAAGGCAGAGTCAGCCAGAGCCATCTCCTGCATTTACTCCCTAATCCCCCCATTTCATCTCTCTCTGGGAATCGAGTGCTAAGACCATTCACATGACCCCTCTGGGTTGAATTCCTGACAGGGCTACCCAAGGTAACTGTAAACTAGAGCAATTTCAGGCCAGAACCAGTACAGTCAGCTGGTAGGGATCCACACTTAATGTTGATTGTTTTTATTACAAAGCAATTAGAAGTGCTTATTACTTTGGATTGTCATTTTAACAAAACAACTCTTCTTTCACATCCAAGAAGGTATCTCCTCATTGACTGTCTGTCTGCTCTCCCATAGCTCAGCAGATACATGCTCAGGTTACATTTATCTAGGACATCAGGTTCTGTCAATATTTTATTTTCTCTCCTGTAGAAATTAAAGCACCCAGGAAATTAAAGTGCCTAAAATTGCCTGTCTTGAAAGATGGCAGCTTAAACAGAGAAGGGGAAAGATGGGCTGAGAATGTCAAGTTTTACTTTGCCTAAACTGACAAATTAATACCTATGTATTTCTGTGGATCTGCTCCCTCGTGTGTGATTTCCCTGGTCACTATTCTTAACCTTTGTCATACACTGGAAAAATTTTAGCCTGAGAACTCTTACATACCACTTAGATTATTCCACATTTGTACTCTACTTATCATAGAGTATTTCCATAACTTAGTTTTCATAGATAGATTGAATATATATTTAATCTGTGTGTAAAGCTGTATGTTTAATGTACAACCATCGGTTCAATAAATCTGTCAGAATCAACACTTGACACTACTGCTGCATCAAAAAAACAAAGCCATCCTACACTCGATGATATTCAAACAGACTAAATGATCCTTTTCCTGCTTCAGAGCATGAATTCAAACCTTATTTGTTCAGGATGTCAAATTGCTGGCAAAGAGTACTTGGCTTGGCACGCTCCAAATCCTGTACTTAAATTGAATCTGATACCTTTTGAGTGAAAACGCTGCCAATTTTTAAGGCATGCACAACTGGGATAAGAGACACAAATGGTGCATTACCTAGAGGTGTCACTATTCACAGAAGGAAAACCACACTCAAATGATTTTAAGGAGCAACAGACATTAGAACATTGGGACTGGTTTGGAAATTATGAACCCCAAGTACCACCACTATGCAGTATACAGACATTCATCATATAGTAAAAACGCTCAAAGTCATACCTTTATCTCCTTCTTCACTCAATTCATTCTTGTTCAGTGCCAGACATCTCCAGGAGCTGCGCCCTTGCATTGCAATTTAGACATTAACATAACTAAAGATGATCCGAACACCCTGTGCATGTGCATGTACACATGCACACATATTGCTGCACCAAGAACATTTACAGTCATATTCTGAATTTCTAAAAAAGATGTCAGCTAAGATTTTTCTTAAGCAAAATATGGAAAAAAATGCTTAACTTTAGACTTATGCACTGACAGTAGTTTGCATAAGAACTAGTCCTTTTAAAATCCATAAACCTAGGATTCTTATATAGCCAATAGAAATACAGACATTTTTAATATGAAGTTTATCCAGTCTGCTCTAGATTTTCTGTTTGAGAAATGATGAAATGAATTTCATCTCAGAAGCACCAGTTCCTTTCCATTGCTTTTCATAGAATCACAGAGTCACCAAGGTTGAAAAAACCTCCAAGATCATCTAGTACAACTGTTCACCTACCACCAATATTTCTCTACTAAAACATGCCCGTTAGTACAACATCTAAACATTTCTTGAACACCTCCAGGGATGGTGACTCAGCCACCTCCCTGAGCAGCCCATTCCACTGCCTGATCACTCTTTCAGTGAATAAATTTTTCCTAACATCCAATCTGAATCTCTTCTGGTGCAACTTCAGGCCATTCCTTCTCATCCTCTTGCTAGTTATGTGGGAGAAGAGGCTGACCCTCACCTCACCACAACCTCCCTTCAGGTAGTGTAGAGAGTGATAAGGTCTCCTCTGAGCCTCCTCTTCTCCAGACTGAACAATCCCAGCTCCCTCAGCCACTCCCTATAAGACTTGTGCTCCAGACACCTTACGAGCTTTGTTGCCCTTTTTTGAACATGCTCCAGGGCCTCAATGTCTTTCTTGTAGTGAGGGGCCCAAAACTGAACACAGGTGCAGCCTCACCAGAGCTGAGTACAGAGAGACAACT
Organism: Centrocercus urophasianus; assembly: GCF_019232065.1. Lineage (NCBI taxonomy): Eukaryota > Metazoa > Chordata > Aves > Galliformes > Phasianidae > Centrocercus > Centrocercus urophasianus. Next base: position 9,450,603 of record NW_024884142.1, on the reverse strand, counting down.
GGGACTATCACTTCCCTGCTCCTGCTGGCAACACTATTTCTGATGCAAGCCAGCAGTCCATTGGCCTTCTTGGCCATCTGGGCACACTACTGGTTCATGTTCAGCCAAGTGTCAGTCAACACTTCCAAGTCCATTTCTTCCACATGGGTTTCCAGCCACTCTGTCCCAAGTCCCCAAGCATTGCTTAGGGCTGTTGTGGCCAAAGTGCAGGACCTGGCAGGTGGTCTTTTGTACTTCATCCCACTGGCCTCAGCCCATCAATCCACTCTGTACAGATCCCTCTGAAGGGCCATTCTACCTCCAGGCAAATCAACACTTCCTCCCAGCTTAGCATCATCTGCAAATTTACCAAGGGTGTACTCAATTCCCTCATCTAAACCATCAATGAAGATATTAAACAGGATGATCCCACTTGCATCTCCAGGTATGTTTCCTATTTCATACACACATATTTGGTCTAAGATTGGATTCCTACTTTTAGTTATAACAAATGGCTCAAACACTTCTATTTCCCTTCAAAGGCCACCTCCATTATCTCATGAGAGCTTTCAGTCCAGTAGCCCTCCTTTTTGGACTTTACTTCCAAATCCTTGATAATGGGCAATTTTATAAAGAATTTCTTTCTTCTCTGTGAACATAAAGCTATCTCAGCTACAATAACCTCTGCAGCTTCTCTTAATGTAGCATGAAGTAAACTCATGTAAAGAGAGCCACAGCCAGGTCTATGCATCACTTCAGATGCTGAATAGGCCTGGTGCTGGCTCTGCAAAGAGAAGCTCACCCTTTAGGAGGAATTTCTCTCAAGTCAGAACAGAACAGAAGGGAACTCTGTTCTCTCTCTCTATGGAACTATATTCCCCTTATAAACAAACTTTGAATGTGAGACACTCTGTATTACCAAGGCTTCCACTTTTATCACAAGCCCAACTACAGTGGACTTATTTTTTTCCTACTAAATCCCTGCTCTCAGAGTCATGTGAATACCCAAGCAATTTCAGTTGTCTTATAAAAAGATTGCATTTCTGGCCCACACAGATGCAGAGGAAACCCTGCAAATGTGACCCCATTGCACCCTAAACACTCAAAACCAGAAGGCAAATAAAAAGGAGCCAAGTACATTCAGCTGAATGATTTTCAGGCCAATCTCATGATTATTTCAAGCCTGATTCAAGATTTTTGGATGGTTTGGGTTGGCAGCACTGAAGACTTCATTATAGTTTCAAAGACTATAAAAAGAAAAAAAGTTTCCAAGCTGTATAATTATCAAAATGATGGAGAGTCTGAAATACAGCAGAAATGACAGGCAAACTTGGGCCAGCATTTTCAAATGGGGCCTGATAAAACGTGCTTCAGCTATTTCATTGCCACATCCAGACACGGTGGACATGATTACCCTAAATATAAATCTCACTGGAGATCAATTGGCTTAGGAGAGAGTTCGGAGACATAGGTCTTGTTCTTGACAACTGGCAGAGGTGAATTTCACCCTGAGAAAGTCAAACAGGAGGAGAAAAAGATTGCTGACCTTACTCAAACTGTGTCTTGAGAAAGCAATTTGTGAAATACAGGGCAGAGTTTTATTCAAAAACATGTGGAAGTGATTTATGGATTCTATTGAAGATTTCTGGTATTAAAGCCTGGTAATAAGCACTACTCCTATATTTTTGTTGTAAGAAGGGTTATATTATTATGTTTCATCTTTAAACAGGCATACTAGTTCCTTAAACTCCTTTGTCCTTTTTTCTCTCCCTTTCTGTCTTCCTGATTTTCCTTGATACTTCTTCCTGATAATCTAAGATTTGTTAAAAGACTAGCCTTGGAGATTATGGAAGTGCATTATCTGTATATATTTATTTGTTGGGAACATTCCATCCCTCCCTATTCTCATCAGTATATTGTTCTACAAGCAGTCCCACTGATGTTAACAGGCACCTACCAATGCCAGCCTCAGCATAGTGTGGAAAACAACTAAGGAAAAATAAAAGCTTGTAATCTTTCAATTATTTTTTTTTTATTTTTATTTTCCCCCATGGTGACTTACTCTTCTATTTAAGTATCTGAAAAACTTTATCTTGATTTCAGCAACAATAGACAATATTTCTTTCAGCTTGTAAACGTGATTGCTGTATTAAAGCTTCCTATATGCCCCATCCCTGAAGGCATTCAAGGCCAGGGTGGATGTGGCTCTGGACAGTCTGATCTGGTGGTTGGTGATCCTGCAAATAGCAGGGGGGTTGAAACAGAATGATCATTGTGGTCCTTTTCAACCCAGGCCATTCTATGATTCTATGATTCTGTGATTCTATTATTCTATACATAATAGCATTATTTTGTCTTTCACTCATACTTTAATAAATTTAATTCTACACTATAGATCAAATTCACCTGGTACTCATGCACTACATTTTAAGCTGATTTTAAATAATGAAATGCACCAACAAGTAAAGCATGAATACAGTATCAGACCTAGCCATCAACAAAATGGGATGTTTTATGTTTATTTCAAATGAAGATATAGGCAGAAACCAGTGCCTTAGTCTCACCAGCTCTGCTGCAGTGCAGTACAGGAAGATATAAACCCAAAACTAAATCATTCATGCTGGCAACCCCAAGTGACTGGTTTGCCTATCAAGGGATTTTTAGCAAGGGGAAAAAAAAAAAAAAAAAAGGAAAAAAAAAAAAAAGAAAAGGAATGGAAAGATGAAGGAGTTCATGACTTTCCAGTGCCAAAGATTTAACATTGGTTACTTAATACCATACACAGAGGAAAATCTCTTCACTTATTTATTTATTCTGGGGGAAGAAGGAAGGCATAGGGGCTCCTCCAGAAAAACTGCAAGCAAAAGACCCCACGTGGTGGAAGAGAGGGGGGTATTTCACTTACAGGCATCCTAGTAGCTCTTCTACCTCCTTGAAACATTTTCCTGACAATCTTCAAAAGCAGACCCAATTTGCATTTTTAATACTGAAATGTAATACGCTGTTACCGGGAGACACCCCTGAGTGTTATTACTTATCACTGGGCCATTATAAACAATCATGAAAGATTACAGTTGATCTGCCTGGCCAGATGCATTCTTGAAAACCCAGAAAGAGGGTTAAATGAGAACCAACATATGTAAAAGATTCACAATGCTATATTTCAAATAAGAAACATGTCGGGAGTGGAAAGGAAAAAAATAAAGAGCCAAAGAGCACAGTGGTTAAAGAAAAACTGAAAGAAAAACACATAATTGCTTTTAGTCTGTCATTTCCCCCCACAGAGTAGTAAATAAGAGCTTTGATACATAAAAGCCGTTATCAAACAGTAACAAATTAGTTCTTCGCCATCTGTGATCCACGCGAGGGGGGTGACAGTTAAAGGCAAGATTTTAAAATATGAAATCAACTATTTATGAACTGGTTTCAGAGTCTTGCTGTCTACTTTGCCTCTTAAAATGTGGCCACAAGAAAGAGTTGGGGTTTTCAAAGCTAATAAAAAACAGCAGTTGTGGTTCTACTCTTTAAATGACGCTAATTGCTGGCTGACATTCGTAAACAAGATGTTTCCTTTAGTACCGCTGCCTACCATAGCTCAGTGTCACTTTCAAGAGCAATATTTCACTAAGGAAGAAAATAAATAAAGTCATGACCCTGCCCTTATGAAATCTTATTATTTTGAGCTCCTTTAGATTACACACAGTTGGCCAATTATTTCAGGCTGGACCCACTCTCAGAAATATTGTAACTTACATCGAATCTCTCTCCCTCCCTCCCTCCCTCCCTCCTTTCCTCCCTTCCTCCCTTCCTCTCTTTCCTGCACTCCTACTTTCTCTCTTTCTCTCCTCTCTTTTCCTACTCTTTTTCTTCCCCCACCCCTCTCTCTCTCACTTTCTCCTCCCTTTTCCTTTCTTTTTCCTTTTTCCTTTCTCTTTTTTTCCTTTCCCTTTCTTTCCTTTTCCTTCTGCAAAAGCACCTCATTTTGGAACATTGTCGGTGAACAAAGATTTCAGCTCCTCATTTTAACAAGGGTAATACTAACTTCTTTGTGATGCACAATTTACTATATATTAACAGACAAGTAACCCAAAGTTAACTGAGGAGAATGGAAGAACAACTCAAAACACGCATTCGTTTCTCATCTAGCACTTCTTCTTCTGCTTCATTCCTCTGTGCAGAAGGGCTGTTTTTTGGACTAAAAGCAATTAAATCACAGAGATGATGGTAATTTGTTTCTGCTTGGGAAAGGAGCACATTTGAAAAATGAGTTTGAATCGATTCAGGGGTTTTTCCATCTACTCAGTGGAAGAAACAAAACAGAATTAAAAGCCTGAAATGTTAGGAAACTCCATTACTTAGAAACTGGTGAGAATAATTACTATTATTTTTTAAAAACAATGTTTTTTCTTGTAGTTTGGGGAAATATGAAAAGGAAAAAAGTGTGTTAACATGCTGTGGATTGTTCTATTTCATGGGACAATCCAATGCTTTTGAAATGCGTCATTTTTACTTTCAGTGAAATACAATGGGCATTTCATAGCAGGAATACAGAAGTGAAAAAGGATTGGTCATTTATTCCCACAGTTCCCATCTATTTACTACAGTAACAAGAGATCTTTTAGTTAGACTAAGAGGCTTTGACTGACAACAGTATATTTCTCTTCTGTCACCAGTTTCATCCAAGAAAATAAAATATGTTCATGTGGTAAATGAAAAAGTCTATGCAAAGAGACAAATGTAGATACATCTGTTTAGGCCCTTGAAAAGTGGATAAAGTACACGTGGGTCTGAGTGCCTTAGTGTAATCTGATAATAGAATGATGTGAATTAGATGAAGTAAGTTGAATTTCTCCCAAGGATTCCAGCATCTCTAGCAGCATTTATCTGGCCAAATGCAAGCATCTATAATGTGCAACATGCATGGGAGCTGGCTGTCTAAACCCACTGGGAACAGGTTTTCTGAAATGGTGCAGTAGTTCAACAACATCTATACCATGGAATCTGTGACGGGTAGATAAAGAGCAAGTCATTGGAAAAAAATAGGCACTTCATTGAACCAAAAGAAAAGTATTAAAATAGACTAGATGTAGATGAATTGTCCTGTTCTTCCATTAAAAGGTGAGTCGGGGGTCAGTACTCAAATGCAGAAGTGGAGTTTGGCACTCAGTAAGATGAACCCTATCCCTACCATCTTGGAGTGGCATTAGGCAGAGTCTTCAGACCTCAGCTTATAGAAATAATGACCAAGATTTTTCACATCCAGCATTTTTAAAAGTAAAAAATGGAGGAATTCCTTTTATTAATTGCAGAATCACTTTACTGGGTTCTTAAAAAATATTCATTGCGCATTAATGTGATTAAAGTATTTATTGCATCATAATATCAGTATTAAAATGTAATTCTTTCAATTCCACTCTGATATTGTAAATGTTTTTAGCTGGCAACATTTTGCTATCATGCCATGCTTAATCTATGCGGTTAATATATTTCTGAAATGATAACATTTTGCCAACATAGTAAAATTCCAATTAATTGCATACCTTGTTAGGATACTTGTGGCTCAGAAATATAAAAGCTGGGTAGTGCAGTCTCAGCTGGATACAGTTTCTACTGGACATGCCTGATATTTATAATGATAGTTGCTAAAGGACATAGCCTGCCTTATTCATCCCTCTTTTAAAAATAAAAATAGAAGTCAGAATTTCAACTATTCCTTCACTTTCAAGAACCATCTGAGATGTCTCTAGTTATTCAAGAACACCTCACTTATTCCCCCAGTATCTTTCATTCTCCATTTCTACAATATATGACTGTGGTTCTTCTGAAGCAGTAATGATTATTGCTGGCTTCCTGCTGTTCTTGTTTGGTCTCAGGTGGCCTGGCTACCAGCCTGGACAGCAGTTTTCAACGTCTGTCATAACATTTCTGTTTCTTTTGCCTTTCAGCTGGATTTGGAAATTTGGTATTCGCTTAAGCTTGACTCTTGTGAAAAGAAGAGCCAATTAACATCTGCTCAGGAATAGGCAATTTTACTTTCCCTCTTATATTCAGCAGTGTAAGGGAAATTTCTTTTATCTCTGCATTTAATTTCCCTCAATATATCTAATTGAATTATAGGACTTAGTGGGACAAAGCCAGCAAAGAATTTAAGCCTTTGCCTTTAACTTCAACTTGTACAATTATTTCTCTGCTTTAAAATTCTTTTGGTTCTAAAAAAAACTTAAAACCTTATATTTGTCTTTTCCAGTAAACACCATTTTTCACTGTCTCATTTCACTTTTGAATAAAACTTTGCTACGGATAGGTACTTTGCTCAAAGTTACTGGTCCTGGTCTCTCAATTGTTTGACAAGAACTTAAGGAATAAAACCATAATAAAGTTAGTCTGTCAATGTTCCATTGTCACTAAGTTGATCTGTACTGTATGTCTTCCATATTGTTCTGTCAAGTAAATTATTACCATTCTAATTCTTCTGTTAGTTCTGAAATTGAGCACAGCAATTTTTCTAAATTCCTGAATGAAAGAAACTCTTTCAAAAATACTGATTCTGTCTTTGCTTTTTGGAGTGCTACTGCAGAGAGAAATATATATCTTTATTTGAGAATTTGCTTTTGACCAGAACAGGAGTCTTCAAAGTCCTTTGCCATTAATAGATGGTGAACTAAGTCTTTTCAGATATTGAAAATTGATTGTCCTTTGTGAACATGGAATCCTCAGAAGAAAAGACAAATATCAATTGTTTTAATATCACGGATTTCCTCAGAAAAGAAAAACAGTAAAAGAGAAGACATGACATTTTTCTTCCGAAAGATACTGCATTGCTGATATATTTGGAGGGCTACAGAAGCTCCTGCACTTACACAGGCAATTATATGCAAAGGGGCAAAACTTAAAACCACCTGTCTCAAGAACAAATATATGCTTCATCAAGATTAAGTCAGGGTGCCAAGCTGAAGCAGGATCATTCATTGATGAGAATATTTTGAAATTCCTTAATTAATCTGATATCTGAACAAAATGCAGATTATTAATCACACATACAAAATCTGATACAATAACTAAACATAGTGTCAAAGAAACAAGGAATGCCCTAAAACATTTTCTGTAATCATAAGAAGTAATCATGATACCCTTTGGTCAGAATTATCAGTGGATTAGCAATTTATTGCTGATATAGCCTAGGCATCTATTTAGCTTTCATTTCTGCAAAAGGCTATGACTAGCCTGGTTTAGTTTCAGGCCCACAAGAACTCCTAGATCTTCTTATAAGATACTCAGTCTCCAGTTTGTATGAGTGCATAGGATGCTTTTTTTTTTTTTTTTTTTTTTTTTCAAATGCAGGACTTTCTTCTGCATTTTCTTCTGCTGAACTTCATGAGATTCTTGTTCTTTGAGCCTTCTGAGGCCCCTTGTATGGAAGTCCCATCCTTCAGTTGCTCACCTAGACTGGTGTTGCCTACGGACTTGCTAAGGGTATGTTCTGTATGAAGACTTTACCAGCACTGGTATCCAAGACAAAGTAACATTAGCGAACTCCCTCAACATGCTTGGATGCATCAAGTTAGTCCCATGGAACGTGAAAAGCCAGTTCATCTAAGTAGTCACTAATGTGATCCTCTTCCTTCACTTTGAGTAGCTCCTCCCCTCCGCAAATTTTGTTACTTGACAAGAAGACCTGAGAGGCCTGAAAAAAGACTTCTCCTCAGCCAGCTCCCCTTCTCCTTGACCTTTGCATGGGGTTGCCTTCTCTCTTCTTTACTAGCTGTGTTTTCCCTGCTGTTTCCTCCACTGATATTAAGGCCTGTAGAAGCCATTCATATTATTCGTATTCCTCACCAGTTTCCCCTCTAGCCAAGGTCTGACCTTCCCAACTTCATCCTACAGTGTCTGAGTTAGGCAATATTTCTCCTTGGTTGCCTGTCCCTGCTTTCACTTTCCAGCTCTACATTTCCATTTTTGAATTCAGTTTAAGTTCCCCATTCAAACTCCTATTTGCTTCTACATTTTGGTAGATTGCTCTTGGATTTTGAGGAGGTTGTCTTTAAGTTGAGAAGCTTTAAACATATGGTCCCACTGAACTTGAGATAAGTTATTTCATTTGATAACAATCTCACAGACATGTGAGGCTTAGCAGTTTGGTAGCCAAAATGTACTGAACCAGTGAAATTGCAAACAGTTCTTGGCGATTTGGCTTGTTTGCAGGATAAATAAACGAGCAGCTTAGATATACTTATGGGAATTATTTTTTTCTTGTCTTCTCCATCATCTAGTTCTGTGTCTCGTTACTACTCAGAAATTCTAATAATTTCAAAGATGTGATATGTGAATTTGAATTTTTCCATTCCAACATACAAAAAGTAGAAAAATACTTTCTGTGCTGCTAACAGAATTAGCATGTGTCTATTAAATCCTTACTATTTAGCATTCCAAGTGGCAATTGTGTATTTTCTGTTTCAGCATTAGAAGCTGGAATCAGTGTGAAGGTAAAGGCAAAACGTCTTAAACAAACTTCAGCCGTCTCATGATCTGTTTGGACACATGCACCCATTGTGCATGTAGATAGGAACAAACCACATACAATCCAGATCTGCTTTCCGGCCTTTCGTAACAGTCTTTCTAGCCTGCCAAGTCCTGACCGAGTTGGTGAACTCTGGATTAGGGCCTTATTATACAGTAACCAAATGCTCCCTTTTTCCTTCAGTTATGCTTTTTAAAATTATTTTTTATGTTTTGGGTTTTTTTTCTTTCTGTCAAGGGAACTGTCTTGGTTCAATAAATAATATTTCTGTGTGTTTTTCCCAAAACACCTGTTTAGCCAAAATATGATTTATTTCAGCTACTCCCTGAAAGACGAATATTCCAAATCAAAAGAATGACTTAATTTGAGTGGGATCTGAAGTTGAAAAAAAATACTGAGCCACACGAGGTCAATTTAAGATAAGAATTTAAAGATGGTACTTGTATTTATTGCACTATACTTTTTGCAATGCTTGCCATTCTCTGATTAAGAAATGATGCAGACACTATAAAGAAGAAAGGTATTGTATGATAATACAATAGCCAGTATGATAATACAATAAGCCAGTGTTTATGCTCATTCACTTGCTTTGGAAAAGTTATTTCTATCTTAGAAAAAAGATATAGCAATGATCCAAAATGGCGTAATCTGGTTATACCACAAATGTCAAATGCTGAAATGTGTATTAAGGGCCCAATCTATTTATAGATGTTTGTATATACATATGTTAGCACTTTTTCCAGTATTCTCATTAATGTACTTTTTAAAAGGTTTCTGTAAACCAATATAAAATATGCCATATACAAGCAATGCTTAGAGCTTAAAGCTAGTCTAATTCAATATTCATGACAATGGACTTTTAGACATTACATCATACTAATTTAGGATTGTCTCTTTGTTTATCTCCTTACTGGTTGTAAGGAGGTAATTTTTGAAATTTTCACTTTTGGGATCCGTTCAGAATAATGCCAATTAGCTTAGATGCTTATCTGAATGGTCTTGGTTTTGAAAATTTAACTGGAAGTCTTAAAAGAATCTAAACACTTCCTGCTCTAAATCAAGACTGAAATATCTTGAGCACTGTCTTTGCTGTGGTATTTTGGTACTTAGGTTTCTAGACAGAAACCAGAAGTACAGAAACTTGTAAAAAACTACAAGAATGGAAAAAAAGGTTAATCAAACATTTCAGAATACTCAAAAATGCATTCTTATTTAAAGGTCTGAGGTACATAGTTTAGGGTATTGGCTATTTGTCTCTAAAATAAATATTCAAAGCTACAGTATTTCAGAGAACAATTGTCCTCTGAGCAGTGTTGTATCAAAAATATGTACATATATATATATATGTACATGTATATGTCTGTATATTCCTGTAGGTTATATTCAAGACTGAGGTCCATTATATCTATATTTATTTATATTATTTTTTCAACCAAAATTATGCTTGCTACATATGAAATAATGTGAGTCACCAAAAGATTAGTTCACTGATAACCCTCACTGGCACTGTTAGAAAGTAGAAAGACAGAAGAAACATGGTGAGAGAGCAAGCAGCTTCTTGAAATGTTTCTAGCACCTAGAATTTGTTGTATAATGGCAAATTAATAAAGATTTTGGAGTCTGCCCCTTGTCCATATTGTGGACAATTGGCCTTAATTCTAGTTCAAACAAACTAGCCAAAAAGTCCTTGTCATAAATATGAAGAAAGTGTTAACCAAGCAGCTGAATTAAACAGGAAGTTTAAGACTTCCGGAATTATTGCTATCTGTTTATAATGAGTTTAGAATGAAGTTCACCCAGAAGCACAGATGTTAACAAGTGTCATGAATCTATTAAAAAATTTCCTTGGGCTTCCATTGGCATTTATGCACATATATAAATATGTGCTAAAGACATAAAATTTTCTAATATTAAAGGGAAAAATCAGAACTTTTAGTGTGAAAAGTTATAAGTATTATGAAGAGCATTTATTGCAGAACAAAGGGAACAGCAGAAAAAACTGCAGTTGAAGTTAAATTAACAATTGCTTTTTACACTAACTGTCCCAATAATATAAAGGTCAGAAAGAGATGGAAGATCCCTGAAGAACACAGAGAGTAGGGACTAGAGGAAAATGATATCAAGAACAGAATTGATTTACTTAAGTACTTCAAAACTAGATGATGGAAACAAAGGAAAGAATGGTGGCACTATCTGTAGTGCCATCAGATAGAATAGGGGAGAGAGAAATGGAAGGAGAGAAGAAGAAACAGTTTACAAAAACATGATCTATTTCTGTAAAATTACTGGACTACCAAGCACGTGGTGGTGCCTCCCAGCCTTTTGCTCAGTTGAAGAGATACAGGAATATCAGACAAGTAGTACATTGACTATGCCAGGATATTCTCTTGTATGCGTGCACAGAGCCTCTCAGAGCATTAATAAAGCTTCCGGCTCTACTATAATGGATCAGAAAAAGCAAGGCTGCCACCACAGATATGGATGCGTCTCTCCAGGTTCTATGTTCATACTCACCAAGACTTTCTTTACAGCCCTATCTGTCTATTCTCATGTTGGAGATCTGGTCACAGAATCACAAAATTGCAGGGTTTGGAAGAGACCTCAAGAGATCTTCGAGTCCAATTCCCCTGCTAAAGCAGGAATCATACAACAGGTCACACAAGTAAGCATCCAGATGGGTCTTTAAATATCTCCATAGAAGGAGACTCCACAACCTCTCTGGGCAGCCTGTGCTCCAGTGCTCCATCACATTTACCGTAACAAAACTCTCCCACATGTTAGTATGGAACTTCATATGTTCAAGTTTGAGGCCATGTCCTATCACTACACACAACCAAAAAAGATTCTGGCGTCATCCATTTGTCTCCCACCTCCCTTTAGTTATTTATAAACATTCATCAGATCTCTCCTCAGTCTTCTTCTCCGAGGCTGAACAGACCCAGACTACTCAGCCTTTTCTCGTATGGGAAATATCATCCAGGCCCTTTATCATCTTTGTGATCCTCCACTGGACTCTTTCTAGGAGATCTCTGTCTTTTATGAACAGGGAAGCCCAGAACTGAACAGTATTCTAAATCTGGCCCCATCAAGGAAGAGCAGAGGGGGATGATCACCTCCTTTGACCTGCTGGCCATATTCTTTTTAATGCACCCCAGGATACCACTGGCCTTCTTGGCTACAAGGTCACACTGCTGGCTCATGGCCAACCTGCTGTTTACCAGAACATCATGGTCCTTCTCCACAGACCTTCTCTCCACCAGATCATCCCCTAACCTGTACTGATGCATGGTCAGACTTCTGTTCTCTGTTTTACAGCCACCTTCACAATCCAGCAACAAGAAGCAGAAACTGAAATGCAGAAAGTGCCATCCGAACACAAGGAAAAATTTCTTTATTGAAACAGTGACTGAGCACAGAGTCAGGTTATTCAGTGACTGAGCACAGAGTCAGGTTATTCAGAAGGGCTGTGAGATCTCCCTCCATGGAGATAGTGAAAAGCTGTCTGGTCTAGGTAACCCTGCTTTAGCAAGGGGATTAGACAAGATGACCTCTAAAGGTCATCTAACTTTGGCCATTCTGTGATTCAGTGACATGATCCTTCCCAGGGGCTCCTTCCAACATGGCGTGAGGATGAACTGAACACATACAAAACCCAAGACATAAAAAGTACTGTGAAGTTTCAAAGTTTCAGTATGACCGGAATCTGTAATTTCCATAGAGACCATTATATTCCGGGTCTTCCCCATGAGGCAGCTGAACCTTGTCATTGTCTCTACAAAGCCAGGGTCACCATTTTAATCTTCATCTTCTTTGGAGCAAGATCAGGCTTTCACCTGCTGCTGTTTTGTTTTTAGGCCCATCTCCCTATCCTTTCCCCTTTTCCCTTTTTCTCTTTCCCATGGTGTGGGTCCTCCTGCCCCATTAGTCACAGAACCAGACTGAACCAGCCTGTAAACTGTTGACAGGGAGGTTGTTGTAATAAGCTTAAGAAATACTAAGATATTCTTTAGTCTGATAAGAACAAACTTTAAAGTAAATTTTGTATTTGACTTAATGATCATAACACAGGATTTTACATATCTTTCTCTCCATTAAAGAAATAAGAACAGTTTTGAAAGAAACAACTTCATTGTTTTCCAATTGCTTTATAATCCAGTTTCCTCTCATCAGAAGAGCTTTGATATACACAAGAGAGAGTACATAATATTGACTGTTCCTTGTTGTTACAAGAATAAATTCTAAACCAGGAATTTTTCCCCATATTCAGCATTTCCATGTCTTCCTAATTTATTTATGTATTCATTTATTCCTAATTTATGTATTTTTCTGTGAAATATGACATTCCCATTTTCAAAAAGATAAAACAAAAGATTTAATCTCTTCTTCATTCCCATTCTGCTCCTTACTGCACATCTGCCATTCTTTAATCTTCAAGCGTAGGTGCTATCTTTTTCTCTAAGATTCTAAAAGACATTCATATCAAATTCACTGCTGGACAAAATCTAGAAGCCACGAGGAGCTCATTGTGTTCAATCAGTAGAAAATGAACTAGTGATAGAATTTCAAATGTAAAATTCCATTAAGAGTTCAAGTGTCAACATCGCTGTAACATATGTCCCATATTACTGACTTGTGTTTTACATCTATTGCAGAGTTCAGATTTTTTTAACTGTTGCAATTTTCTAGAAACATAGAAAAATCCATGGATTATGTAAATTGGGTTGTTTTGTATTTAGTCACCAAGGAAAGTCAAAACTGAACTATATAATTGTGTCCAGATCTTTTTTTTCTTCTTTATTTTCACGGTCATTGTTCATGCATTATTAAACTCAGAAACTTAAGTGAACACATGTTAGATGGTAATTCATCTCAAAAGCAAATATAACTCTGTAATAATTTCCATACTAATTCAACAAAGAATTTCTACAATATACTTTTTTTTTTTTTTTTTTTTTAATCAGAAAATGTACAGTTAAAGGGGTCTAAGATGAGCAAAGAAATGCAAAGTACAAGCTTCTCTTCTGCTACTGTTATCAGCAAAACAAAAAATATTGTGGGTAAAACGTTAAGAAAGTACACTTTCAGTCCCTACAGCTACTGATGTTTTTCTCATGTGAAATAAATTGCAGTAGGTGGATTATTTAATTAGAGTGAAAGGACTTGAGGCCAGGACTCCTTACCAGTGTAAATGCTACCATTGCAAAGGGAATCCTGACAGAAAGCTGTACACCATAATGTGTAGGGTTGATAGAAAAGTAATGCATTTCAAATAATTTTGGTGGAAAGTGTAACTTTGATTGAATTATGACCAAAGAACACCCTCTTTTCAAAGAACTATCAACCAGTCTGCAGGATAGAGCTGATCCAGCAGCGTGTGCAGCATACCGTAGATACTAAACCTTGACGGCAGAAGTCTTTGTCATAGGATTTATAGTTCTTGAGCAAGGCATCTCCTGATGCTCTTTGACATCAGAGTTTATTTAATAGCATCAGACTCAGTCTCATTCTTTCAGACTCTCCTATTTCATTGCTCACAGTGGGTTCTTAGAAGTTCATTTTCTTACATGTGACTTCTTCATAAATATGAGACAGAAAGGTCTTATTTTATTCACCATCTGTTTATTCTTCTTCAGTGTTCCTTTCCTACATTAACTTCCACATCTGGTTCCATACTTTCTACAGCAGGCCAAAATTATGGCCTCATCCACCATCTTAACAAGACCCTCTCCATTTCATGAATTTATCCATAGTAAAAGTTGCCAGAGTAGCACTGTAATCTGAAGATGTTTGGGAAGCAAATTCCTTTTCAGTGCTTTGACTTCAAGTTTTTCTTCACTTTTGCCAGAGTGAGCAAAAACCCAGAATATAATGTTTATTTCTAGGAGTTACCATGCTAATATTGTCCCTATGCATAGACTTAGAGCATGGGGCGCGTGCCAAGTGCCATGTGCTGTCCATTGTGGTGGTAAGCTTAAGTACACAGAGATTTACCCACAGAAATTTGACTAAGATCTCTGACTCTTTTCATGTCTGAGAATAAACAGTTTTTACGCAGCTATGATTTTCCACCCTTCTTAGCTGAGCCAGACTTGCAGTGGTGGTCTAGAAATAAGCTATCCTACTACACTGTGACCATTAAGTTTGAAAGTCACTGTTTCTCTCTCCCACCACTCATTGTGATCATTCTGGAGTCTTCTGACTTGCTTAAATGAATGAGAGCATTAAACATTGTGCAATTTGATTGCTCTTTTTAAAGATTTCAGTTTAGTCAGATTTTTCTTCTAATCTTCTTTTGCTTAAAGGTAAACACTATTCATCCAAAACACTAGTAGCTCCCTCCCATTATGTGGTACTCTTGCACAGATCACCCCAGAGTTGCTCATACCAACTGTGAATAAAAACATCTACTGGTATAAAACTACATCAGGATGAAGTCCTGAATGGAATAAATTGACTGAAAGCAGCCAGCTACAACACCACAATGCAACAGACTCAGACTATATTCTCTGCCCATTCAATCCATAGCTTCTGAATGCTCTCCAAACATTTGAGAGAGCTCCAGGTGTATTATCTGAGCAAACTCTCTGTAGACATATCACATTTCCTTCCCATCCCTTACACTCCCCAAGAAGTGGTTATTCCTGAGGAAATGTTATTTACTAATTTTGTTATAGTCTTTTAGTTTTAGTAACTTCATGCCATCCCTACATTTATGGGATAATTCCAACTCCATTTTCCTTAAGAGAAACTCTTTCTGAAAAGTTGAAAACAAGGTAAGTTTTCATTTTTCATTTTTCCTCAAGTTATCCAATATATACTTCCTAGCAGGTCCTCAGTGTTAGATTTCTAGACTTCTCAGTTTCCATTTTATTAATGCCAGAATCGGTTGACAGACTTTTCAGAACTATTTTCACCCTATCTTAAAACACTTAATCTTAAAAGATTTTCTACATGTTACAAGGAGAATTGCAACATGTTCATGAGCAAATTTTCATGTAAAGCTGAAAAAATCAGACCATGAGGCCTTCTGAAAAACTTGCCTTCACATTTTGCAGTGTACATTTCTTATTAGCCAAGATTCTGAGAAAAGATTTGGATATATGATTTCTAACACCTCCAATCAAAGTGTGTTGAAAAACTACAGCATGTTTCACACTTTCATGAGTTTCTCTATCACAGGACAAGGGACAGGAAAATTTAGGAGTCAAAAGTTATTGTCAAAGAAAAGCAAATATAGGATTACTTGTGACATATAGGAAAGCAGGGGGGTTGGAGCTTGATGATCCTTGAGGTCCCTTCCAACACAAGCCATTTTATGATTCTACAATTATTTGATGCAAGTCATCCTCCACTATTCAAAGGCAGTAGAGCTGAGTTTGATCCTGAAAGCTTTTTGTACTTGCCACTAGCAACAAGAAAATATAGAAGACAATGAGGAGAATGATTGGATTGATAGCTTTACACCCACAGTCAGATACCACTGTTGATACCTTTTAGCTGTGATACTATAAGCACCATCTGCAGTAGCTGGAGGAACATAGGTGGCAAAGTAAAAAGATCAATTCTAAATTCATTTTTCCTTGTTTTCTAGTAGTAAACAATTTTTTTTTTTTACTCTACTCTTGCATTTTTATTTCATTGATACTAAAATTGTCTTACGGAATGAGCCCTTCTCAGTATTTCACAATATTTTGGGATCCTCTTCACAGGCAAGTTTTGTGAACTGAACCATATTACTTCACAGAATCAGAATCACAGAATCACCAAGGTTGGAAAAGACCTAAAAGATCACCCAGTCCAACCGTTCACCTATTCCCAATAGCTCCCACTAAACCATGTCCCTCAACACAACATCCAGCCTTTCCTTGAACACCCCCAGGCTCGGTGACTCCACCACCTCCCTGGGCATCCATTCCAGTGCCTGACCACCCTTTCTGAAAAGTAATACCTCCTAATGTCCAGCCTGAATCTCCCCTGCCATAGCTTGAAACCATTCCCTCTGGTCCTACTTCTGCTAGCTCTACACAGCACCATGCATCATGTAATGTTTTGTATGCACCAGATTAAAAAAAAAGAAAAGTTCAGTTATTCTCTCTGTGACTTCTGTAAATTTTTGAGCACCTCCTTAATGCACCCAAGTGAAATAAATACAGAAATTCACAGAAATGTTGTGACATTATGATGTATGATAGAAAGAACATGCTTGTGTAATTTCTGGGTATTTTATTTTTGCAAACTAATCTCTTGCATCATAATGGGAGCAATTGTCACCATTTTTACTGGGGAAATTATTACATCCAAGAGCCACGATATATGATCTGAATTAAATTTTCTCTTTTATAGAGGATCCAACTAGCTTTGTTTTGTTGGTGGCTCCAAACCAATGTGTTGGAAAGGAAATCTCAATCCTAATGTACAAATCTTTTGTAGACTTATAATTTTTGGCTCTCAACTTTGAAAACAAAGTCATTTTATTAAAAATATTATTTTGAAAAGTGGTGCTTTTAATGTGATGTTGTGGCAGTTTCAAAAATACCTAGCATTAGCTAAGTTCTGCTGCAATTTAAGTCAAAAGATATATTAACACTATCTCTAGCATATGTTGAATTGAGCTAACACTACTCACTTTTTAAAATTTTATTCTTAGTTCACACGAAAAATTAATCTTTGAAAAAAAAATATATAAATATTGCCTGGTCTGCCAACTGTTCTGCAGATTGAGTCAAACAAGATTATTTCTGAGTTTTGCCACATCACCAAAACCAGAATACTTTGCAATCCCTTTTTTAACTCACTATTACATAGCTCCTTTACATTGAAGAAGATGGTACAAATCTTAAGGATCTGGGCAGAATTTATCCCAGAAGTAAAAGCTTAGTTTTCCATTTTGTTGATTATGTGAAAAGCAGTAGACTGTCAAACACACTCCTCCCCTTCAACAAAATTGTGTTTGTTCTCTTTCAAGCATATTGGCTCCAACTATACACAGATGATGTTTACTGATAAAAGTGTGATTGTATAAATTGGTCTATTATTTTTAAGTGTGAACAGAATTACTCTCAGTGTTGATAGGACCTGATTGCACACTGTGGAATGAAACGAGGACAACATTGTTTTGCCCCTGTAAATATTTGCTAATCATTTTAAGTGCGACAGTAATATGCATAGGCCATGCCAAAAGTAATGCCTCCCACTTAATTTCCATGGAAACTACAACAGATACAAAGAGCACAATAATGCTATTTGATAGAACATAGTCACCACCATTAGCTATGTATTTTCATCAGCAATGAGCAAGAGTCTGCATGCTGTGCTTGTAAAAGTGCACAAGTGAGGTGACCCACTTTTTCACAGCTGTTGTGACAGCATCATTACTAGGAAAATGTTGCCCACACAGCATATCTTTCATCAGCCCAAACAGCCAGAATTCAGAAGACACTAAATCTAAACTATAATGTGGGTATGTTAGGACAGCCCTGCCAAGACTGATAATGAGCTCTATGGTTTTCAAACTGGTGTGGGGCCTGGAGTCATCATGTCACAAGAGGAAGGTTGTCTTCTTCTGTGGTCTGGCTTTGGAAGTTTGAGTCTTCAGCTTTGTCAGCATCATGATGTTGTGGTCAGTTGATCACTTGTCCAGGTTCCATAAAATTCATAGGGATCACAGATCACAGATCACAGATCACAGAATCACCCGGGTTGGAAGGGACCTCAAGGATCATGTAGTTCCAACCCCCCTGCCTAGCAGGGCCACCAAACACACACATTCAGATCAGGTTGCCCAGGACCCTGTCCAACCTGGCCTTAAACACATCCAAGGACGGGGCATCCACAACCTCCCTGGGCAGCCCGTTCCAGGGCCTAACCACTCTCCTTGTATAGAACTTCCCCCTAACATCCAACCTAAATCTTCCCTCCTTCAACTTCGATCCATTTCCCCTAGTCCTGCTGTTGTCAGCCCTTTTGAAGAGTTTACTCCCCTCCTGGGTGTAGGTTCCCTTCAGGTATTGATAGGCTGCAATGAGGTCACCCCGCAGCCTTCTCTTCTCCAGGCTGAACAAGCCCAACTCCCTCAGCCTGTCCTCATAGGGGAGGTGCTCCAGCCCCCTGATCATCTTAGTCGCCCTCCTCTGGACCCTTTCCAAAATCTCAATGTCTTTCTTGTACTGAGGGCTCCACACCTGGACACAGTACTCCAGATGGGGCCTCACAAGAGCCGAGTAGAGAGGGATGATCACCTCCCTGTCCCTGCTGACCACCCCTCTCCTGATGGAGCCCAGGATCCCATTTGCCTTTCGAGCTGCCAGAGCGCACTGCTGGCTCATGTTCAGTCTCTCATCCATCAGGACCCCCAGGTCCTTCTCTGCCGAGCTGCTCTCAAGGACCACTCCTCCCAGCCTGTACGGGTGCCTGGGGTTCTTCCGGCCCAAATGCAAAACCTTGCACTTTGCCGTGTTGAACCTCATTAGGTTCACCCGAGCCCAGCCCTCCAGCCTGTCGAGGTCCCTCTGAATGGCATCCCTTCCTTCCACCGTATCAACCGCACCACTCAGCTTGGTGTCGTCAGCAAACTTGCTGAGGGTGCACTCAATTCCCTCATCGATGTCATTAATAAAGATGTTAAAGAGCACCGGTCCCAAGACAGACCCTTGGGGGACACCACTTGTTACCGGCCTCCACCTGGACATAGAGCCATTGACCACCACCCTCTGTCTGCGGCCTTTCAACCAGTTTCTTACCCATCGGGTCGTCCACCCATCAAATCCACTTCCCTCCAATTTGGAGATGAGGATGTGGTGGGGGACCATGTCAAAGGCCTTGCTCAGGTCCAGGTAAATGACATCAGTCGCCTTCCCTTCGTCCACCAATGCCGTCACTCCATCATAGAAGGCCACAAGATTAGTTAGGCATGACCTTCCTTTGGTGAAGCCGTGCTGGCTGTCTCGGATCACATGCTCATTCTTTATGTGATCGAGCATGTTGTCCAGGAGGATCCGTTCCATGATCTTCCCAGGCACGGAGGTGAGACTCACCGGCCTGTAGTTCCCCGGGTCCTCCCTGCTCCCCTTCTTGTATATGGGAGTGACGTGACCCTTCCTCCAGTCATCCGGGACCTCACCTGACAGCCACGACTTCTCAAATATGATGGAGAGCGGCTCGGCAACCACCTCAGCCAGCTCCTTCAGGACCCTGGGATGCAAGCCATCCGGCCCCATAGACTGGAATTCATTCAGTCTAAGGAGGCACTCTCGGACTTGCTCTGCCCTTACAGTGGGGAGGGATTTACCTCACTCCCTTTCTATCCCAAAAGACAGTGCGCATCACTTTACTAGCTGCATCTTGAACCTTTTCTTAGATGGAGAATTTACATGTCACAACTCCAGTCTACACAGTTCTCTGGTTGTAATCTACCAATGTGCACAAATGGGCCTGATCAAGATATTCTTCATTTCATAGAGTCATTCATAGAATCATAGAAACATATAATGCCCTGGGTTGAAAAGGACCTCAAAGATCATCTATTTTCAACCGCCTGCTATGTGCAGGGTCACCGACCACCAGACCAGGCTGTTCAAAGACACATCCAGCCTGGCCTTGAACGCCTCCAGGGATGGGGCATCCACAACCTCTCTGGGCAACCTGTTCCAGTGCATCACCATCCCTCTATCATTAAGGGTGGATAACACCACTAAGATCAGATAGTCCAATCATGATGTGACAGCTGTGAATGGCTGCCCTGAAAGTGGCTTATCTTTCACTTCACTGTCACCACTGCTGAAACACACACTATCCACTGTTTCACTGTGCTCAGATCCACTGTTTGGTCTCCATAAATGTTCACCAAGCATCTGTGCATGTCCATGGGTGCCATTTTCTCCACATGGAAGAATTCAGTTCCACCCCTTTGCTTCATATGCACTTCCATGTTAGATGCTATTCTGCTAGAGTGCCTCTCTGCTGCCATCTGTCACACGGCAACAAAATGAAATGGAACACTGATGGGAACACTGGTGGTTCTGCCACACCAACATCCACTTCTGATGTTGTAGGCCAACATCATAAAATAGGAGGCATTAAATTTAGAGCAAACCCAGTGCCATAACTCATTACTTAAGTGTGTGTTATATGTGCCATATAGTGCCAATCCAGGAGGCAATGTGTTGCCTCCATCTCACAAGTAGTCTGTGTGATCAGCTTGATCTGTCCATGCCTCCTCATGATGAAGCTCTGGTGGAACACTGGGCTGCTTCTCAACCTGACTCAAAACTGGGCTTTGTGTTAATACATGTTCCTTTTTGCATGTATACTTAATTTGATATAATGGTTCCCACTCTCCTGACTGGTTCATTTTGCAAAGAAAAGAAAATCCCATCATCTAGTTTTATAGAAGAAGTAATCAAGCATTATTGTATAATGTTTTTTATCCCCAAACATCCTGACTCATTTGAAAACACACACAGAAACTGTTTCATACTTTACAGAAACTCGGGTACCTGGGGGTTGTCATGAGACAAAATTCTTGTCATAACAACTTCCTATGGCTATGTACTGTATCATGATACAATTTCTACATTTATTTCAGTCCCTTCCTTGAGGTAAACAGCAGTATTCAGAAAAACATGTTAGTACTCTCTCTAGCTTTATAATCCTCGGGCCTTAAGCACACACTTTTAATTAGGAAAAAAAGAAAAATCAAAGGAATTTTTTAAGAATTTGTAGCACAGTTCCCTGCATACCAAACAATTATTCTGTTCCTTGTATATTTTATACAGCCTCCTCCTCTGTCAGGCAAAGGTACCACTCTTAACCAAGTCCTGCAGAGCAAGCGCGCAGTGCTGGTACACTAACAATGCCAGTTTATCGATTGCAGAGATTTTCTCCCCCCTCCCCTCCTGTTGTGCATGCCAGAGGTCCCCTGCTTCCTGTCTCCAGCTGATAACGGTGGGATGGTTAGGGTCAGGGAGGAGGGGAGGGGGCCAGTCCCTTGGCGGTGAGAGGGAGCGGGGGGCTCGCAGCGTCTGACAGCTGAAACAGATGATGCCGCACACCACCTATGTAAACAGAAATAGGCGCTGGGGCTGATGTAGCGCAGAGATATGACCCTGCCCATAGAGCCGCTGAGTCTAGACTCCAGATGTGTTCTCACTGTTACCAGGCCAATTCAGATCCAACTGGTAAATATTTCTACCAGATGACAGTGGGCTCAGTTACAGAAGTGAGGACAAAGGACAAAAATAGGCAGAAAATGAGTAGTAAGCATTATTGCCACTTAGAAAAATATTCTGCATAGTTTTAGAGATGTTAAGGGGCAATTGCTTAAATAGATGATATACATTCTCTTATTTTCTTACCATGGTCAGCTGAAAAATTTCCAAGGCAAACTGAAGGCTATTTAGGCAAATCAGTCATTTAAAGTGAACTGAAACAGAGGTCTGTAAAGGATAAAAAAAAATTTATACCAGGATGTTACCACGTGGAGATAAAGAAATGAGGGAAAACTGTGGTGTTGATAACCTAAGGCGGATAAATACCAGTTTATTGAGAAATGAGTGCTATGCGATTTATTTACAGCAATTACTGATTATAAAATAAGATCACTCTAAAGAAACAAAACACGGGGGAGAAAGCCCTATCTGCTGGTGTTTCATCTCCACAGATGTAGGATTGCACTTCTTAGACCATGTGGTGTCCAGAATGTCATAAAACATGTCAATTAAGCTGCAACTGAGCACCACGGATGCAATCAGGGCTCTGACAAGTTTTAAGAGTTTACTGGTTTGCATCTGGCTCAGATAACTAGAATGAAGCAACAGAGACGTGCAGTGATCCAGGCTCTTTTCTCATGTCTCTTTCTTAAGAGATGTTGTAGAGTGACTTAACCAATAAAAGATTTGTCTTCATGGGGAGTTGCAATCCCAGAAATATATGCTAAGGAACAGTAATCACAGGATATTTTTTATGCTCTTCATGAAGTCATTTGTAATTTGCACAAATATTATATAATCCTTTGTTAGAGACCCATGTTTGCAAAATGACTGTCTGTAGGTGGTAAAGCTAGCAGGAGATCTGTGGACAGAAGATAATAACCTCAGATGGTCTAATTTGCTAATACTGACCGGGAATTGTAAGATTCCTGTTTTTCAGATTTCATGATGCGCCTTCCTGAAACAAATTGGCTGATGAGTAGTGTAACAATCAGAGTATGTAAACCTAGGTAAGATGGAGTTTCAGCAATAAACAAAACTTTAAAAATACGTATTTCATATAATCAGAAGTTTGTATGAATGTTGTTTTTGTTTTCTTCAAAGACATTTCTTGGAATAAAGATAGTTCCTGTCATGTCTAATACTGAATGTATTGGTGGGAAATGTGTAACCTCATGTTACACATGTGTAAGAGTTTTTTGGGAGAGTTTTTCCTCACACATAGGTAAGCAAAAGAACATTCAGATCAGCACAGGCTGAAGTCATGCTATCTATAAAAGCAAAGTTAGAAATGCCTTGGCTTAGCTATTAGAATGATCACGTTAAAAAAGCAATAGCTTGGTTCCTTACTTTGGACTCATAAACCAGCAGCAGGAGCTTTGAACTAAAAGGCTACCCTAACTGAAAAGTTCCTTGCAATGACCTTGTAAGTAGTTAACTTTAACTTTTTCTGTGCACACCAGTGAAGCCCTTATTTTGTGTTAAAGATAAAGGTTTTACTTACTAATTACCTCTGGTTGCACTCTTCCCTTGTGATCCTTCTTTTCCTTGTCATCTTCCCTTTGTGTTTGAGGAGCTGCAGCCAAATGTTCAATATTCCTAAGGAGAAGTTTGCAAGCAATGTTGCAAAATGGTTTGGTGAAGTACTCAGAGAACATGGATATACACTTTCTGATGAGCAGTATAACTGTTGCTAAATAACTGTGTTTAATCAGGTTACAGCTGCTGATCCTTTTGTGCAGTTATACTGGGCAGTTTACTGACAGGTTCTCTGATTTAACACTCTTTTTTTTCAGGCCTTTTCACTCTTATGTAGTTGAAGGCACAAGTCTGAGGATACAAGAAGCTACACAGAAGAGACTGTTCCGCCCTCATACAAAACAACACTGCTTCATTTTTTCCATGGGGAGCACACTTATAGCATTTATTTACTTAGCATGTTGACATCAGGTTTTTTGGTATCAAAACAAACATTAAAAATGCAAACAAATTAGCTGCATGAGACTTGAAGCCACAAATGACACAGCAAAAGTTTCGGTTTTGTTGGAGAATAAAGAGACATGCTACACATACACTACAAGAAAAAAACAAAACAACTTTCTTTTTCTTTTACCAGAGAATTCTTTCTCTTCCATCACTGTCTGTTCCCAACAGAATCAGTATCTTAGAACTGACCCCCTTCACTGTGCCTTTCTCTCCTGAGAAGATCTTTTTAAACAGTGGATATTTCTTAGATCTTCTGGCTTCTTGTTGGTATTCACACCAAGGTTGTTCAGCAACTTCATCTCACTAACCCGGTCAATGAGCACACTTGAGCAGTATTACATAATACTATCTACAGAAAAGAAGAAAAAAAAAACTATAATAGACTCTCTTCTCCCACAGTTTGCATCTCAGAAAATATACTGAGCTCTCAGCCTTCATCCCCATCAATCATGCAAAAATCACCTACTCACAGCAGACATCTCCCAAAAAGGATCTAACTGTATGAATGGTATGCTGCATCTCATGTTTTCAGTATTAAAGGAAATGCTAAATGTTTTCAGCCTCAAGCTTTGTTATCCCAAAGTTGTTTGCAAACCAGCAAAATGTGATCTCTTGGGAGAAAAAAAAATGTAAATTATAGAACAGGAGAAACAGAGATAGAAATGTGTGAGCTAGCTTAAATCTAAGAATAACAAATGGGGACATGCTGGCATCTTTAGGTACTCTAAATATCTTGTCAACAGCATCCAAATTGCCATAAAAATTACACATATGTATATAGGGCTTAAGTCAAACAGTGGTTATAATGCAGGCAGATAGATATTCACAAGCACCATTTTTTTCATGGAATTTTAACCTAGGTATGGAGGACGTCAATTCTGTTCAAAGTTACTACTGATAACCACAGTGAACCAGATCTTTGAAAAACTGACTGAAATATACTCATTTTTTTTCAGTTCTGCATATAAATATGCTTGTCCATACTATTTAGGCTGTCTAAAAGAACTGCTGCTGTATATGATGAGTGCTCCCATCTTTTCACAGAATCACAGAATCACAGAATGGCCAGGGTTGGAAGTGACCTCAAGGATCATGAATCTCCAACCCCCCTGCCACATTCAGGGCCACCAACCTCCACATTTAATACTAGATCAGGTTATCCAGAGCCCCATCCAATCTGGCCTTGAACACCTCCAGGGATGGGGCATCCATAACCTCTCTGGGCAGCCTGTTCCAGCACCTCACCACTCTCATAGTGAAGAACTTACCCCTCACATCCAGCCTAAATCTTCCCTCCCTCAACTTAAAACCATTTCCCCTTGTCCTGCAGTCATCAACCCTTTCAAAGAGTTGATTCCCTTCCTGTTGTAGGGCCCATCTTTCTGCCTGTCGAGGTCCCTCTGAATGGCATCCCTTCCTTCTACTGTGTCTACCACACCACTCAGCTTGGTGTCATCAGCAAACTTGCTAAGGGTGCACTCGATTCCATCATCGATGTCATTGATTAAGATGTTAAAGAGCACCGGTCCCAAGACAGACCCCTGGGGGACGTCGCTCATTACCAGCCTCCACCTGAACATAGAGCCATTAATGACCACCCTCTGTCTGCGGCCTTTCAACCAGTTTCTTATCCATCAAGCGGTCCACCCATCAAATCTACATACCTCCAATTTGGAGATGAGGATGTGGTGGGGGACCATGTCAAAGGCCTTGCCCAAGTCCAGGTAAATGACAACGGTCACCTTTCCCTTGTCCACTAATGCCATCACTCCATCATAGAAGGCCACCAGATTGGTCAAGCATGACCTTCCCCTGGTGAAGCTGTGCTGGCTGTCTTGGACCACATGCTCGTTCCTCATGTGATCAAGCATGTCATCCAGGATGATCTGTTTCATGATCTTCCCAGGCACAGAGGTGCGACTCACCGGCCTGTAGTTCCCAGGGTCCTCCTTGCTCCCCTTTTTGTAAATGGAAATGACCTGACCCTTCCTCCAGTCATGTGGGACCTCACCTGACAGCCACGACTTTTCAAATATGATGGAGAGTGGCTCGGCAACTACTTCAGAACCCTGGGATGCACCCCATCCGGCCCCATAGACTTGTACACATTCAGTCTCATGAGGTGGTCTCGGACCTGCTCTGTTCTCATGGTGGGGGAGGATTTACCGCCCTGGACCCCACCTAGAGGTTTAGGAATGCAGGGCTCAAGGACATGAGAAGTACAGGAATCCTGGCCACCAATGAAGACCTAGGCAAAGAACTCATTCAGTATCTTCTCTTCATCTTTGAAGCCAGTTCTCCTTTTACATTTATCCAAGGAGGTACACTTGCTTTGACCTGTCTCTTCTGGCCAAAGTATCTGCAGAAAGTCTTCCCATTGTTTTTCACGTCCCTCACCAAGTTCAGTTCTGCCTGCACCTTGGCTTTCTTGATCCCACATCTGCAAGTCTGGACGGCATCCCTGTATTCTTCCCAGGTGACACACACTTGTTTCCAGAGCTTATACACACCTTTCTTCACCCTCAGCATGCCCAGCAGGTCCTTGTCGAGCCTTTCATCTGCATTTCCACTTCCCTCTTCTTTTCTCTCACCTTTTTCTTTTTCTTTTTCTTTTTCTTTTTCTTTTTCTTTTTCTTTTTCTTTTTCTTTTTCTTTTTCTTTTTCTTTTTCTTTTTCTTTTTCTTTCTCTTTTTCTTTTTCTTTTTCTTTTTCTTTTTCTTTTTCTTTTTCTTTTTCTTTTTCTTTTTCTTTTTCTTTTATTTTTCTTTTTCTTTTATTTTTCTTTTTCTCTTTTCTTTTTCTTTTTCTTTTCCTTTTTCTCTTTTCTTTTTCTTTTTCTTTTCCTTTTCATTTTTCTTTCCTTTTCCTTTTCCTTTCATATTCACTTTCCTTTTCTCTTTCCCTTTTCTTTTTCTCGTTGTAGTCCTTTTCATATAGTCCCACAGACCTTATTTGCACTTTTAGACTTCAAAATAGCTCACATTGCATCAGCAGAGGTTTAGACTGGATATTAGAAAGAATTTCTTCATAGAGACAATGATTAAATAATGAAGAGTTTCCAGGAGTTGGGAGCGAAAGAGCCCCCATCCTTTGAGGTATTCAAGAAATGTGTGGATGTGGCACCAAGGGACATGGTTTGGCGACAAGACTTAGTAGGTCAGATTGATAGTTGGAGTTGATGATCTTGATGCTCTTTTCTGACCTAGATGATTCTATGATTCAGTTCAATACCCAAAAGCATGTGAATTTCATCGTTTTTATCTCAATTAATATATTTTTTGGTTCTTAATTGTCAACAGGAAATTAATTCACAAAATAATTGTGCATTTGATTTGGGGAAAGGGAAAAAACTTACATACATGTTTTCATACTCCATTAAAATAATTTTAATAATAAAGTAATGAACGGATGTTCATTTTTTTTTGTTTCCAAATAGATTGATAATACTGCATATGATTTTTTTTGAAATATTTTGACTTTTTTTAAAACAGTTACACTTTCTATGGATTAAAAAAGGTTGAGAAAGGTTGCTCTAGAAAATCCCTACAAGACTGATGGGCATAATAGAAGGTAAATAATGGTTACATTCATTAGATAGTAGTATGTTAAGGACAAAGCCTAACTTGGGAAGCCAAATAATTGGCAAGGAAAAAAAGAAAGTGCAGAATTTCCAGAAACAAGGCAGAGAAACCATGGCACCAGCAGAAACCTATAAAATGAGGCAGAACAAGAAGTTTTTGAGCAGAAGACAAAAAGTAAAAGGAACTTGGTCATTTGTTGAACAAGAAGGAGGCATGAGATCACTGAGGAGTCAGCCAAGTACGAGACAAGATGTCTTGTTTCAGAGAGAAAAACACCAGTGATTCTGGAGTAAACTTATGTAGGATCCTGGTTTCCAAACAGCCTCCAAGAAGACTCCATCATAAATCACAGAATTATAGGAAGGGTTTGGGTTGGAAGTGCTCTTCATCATTGGGTTCCAAACCCCATTGCCTTGAGCAGGGACACCTTCCATGCAGTCACCCAACCAGGCTGCTCAGCCCAGCACTGAACACCTCCAGGGATGGGACATCTACAACTACTATGGGCAACCTTTTCCAGAGCCTCACCACCCTATAGGTGAAGTATTTCTTCACTGTACCTAATGTAAGCCTACCACTTTTTGTTTAAAACTGTTACTCCTTATCCTGTTACTGCACTGCTTGATAAAATATACCTCCTCATCTCTCTTGTAGGCCCCTTTTAAATACTGGAAGGCCACTATAATGCTTTCCCGAAGCCTTCTGTTCTCCAGGTTGAAAAACCCAACTCTCTCAGCCTTTCTTCATAAGAGAGGTGCTCCAGCACACAAGTCCCTCTACTGGATCCATTCTAGCAGGTCTAGGTCTTTCTCACACTGTAGGCCCCAGACCCAAACACACTACTCCAGGTGGAGTCTCACAAGAGATGAAGAATAATTGAGACCATTACAATTTTGGGAAATTACAGTAGAGATTAGACTTTTCCTTTCATTTTTTAGATTTTTTAATAACTCTGCACAATTTTACCCATTGTTTTTCAGTTAAAGAAAACAATGTTTTAAAAACAGAGCAAAGAAATATATGGACCTATACTTACAAGTTATACAGTGCTGGAAAATGTTCTCAAGGGCTGGAAACTATCACTTGCAAAGTTGAATTGTAAAAACGGTCCCAGAACATCTCCAGCCCAGGCCAACAAACCCCATCCCAGACAATTTCTGGATATGGTGCAGGAGCAAGCACTGGCCAAGGACCACTCCACTATGCAGTTGGGATGATGCCATCCTGTTTGGAAGGTTGAACAGTGTGAATGCTGATCCTCTCATTCCAGTTTGCCTCAGTGCCAGGGAACAGCATGGTTAATTTGCTAGCATATAGACTGTTTTTGAATGTGCAGTGTTTATAATGGAGTCCTAAAGAGGTAAATGACAAACTGGCAATCTCATGTCCTTCAGTAGGATTATGGAAACTATGTGAGAATTGCAACAAGTATGGTACTTTATTGAAGGGCTAAAACATCAATATCACGGATGAAAAGATCCTATCTTTGACTGTTTGGATTCTCACTTAAATCAGCTTTACAGAAACATGAAAATGTTAAGGCTGGAAGGAACCTTTGGATATTGTTTCTACAGTCCCCATGCTCAAAGAAGCAGCAGCCTGGCCAGAATCACAGAATCAAGATCTTCAAGATAATCAAGTCCAATCATTAACCTGACCTACTGAGTCCCATCACTAAACCTTAGTACAACATCACACATCTTGTAAATAACTCCAGGGATAGGGATTCCACCACTTCATTAGGCAGCCCATTTTAATGCATAACAGCGAGGTTATCAGAACTAGATGATCTTACAGGTGCTCCCAACCCAAGCTATTCTATGACAACCACGTCTCTGTGAAGAATTTTTTTCTAGTATCCAGCCTGAATCTCCCCAGTACATCTTCAGATCATTTCCTTTCCTCTTATCACTTGTCATCTGAGAAAAGAAACAAACACCTTCTTTGCTGCAACCTTCTTTCAAGTAGTTGCAGAAAGTGATGAGGACCACTAGGACCACCTCCAGTCAGGTTTTGAATAATTACAAAAATGGAGACTCTGCAACTCCTATGCAGGTCCCACTGCTCAACCAGTCTTACATTAAAATGTCTTCTTATATTGAAATTAATTTCTTTATTTCCTGTTGATCCCCTTGCTTCGAATTCTCTTACTGCGTACCACTGAAAAGCTTTTGGCTCCAGGATGAGTAGTCCCAGCTTTCTCAGCCTCTCATCATATATCAGATGCTCCAATCCTTTCAGTCTTCCTTGTAGCCCTTTAGTGAATCACTCTACTATGTCCATTCTCCTTTTTACTGGCAAGTCCACCAATGAACCCAGTACTGTGTTTCAACATTATCTAGTGATTTCTAGATCCTTTCAGAGAATGATACAGAAGTGAAAAAATGGATTAAGTCATTTCACAGCATACTTCTAAATCAACATTATGGACTCATGATTTTTTAATTTTTTTTTTTTTTTTTTTAATGGGAGTATTTCTGGTTTTGCAACTAAAATATGTCATTAAATATCCTATGTTCTAATAGTAGGTAACAAAAATATATTGAGAAAATGATGCATAGCAGGGAATACCTTTGCAGAGGTAATGAAATTATGCTAGTGGGAAGATAGAAACTGATTAATATTAAGAATACTTCCAGAGAAGAATTAAAGTCACTTGAAACCACAGTCTCACTTCTCTCTCTAGTCTATAGTGTATATAAATCATGAAACCAATTACTAATGTTTACTAAAACACGGACTGTAATTGTCTGGAACTATGTTAAGCTTAATTAGGGCTTCCATATATAAAACTTGGTTTTGATTGAACCAAGTGTTACAAAGGCATATTTTTCGTTTGTTTTTTCAGTTACTGTTGACAAAAGCACTGCAGGATGTTCAATATTTTAAACATATAAATATTTTTAAGCAAGTACATAGATTGCCTCTAGCAATGTTCAGAATCATTTAGAAATAATCTGAAAGCTGAAAAGTTGGTTCACTGACAACATCCGTTTCCTCTCAACTTGCAATTTGACACATTTTATTAATAATGTCAGACTATCACATTACCACTGGCAGACGGTAACTGGAGGATAATTATCTCAGGATGCCAAGGTTGTAAGACTCTGTGTTTACAATGGGGAACCTGCAGTGCAGCCCTCATAAACTGGTAGGCCAGATCATGAAATCTTGTTAGAGGTCACCATAACTTCTTTCACAGAATCACAGAATCAAAGGGGTTGGAAAGGACCTCAAGAGATCGAGTCCAACTCCCTTGCTAAAGCAGGTACCCTACAATGCATCACACAGCTAAGCATCCAGACGTGACTTGAATATCTCAATAGAAGGAGGCTCCACAACCTCTCTGGGCAGCTTGTTCTGGTGCTCCATCAACTTTACCATAAAGAAGTTCTTCTGCATGTATGTGAAGAACCTCCTATGTTCAAGTTTTCCCTAGTCTTTGATATGTCTTCATAATGCTTTGCCTCTCCCAGAGCCCCATTTTAGGTAGCAGGGGAATATAGTGTGCACACAGGTCTAGACTTGCAGGAACTTGCATTGCAGAGAGAACAGGGCTCCATCCTTGGGAGCTGGGAACTACACTGGATATACATAATTCAACATAAACCCTTGAAACCCTTGCTTCTAAATGTTCATTGGCAGTGCTGGAACACTCAGAGTTTCACTGGAAGAAATATAACTTCTTCCTGAACCTATAATCATTACTTTTCCATTGCAAACTGACTTTCTGATGGGAGGACAGATAGGACAATAAGGGTTGCACACATCTCAGAGTGTGGCTCATGTTCCTACCCAGATGGTCAGGAGTACAGTCAGAGCAGGATATGCCTCAGACACACTGTTACATCTACAACAGCAAATTTAATGGGGCCAAAAGTACCATTTTTGTATGCTGGCACATCTCTGTAGCAATTTTGATCCATGCCTAACTGGTATCCCCATTAGGCAATCCCCAGCCACTGCTTTGTGCCAGGAATCATGGCAATCTCCAGACACATTTTAGTACCAGGAATTGTTGTCAGGAGGCAGTACAGCCCATGCTACAGAATTCAGCAACATGAAAACCAGCTCTGATCCTGCCTTGTGCCCTATAGACACAGCAAGAGCAGGAACATCCAGCTTTGTTCCATAATGTCAGATATTTGCTTAAAAAAATAACATACAAAATAGCCCTCCTAGAAGCCACTGTTGATAAGACAGAAAATAGTGAGGAAGGATTATAAGACATGCTACTAACCTATTTTTTTCTAAGTGTCCTGTTTTCCATGTTGATGTGCAGCATCTAGTTACAACTGATGCAATTCTAATTTGGAGCTATTGGAATCTACCATAGGACTGATGTACATGGTTCAAGCCTAAATCTTCATTTGGTCATCTCTTTTAATTATAGTGTATTTCAGAAGGCAACGAGTTTGCAACTTGGAATTTTTTTCATTGTGAAAGCCAAGGAGACCTATGGCTGATTTTCCCAAGCAACCTTCCCTAATTTTCTTGCAAATTAAGACAGAAATTAAGCATGTAATTTATAGTGCATGTTACTTTTTGATTAACTGGCATCTCCTAGAGGAAAATGTGAAGTTTATACAGTTTAAAGTCCTGAAGACCATAACAGCCATACCTTTTAGTACTTCTGTATTAAGCCATATTGATAGATTTGTCACTTTGAAGTGAGCATTTGCTGACAGGACTATTCTACAAAGTAGAGGAAATCCTTCCAGGTAGTATCTTCCTTTCTCTCATTTTCCCACTAGGTTTTCTTTTATATTGCTCAAAAATCTTCACATCATGTGTCCTCGGGCAAAACTTAATTACAAGGCAATTACAACTCTGCATTAGCTGTCATCTTTGTACAAAGAAAATCACAGTTCATTTGCACAAGCAAGGTCATGGGATTTTGCTTAAAGACTAGCAGTGTACATGAGGTGGGAATTGCAAGCCTAGGCACTGAGTATCTGGGCAGCCTGAACAATCCAATAGTGACCTGCCTATAAATTGTGAATGTTCTGTGTCTCATACCATGCTTCTTCTGCTTTTCATAATTCTTACTGTATCATAACTAAAAATCTTCAACAGAAAATCTACACAATTGTACTAACCCCACCCCCACCCCAGCAAATGTCCAAGCTCCTCATAAGTTAAACAGGCTGAGAAGCGAGAAGAAAAGAATGAGAGCACAAAAGGATCTATTCCAATAGGATGTATTCCAAAGCAGGATCATTTGTCAAGCTGAGAAGAGGTCTCCTGATTGCCTTTTTTCTACACTACTACATCCAGTGTGGAGCCTGCCTTCTGAATGCAATTTGAAAATGCTTTAAAGAAATTTCAGTGACATGAGACTCACTTCAGCTCATTGTATTATCACATCATTATGTTATTTTATTCCAGTAATATCTGGAGGATTCATTCACATACATAGGCATTGTAAAAAATACGGATTATTTCCTGCCCCACAGGTTCACAGTTGACAGTGAATACGTGGTCTGAATTATTTCACATTCAGAATTATAGCTAGCAGAAGTGGAACTTTCTATTTCAGAAAAAAATAAATTCACCACATGTTCAAGGATGTTTCAAAAAGAATGAGTTAATTTAAAGTCAAGTATAACTAAAAGCCCCAAATACTATGTCCACTTTATAAAGACAGGTTTGTTCAGTCAGAGAAAAAATGTGGTGATACAAGTAAGTTCAGATTAAAACTAATAGAAAACTGAATCTGCAAAAAAAAAAAATTCAGTATAAGGAGGACCATTGACCTGCCTCTCTTTTTCTCTAAACCGTCCATAATAGAGGTCAGATTTACAAAGTCAAGTCTGATGGAGAGAGAAACTTTACTCTTTCTGACTGAAAAGAACACATTTTTTCAACTGAAGCACTAAAGCATTATCTTCCACATGATGCGCATTCATTGGAATCAGTTTATACAGACTCATCTATCAAAAACACATGTAAACTCAGGTCACACCCAGTACAATGTTGCATACAACTCGCTAACAGACTTAAACATCTGCTTTTGCAACCTGCATTATGGTCAAGCTGTGTGCATATGCGTCATTAGAAAATCCACAGTTTCAGATTCCTGATCTGTATACTGTTAAATCTTCAGAAGAGTTTTTGATTTGAAAGTTACAAAAACTATCATTTCCAGAAGCCCATGGGCAAAACCCTGTTCCTATATGGCTCTACAGACTAACATTTCCTGCTACGTTCAAGAAACGCAGAATCCAAAAGGGTGTGGTACAAAATTAGGCACCCTGTTTTCTTTAAATAATTTTCTAATGTTCATCAAATAAAGAAGAAAATGTAAACCATTTCTTGAGACCTGCTGGAACCAGTGGCTCTTTATTAATAAACATTTTTCACCGCAAAAACTCAGAAACATATTTCTTTCTGTTTTTTGTTTCTTGGCAGTCCCTCCTTTTCCATTCTCTTGAAGAGAATGGAAACATCAATTACTACATAATAGTATCTGTTAACAATCTGAGCTCTCAGAAAACATAAGCAACCTCTAAATACTTAAGGAGTGTCTCAAGGCCTTCTTCAAGAGTGCATTAGTTTTATTTAGTTTAACTAAGCCTTGGAACAGAACTTTAGAGTGGAGAACAAACTGATTCTCATAAAGCTATACAAGACATTCTATTTTCCTGTTCTGCCTACTAGGAGAGAGTAAAATCCATATTTATTGCTTTCTCCCTGTAAGTTAATTGTCATAGCCTTGCTAGCAGTGCATGAGCCAAGCTAAATTCCAGCACTGACATCACGAGAAACTTGAGTTGTATCAATTATGGCACCACAATAACCCTACCACAAATATCTTCTTCCCGTGAATGTCTTCTTGCAGGGTGGCAAGTAATTGAATGAGACTGTAAATGTTGAGGTCGTAGAGATTAAAGAAAGGCAGGGTATGAAAGGCATCTGAAAGCAAAAGAGTTAGCATAATGGTCTTTGGCCTTGACTCTGAAAAGTTTAGCAAGATACCAAATGAGACTCCCTTGGTATTGGAGAGGTATTGGCATGAGCAAACCAAGGGATTACAGAGTCGGGTCTTCCAGGTTATCTGACATGATGAAAGAATATTATGAGGTATCCAACCTGTATGACTGCTTCAGATGTGCTGGGGAGTAGCTCTCCTGTGTGTCTGAATTCCTGCTATAGTCAATGATATTTTGTAATTTCCTTTGAAAGTCACTGCATTTTCAATATTAACTCTAACAGCATTTTATTACAGTTCATGTAATAAACATCATTTCCCTAAGATTTAACTGTAATCTTCTGCAATAATAATATTTTTATTATAACGTTAAAAAAGAGTGCTAAGATACAATGCTGTGTGAAACAAGGAACTGTGTTCTGCTATACCTCAAAGGAACTGATAATCCATTGTTGAAGGGACTATGGAACTGGAAGATGCAAAGTGGAAAATAAGTGCATAAGTGCAGAGATATTATTGAAGGAAAATAAAATAATGAAAAGAGAAAGCCACGCTTCTTACAAGTCTGGAAAAAAAAAAAAAAAAAAAAAAAAAAAATCGTAAAGAGAAGGATAGAAAAAATAAAAAACAAATGAACATAAAATGTTTTTTTTTTCATAAGATATATTTTTTGTGATCTATGTACATCTTTCTAAAAGTCTACAGGTAGTAAAATAAGCCTAAACATTTGTCCCTTTCAGTGACTGTATGCTCCTCCAGGGAAAGCCATACAGTGTTTGGAAGTCATTATAACACAGTTCAGCATGTCCCAATGCTTTTACTAACCTTCTCTTCTTTAGTAACTTTGTGTGGGCAGCACCTTAAAGATTCTCCTGGTACACTTATGTCCTTACAAGAACACAAGACATCTGTGGGCCTCTGTGTTCAGTGAAGATGCGACTGTTCAGAACTCTTTCAGCAGGGTATACCTTCCAAATGTGCCAGAGTAGAGGAGGAAGAAAGTACTTGTTTGACCACTACCACAAGAGAGAAGGCTAAATGTCGAAGCAGAAAGATGCATATAGTTTTCTTGGGAACACACATCTTTTCCCTAAGAAAAGTACAATTTGCAAAGATGACTATGCTGATACAGCTCCTGCTAAGAGAAATCATTACAAAATGATTTATTTATCAGTTCCTAAAATTCTTTATTTTTTAACATAAGGTGTGACAGCCACTGTCTGACTAATTTTTTATCCAAGACCTTTCTGTTTGTAGTAAGAAAGTTGCAACTCAGCTTGTAATAAATGAAAATGATTACAATCACTGGATTTTAAAATTTGCACTTTAGATGTGATTTCTAAAGATTGGACGTTCATAGAAACAATTTAGAAAAGCCAATTATTAGAGCTAATTAAAACTTCACACATCTGGGCCTATGGAAAAACACTTCAAGATAACTATCTATGTATCCAAATTGATATTGAACTCAGAGTACAAGGAAGTGGAGATGCTATGTTTCTGAGAACATATAATTTGCTAGCTGGTAAAACAGTAGATGTGTTTTACTCATATCTTCATTGTTAGTTTGAAAAAATAAAAACACCCCTCTAATATAGCATGAAACAAAACTGACTTGTGCAAATGTAACACATTGATGTGATTAAAAAAACTTCACATATGTTGAACTGACTATAACATGGCATCAGACAGTCAGCAGATTTGGTTGATGTATTTAATTTTGCACAGTAATTTCTGTATCAGACCAAATTATTGAGCTATTTCTTCTGTGTTTGAGAATGGTTGTTTTTCTTCCTTTCGCTATTTTATTGTTTACTTTTTTCTTTCCTCCTTTTCTCTCTTTCTTATTTATTTTAAGGAAATTGTAACTGCAGTAAAATATACTTGAGACTCTATGGCACATTCAAATATAGGAAAGTTTTAATTTCTGACTGCAGGGTTTCTTAGGCTGGCAAGGTTGACAGGATTATCTGGTTAATCCTCTGTCTCTCCTGCTTAATTTTTTTCTTGACTTGCTAGAGAGACTAAATTTGCTAGAGTCAGATCAGCAGATGCATTTTCCAATTACACGAGTCAGGCCAAAAGAAAATTTCAGAAGTAACAACAGCTTGTTTCATTAGTATTTATCCCATGAAAACATATTTGTAATATACGTATGGGCAACTGAAAATACTGAGTAGTTCTGTAAAAGCTTCATAGGGAGTATGAATATGTCAAGTCAACTATTGAGTTCTCCGGCTACTTTGAATTCAATCCGATCATTACCGTGGAATTGTATACTTTATATATCACTACAGAAACTATGAAAATATAGGATATTGTGGGATGAAGAAAAATGGAAAAGTAGAAGTAACCTTCCCTAGAGTTGACAAACAGAGGAAAAATATTAACACTTGACATAGTAGGATAGAAACAATTATCATAGGAAACAAATCCAACAGATACTCATTGGGTTTTATACACCTATGTCTTCGCAGAAACTGTCTGGTTGCTTCTCTTCACCATCAATGTAGGGAATTACTTGTAAACTTAAGATAAAACCATGACCCCTGTATTAACTGACTACTGAAGGAGTTGGAAATAGTTCAGAAGTAGCTTCTGTTGAGAACCACTAACATTTAAGCAGTTGCACACCACACAGGCTGCCAAATTATTCCTATATTTCCCTTGGTTTCTCAGTAAAGGAAAGTTTTACATGGGATTTTTAGAGGTAGATAAAGAGATAGAACTGTTGATGATTATATTTCCTCCAGGAAATAAGTTATTTGAATAAGACACAAAAAATCCAAACAAGGACATGACAGAAGTTGGCATAAAGTGCTAGCTGAGGGCAGGAATCAACATTTCAAAGCAAATAAGATAGGAAAGGAAAGTAGCTTGATGGACCTTGAAGATCAACAGAAAGAAAAAAAAAATAATAAGAGACTCTAAACTGTTATATATTTAGTTTTATATGGTCAATAGGAAAAAGGAAAGAAACTGTGGAAATAATCTTTACAGCAGATAAGAGACAATTGGTATTAAAGAGGCAAAATTGAGTGGCAGAGGTGATGCTGAAATCAACTGAGATTGAAGATGTAATGAAAACAATCTGGACAAAATTCTTCACAATATGGAACAATAAGAAAGAACACATCTTTACATACCTTAAAGATGTTCCTCGAGAGTATGTGAAAAATGCCGTAGCCTGGATGAAAGAAAATGGAAAGAGGCTCAAGTAAAGAACAACACTAAATTATATCAGTGACAAGCAAGATCATGCCATAGTGATGAAGAAAAATAAGTGTGGATAGTTAACAAGAATTTGGTTTTCCTCAGACTGACCGTTACTATTAAAAACTTTGAGGCACTCACAAAATATTGTGTAACAGCTGGATTTTTCTATAGGTTAAAAAGAGAAATCAGGAAGAGAGCTCTGTCTGTGAATCATCTGCAAAGAAAAGGCAATGGGTTTTGCATGCATTACTCAGAGGTACAATAGAGGAGTAAGATTTTAGAATTTTAAGAATAGCATAGTTGTTTATGTCAAAGACAGCTGATAGGTTTGAGAGAATGGGGTACTGAATATGAGATTTAAGAAAAGGGCATTTGAGATTTGACAGGCATGATTTCATCTGAACAAAAAACACAGGAGCAAAACTGAAGTGGTCTACTCTGTGGAATAAAAACTGAGTTACAAAGCACAGCACACACAGGAGTAAAATGCAAAGTGAGGCAATAACTGGAAAAGTAAATGGGATCAAGGGTGAATTCTTTCCAACAAAAGTGTTAACACAAGGTTCACAATAAAGGAGGAGCCATCACTACGTTTGCTTCTTCAACAAGTCAAGGTTCTGTACTTCTTCCAGCTGTTCCCTTGCTGCTAAAGGTCTGTAGTAAGAATGCCCATTTTGTTAGCCATACCAGTTTATGACACTAATGGCATAGGAATTATGCATCCCAGTATTTCACTTGCAGATTTCTAGGCCCTACTTCTCAGAGATCTAGGCAGAGCAGTAGTGTACTTTTGATCACAGGTTGCCAGCTAGCACTTACTGACAATTAAATATGTCATTCTGTGTGCGTTATATGAATATGACCTCTCCCCATCCTCCTTCAGGCCAGCAGTGTCTATCCCGGTCAGCAAGATTCTGGCTCTCTAGCCACAGATGGTCTCTCTGGTAGTATGGCTACTGACTCTGATTTTTATTGATCAGCATCAGACAATCCTCGCTGTGCACACAAGCTCAACAGCTGCTATTTCTTGAGCAGTTCATAATTCATCCTTGCTAACTTGCTTTACCCATAACACGCTAGCGGATCTGCATTTACCTTTGTTGAAAGAAGAAGAGAGGCAAAAATACTTATGGCAATGCAAACCATGACAGGCATATTTATATTATGTGAGTGTAAAGGCAGAAGGCATTCTCATGTGGAATGAGACTAGGAGATAGTCAAAATAGATGAATTCTGAAATAGCCTCTTGTATGTGTTCAAAGGACAAAGGGAAACAGCACTTGAAGTCCAACTTGTGAATGGACCTTAAGCAACCTGAAAAGTTGTACAAAAGCTGAGGGTTGAATGAAGAGATGAAGCAAGAAGAATCAACCCAGAAAAGTTCATGAGTATAAAAGTTAATGTAAAAATTAAGCTGTAATATAGATGAGAAGAAGAAGGTAGAGAATAAAAGGCATCAACATGTTCACAGGATTTACAGGAGGTGAAACAGGAGTCAAAGGCAACGTATAAGGGAAGGAATTTGGAGGTACAAAAACCTGTTAATAATGTGTAACCTTCAACACTGTATTTGAGATTTTGTCTTTGTATCCTACCAGTACTGACACACAGCACTTTGTATAATGGAACTTGATGCTATTTATGTGATCTCAGTTCTCTCTCCAGAATATCAAGTCCATACACCATACACCAGCATAAACGTAAATCCACCCACTCTTAATAAAGATAATAGATTTTGTTACATTTCTCTGTCTCTGCATCGATTCTTGAGTTAGCTCTCTGATATTCTTTGCCCAGAGTTTACCTTCACAACCCTTATTCTATTAAGTCTGAATCTATCCTAATTAAGAAGTGAAAATTACTACCATTGTCATAGCTGCCCTTTTTGAAATGAACTGTGGCCCTGGTCCACACCACAGTGGATCACCCACATGTCCCAAACACTGTTACAGATGGCATTAATTGGCACCCTTGTTCTCTGTCTTGGTAGACAGGGTAAGCACCAGACTGCACAATGAATTTTTCTCCCCCTCCTCAGTGTGATCTTCCTAAGCCAAAGTTGAAGCAGAGTATAGAGATAAAGAAAGACCAGCTAATTGCTGTTTGTGCTGTATCTTCTCTGTGACCTAAGTAAGTCATCACGGCTTTTCAGATTTTCTGATCTCCAAAGTAAACGGAAAACAAAGTTACTTATGAGATGTCCTTGAAAAAGTATTTCTGGACCACTTTTACAATTCTGCAGTGACTGATAGTGATCCGAATACTAACATAATAACAGGTTGGCAGAAACACTTTATTACCTTAATTGAGGATGAGAAGTAATTCTGCAAAAAGAAAGAGGGAACTTGTCATCCCACGCTTCAGTGGGAATCTCAGACATATTCGGATAGAAGCCGAGTGCTATGAATGTCAGATGGTGGGTCCCCCAGGCTCCCTGGCAACATGCATGCAACTAAGAAAGTGGCAACAGCTTGCTTCAAGTATCCTTCATAGAGATGACATAGTTAGATAAACCCAACAGGGAGCATAGCACGTGGAGGGAGCAGTCTGGTAAGAGGAAACCATTCCCTGTGGGACTGGCTCCATATTGCCACATGAAATGTTCAAAACACTGCTAGCCAGGAAAGTTGAATTTATTGCTTAATGAGCAGAGGACCCGGAAAAGATCATTGACAACTGCAGTGTAAACACAGCCACTTAATAGGGTGTTATTGAATGCCAAGAGGAAATTAAAAAAATCTGTCCTACTAGCAGCACTTTCTACCGTATAGAATATGATTAGAATAAATACAGAACACAGAAAGCAGCTGTAGAGAACAGATGAGATATTAGATACGGTGGAAAGAAAAGAAAAACTAAAATCCAGAGGGCATTTTTTAGACTGTCTTGAGTATAAGTTGTGAAAAAGAAACAAGGAAGACAAGTTAGCATAACAGCAGCAGAGTGACAGAGGTAACACAAAATGACACTGTGACATTATTAAGAAGCTCAGCAACATACTCAACCTCCATCACAATGTCATCAGGACAGATGGCAACAATTGGCAAAGACAAGGCACAGCATGTCTGGAAAGCAGTAAGAGCCTATAGAAGAAAAAATAATATGAGCAGCTATGGAAAACACAAGAGAATACTACAGATTTTTCTAGAGCAAAACAATTTACCCTTCACCCTATGCATATTTGTCACAACTGCCTGATGGGTATGACATCATTTCCCACTTTGTCAAAGCTTCGTAAGGAACTGGGGCTTTCAAGGAACTCATTATTATCATTCATTATTCCTGCTCGTACCTTTGAGACCTATTGTGCAGGACTGCATCATGAGAGGCACTTCCCTAAAACAGAATTAAAAAATGGTCCTTGCCAAATGAGCTTACAATCAAACCATAGCACAAAACTGAACACTTGGGTGCAGATATGAGGTGGTATGATGAAAGAGGCTTGTCTTCTAAGAATGTCAGGAAAGGTCATAGAGAAATAACAAAAAGGAAGAATATGAATATGAGAAGCAAGGAAGTACCATTATTTGTTCATACAGATCGTGCTTTTAAAATTAGTGACCAAAAAATAAAAAATAATTTAAAAAAATTAAAAAAAAAAAAGAAAAAAAACAAGACAACCAAGGCGCAGAGGAAGTACAAAAATAGAAGAAATAAAAAACCTAAGAAATACTAAGAAAAATTGCCACATTATACCTGTGTTAACTATGAGGGCTGTTCCAAAAGTAATATCTCCTATTTTATTATGTTGGCCCACGACATCAGAGTGAGTGTTGGTGGTATGGTAGTAGAGGTTGAACTTTCCCAGCAGTTACATTACATTTTGTTGCTATGTGTCAGATGGCAGCAGAGGGGCACTCTGACAAAATGGCATTGACGTGCGTTGAAGCAAAGGTGTGGAACTGAATTCCTCCATGTGGAAAAAATGGAACCCACTGCCATTCACTGATGCTTGGCAAATGCTTATGGAGACCAACCAGTGAATGTGAACACAGTGAGACAATGGTGCATTTCAGCAGTGGTGATAGTGACAGTGCTTCACCTCTGCTGGTGCAGATTTTGGTAAGTATAGCATGCAGGCTTTTGTTCATCAGTGTTGAAAATGCAGAGCTATTGGTGGTGACTATGCTGAAAAATAGCATTTTTTAGCTTAGAATTTGTTCTATTGAACAGTGTGATTGTGCTCTTTGTATCTGTTGTAATTTCCATGGAAATAAATAGGAGACATTACTGTCAGCACAGCACTAAGTAGTGATGCAAAAGAAAAGAGAAGCACTTGAGAAAAGGTAAGTACTAACTAGATAAATTGTTGAGTAATAGACAAGCACCATTTCAGCCAGAGCTAGTGTAAGCCAAACAAGACACATGGATTTCATTCTTCCTGCACCAGCAGTGTTGGCAAAAAAGTCAACTCAGTATTACTGAACAATACCACCACAAATTGACTCTCTACACGTTGAGCTCTTGCTGGGGTAGAAAGGTAATCTCCTCTGGCTAACAGAGCTTGGAGAAAAAACTGTAAAAATCTTCAGCTAGTAGGACAGCAAAAGGGTTGAAGGAAATCTTTCACTGCCAGAAGTACAAGGACTTCAGCAAGACACCTTGTGGTTAGGAAGGGCTATCCCCTTATTCTTTTTCCATAGTAGAAATTCACATTGCTTATTTTTGTACAAAGACACATTTTGAACATGAGTTAAGGGAAATTTACAGAAAGGTGGACAGCAGCAATACATAAAAAAGCAATCTGAGAATCTGTATGTGGCACAAGGCCCTGCTGTTCAATTCCATGTGTGTTGGGCATTTGCTTGACCCTTCCCAGCTGTTGTATACTTCCTGATCCCCCAGATGATATGAGCTCCTTGCCTGATCAGCTTCCAGATGCTGTACTGTTCCCAATTCCTCCTGATCATGTCTCCACGCCAGCTCTGTACCAGCTGCCATAACTCTCATACTTTCTCACCAAAGAGCTCCCTACCCAACAGTTCCCCCAAATGTCATAACCTTCCTGACCCTCCCCAGCTGTTGTAGCCCTCCTGATCTCGCACTGTAAAACCTCTTTGATTTGTCCCCTTCCCAGCTGCTCTGCCCATTACCACTGAAGGCTATGATCCAGATCCTATCTCCTTGAAGCGTCCTACAAGCGCAAAAACGTACAACTGCAACTCAAAGATTCCTATGTGAAATAGTTTTCCTCATAAGATACATCTTTGCAGTCAGATTTCAGACAAAACTTGCTGCTGCTGTAGCTTTACAGTAGTATAAGTCTAAATTAATGCGGATTACATTATAGAGAACATTATATGGATTATTATACGATATAATACCGACCATACTGTATAATACTATATGATAATCATATTTTGCATTATATTACAAATACATAATATTATAGTATGGAGTTTAATTTATAAATAAATCAAACTATTGTAAAACACAATCAATGTATTAGGGTTGCCTTTTATGTACAGCAAGTGAAAGGACACACATGGGAAAGTTATGTTCTTATTTATTTTACTTAACTACAGAAAGTAGTCCTCATTTAATTACCCTCTGGTGCAGAGCTTTTCTCTAACTCCCACCTGCCCCTCCGTTGACGTAGCTCCATGCTGTTCTTGAATAGTTTTGTGTCCTTCCTATACCATGTTGTCCAAATCCGCACCCAGTGCTGGAGGCGAG
Source organism: Centrocercus urophasianus (assembly GCF_019232065.1). Classification (NCBI taxonomy): domain Eukaryota; kingdom Metazoa; phylum Chordata; class Aves; order Galliformes; family Phasianidae; genus Centrocercus; species Centrocercus urophasianus. The sequence goes on along the minus strand of NW_024884142.1, from coordinate 9,407,511 downwards.
GCTGCACAGCACAGAGCAGAGTGGGACAATCCTCTCCCTTGCCTATTAGCAGTGCTGGGTCTGGTGCACCACAGGGTACAATTTGTCCTTTGGGCTGCCAGGATGCACTGTTGGTTCAGGTTCAACTTGCTGTCAGCCAGAACACATACACCTCTTTCCTCTGGGTTTCTCTCCAGTCTCCCACTCCCCAGTCTGTACATACATCAAGGGCTGGCCAATCCCAGGATGAGAATCTGGCATTTGCTTTTATTAAGATTCATGAGATGGTGATTCCCCAGCCCTCTGATTTGTCAAGCTCTGTGCAAGGCCCTTCTGCTGTTGGGGAGTCAGCAGCTCCTCCTAATTTAGTGTTGTCCACAAAGTTAATACACACTCAAGAATTTCATCCAGACTATTCATAAAAACATTGGAGAGAACTTGGACTAACATGGAGTTTTGTGGAATCTTACCAGTGACAAGTCATCAGCCTGATGTTGCCCCATTTACTACACTCCTTGAGCCCAGCCCATCAATTGTTCACCCATTTCTATCTATATGGTGGACTTTTTGTCCAGAAGGATACTGTGAGAAACAGTATTGAAAGCTTTGCTGAAATTTTTTAAAAAATTACATCAACTGGCTCTTCTTGGCATACTAGTGGGTAATGCTGTCAAATGAGATTAAGTTTGTTAAATGGGACTTATCCTCTTGAACCTGTGTCTCTGTGACCAATGACTTTGTTGTCCTTCAAGAATTTTTCAGCAACTCCTAGAATAATCTTCTCCACAATTTTACCAGACACTGAAGTGAGACTGACAGGCTTATAATTATCAGGGTCTTCTTTCTTGCTATTCTTGAAAATTGGGACAATGTTTGCCTACTTCCAGTCAACTGGGGCTTCCCCAAACAAAACCATTTGATAGAACAAATAATCAGCTACAAAACATTTCAACATAGCCACCACTATTAGCTCTGCATTTTTAAGAGTTGTGAACAAGAGCCAGCATACCACGCTCATCAAAATCTGCAGTCCATAACATGGTTTGTCATATATCACTGTTGCCACTGCTGTAATGCATTACCCACTGTCTCACCATGCTCACATCCAATGTCTGGTCTCCATTAACATTCAGCAAGCGCCAGTGAATGTCAGTGGTTGTACGGAGGAATTCAGTGATACACCTTTGCTTCACATGCCTTTCTGGGTCAGATGCCATGGTATCAGAGTGACCCTCTGCTGCCATCTGTCACACAGCAACAAAATGTAACAGGACATTGGCAAGAAGGCTCTCTACTGCCATACGACCAACATCTGCCTCTAAAGTCATCAGCCAAAAATAGGCAGCATTACTTTTGGAGCAGGCTTCATAGAATGTGCTTCTGTGGCATCAAGTGCTCTGTCAATTTGAATCTCAGTTGCCATATTTATATAACAGCTGTATATATATTTTCTGGGAAAGTGCAGTGCCTTTAATTTCTGCCTTTTTTCTTCCCCAACTTGCAGTCAAGTTACAGGGAGTTCCATGGAGACAGAAGAGACCAGAAAGCCAGGCTGATTTGTTAGGCCCCAAGGCTTGGCCTGAGGCACTAGTGTGTACAGTCTGGGAGTTTCATTCCCATCCTCAATGCATATGTAATCTCTGTTCTTTTTAATGGAAGTGATGCACAGAAAGATCAGATATTTTCTCTAGTTGTTACTCCATTAAAGAATGCTGTAAATACAGAGCAAATGTAATCAAATGGACAAAAAAATCTCTTTGTCTGGAATCTATCTATGAAATGAGAATTATGACATGTTCTTAAATTGAAATATGTTTGATTGGCAATAGTAATGAAAATTTATTCCAAAACCCTTAGTAGTGACTGTGAACTGCACCAAGGTAACCACCAGATTTAGGTCATGGCACAGTAAGCAAAGTTGATGTTGACACAGTGAAGTTGTTCAGAAGTGAGCAGAAGTACTGCTGTTTACATCTCAAGAGGAGACCCACCAAAAGGGATTCAGTTTCCTTGTGCTTGAGCATACATTGCTTGCAAAAGATACATAGCCTTCATTCTATACATCGAGATGATGCGGACAACGATAACTAGTTTGCCATCAAAGAGAGAAAGTCAATCAAATTAATACAGGCTGTCCAAAGTTACCCTAAAAACCTGTTCCCTTGAAATCAATGGGTACCTTTTAAATCAAAGCCCTGATATCTTATAGTGCAAATGCCCATGTTCATTTCTGTAAGCTTTAATAAGATGCCTAAGCTTATGTTTGAAAAATGTACACATCAGGAATATCAGGAGCACTAATGGCTCAATTCAAAACATCTGTAACTGTTTGTTTTGCTTCCCCTGCAAATTTTAAGGTAGTCCAGTTCTTTATTTCCCCATGTAGCCCTGCAGACCGAGGCACGAGTAAGGAAGCAGGGCAGGCTGGCAGCACCAATTACTGACTCTCCAGCCCATAGTGAATGAAGTGATTGTGTAATTGGCTGAAAACTGTGATTCCACAGCATAATGTATTTTGTAGTAGACTAAACCAGCTGTAGAGGACTAAACTAGCTGTCTAATTCATGAGCTTGCCAAACAGCCATATCTATCTGGTCTGTGTAATCATAAGATGACTGAGAGAGCAACTGACTCAGCTGATGAGTTACTAAAGATGGCACAAACAAGGATTGATTGGGATGACAATTCCTCTGAAGTATGAAACGCAGGCTTGGATCAGCAGTGACCAGCAAACACCCATAGCACACATATTTACTACAAGTGGTGAAAGGGAGATGTTTGGGTTGACTGAAAGACATTTTTTTTTTCTAAAGAATATAATTCTATTGAAAATGGGGTTCAGTCAATTCATAAATTCTTGTCGAGCAATATACATACATACATATACTTTCTAAGATTATTGTCATTTTATTTCCCTGACAGGATTTAAATAATTTAAGAGTGTACAAGTATACACAGAGACAGTGGGAGAGACAGAAGTGCAATATTTGCATGCAAATGACCCTAAACTTTGCAGCTCCATGTGAGTTTCATAAACCCCAAGTAACGTATTGCAGAATAAATGTCCAGCGTATTCTGGCAATTGGTCCATAGAGATAAGCTCCAAAAACTGTTTCTTAGCTTCTTAATGATTTAGAAAGAATCATTTACCATGGGAGTGGGCATCTCTACATGATTTTGAGGTTATTATTATTGTCGTTGTTTCTAATGCTTTTATTATAATTATTCTCTATATTTTGCCTTCGGAGTGAACCCCCCTCATCACATTTGGCAGTTCAGGCTACACTTGGGCTAAAGCCCACCAGTTAGAAAACCCTTCCTCCTTTGTATATTCAGAACAAGTTTCATGAAAAGTATCTCAGAAACATCTGCCTTCATTATAATTATATTTCTATTTCAGCTGCACCAAGCTATTTACAGATGAGCCTGTTCATAAAGAGCTTTATAATTAAGCAAACAGAAATATCTTTTTATAGGATGCAGATCTAGGGGTGATAATCACACACAAAATACACAGCAACAGTTGCAAATAGAGTGTTCAATGCTAGTTATATAGTTAGTGATGTGCTCAATAAAGCCTGACATGTCTTTGTTCCTAAATGTAAGAAAATACGGTCTTTGCTACACAACACTGTAAACTGCCTTTTTCATATACAAAAGGCCATATATTTCAGAGGGTATTGCCTGAAAGCTATCATGAAAACAAGCAGTCGTTTCTCCAATGTAACAAGATTAACAAGCTCTTGGGTGAAAACAGGAGCAGGCAGCATACATACAAATTTCAGAAGAGTGACCTAACTCCTCCACAGATGGACACTGAAACATAGAGAACAGAATGAGTAAGTATTGGCAGAAAGAAAGAAGAAAAAAGACTATCTATTATAAAGTGAAACTACTGTCTAAGGTCTTTTCAAAGCATATGTGCTCCAGAAATCCAGCATCTCTTCTAAAGAACATCTTTGTCACTCACTTCTCTCAAGACTGAAAACTTGCTCTTTTGCAGCACTTAGAATTTTTACATCCAATTGTAGCCCAACAAGTGGGTTTGTAAACTGAACTGTTGTGATACACCATATGAAACCCAACTCTGAGCAACATGCCAAGGAAAACCACACAAAGACTAAATTAAACTATACATGACACCTCATTTTTCAAAAACAAGATTCTGTTTATGGGAATTTCTATGTGTTGTCTTTTTTTTTTCTTCTTCTTCACATTTAAATCAGCCAAAATAGATGTCTGAAAGAAGACAGTAGAGAGCAGGCCCCTATATATAATCTAGAAGAAGCTACAGACAGGAGTAAGGTAAATAGAATCTTGCTAAATAATCTTGCTAATTTTTTTGCTAAAATCATGTTGGATCACTTCAGTCTATTCCAGGTAAACTAAATAGTCTAGTTTGGAACTGGAATTTTTTTATTAATTAATGTAATTCTTATACCCTAACACAGATTATAAATATTCCAGTGAGATATTCCTAGAAGGATTTGAAAGGGAAATACGTAAAAGATTTCAGTATTTGTCAATATTCTTTTAACAGTCCTTACAAAAGCTATTTGCACTCTCCACTTCAGATTGGCTTTACATATTAAACATGCCAGTGTTGCTTTCCTGGATGACCTTTCCTTTGTCTGCTGACCACACAGAGTGCCTCTAGAGGCAAAGTTACAAGTCAGCAATGTAAATATTCTTCCATTCAACTGCACCATCTCTGAAGAGGTTTCTCATTGCTACAACATGTATTTCAGAAAACGTAAAGCAGTTCTTATAATCTTGCTAGACAAATGGTCTTAAATTCAATAATGGGAACTATAAAGGTATTCTAATTCTAGGATTTTTACTGCTATTTAGCTTGAAAGGGTCTCCCAGTAAATATTCAAAAATTGCTTTATTACTTTCCTTAAAACCCAAACCCCACACTACCAATCAGAATTTTATTCTCATTTTTCTGGGCCTTTTACCTCTAACCTCATTACCTCTTACCTTATATTTCAATCACAAGCTCTAGAAAAAGAGATCAGCTTACTATTCTGTCCATGCAGTGAAGTATGATAGAGTCAAGAACTGGCACTTAGGTGCCCCAACAATTCAAATAACAAACAAGATGAGATTTCTTCATCCACAGAACTGCACAGAACAAGGTACCCAAACAGAGTAATGTAAAATGGGAACATTGTATTCTCTCCTATGTTTTTAGGCACTAAAAGCAAGTATTTTCAGCATCAAACAATTTCTGGTTTATATTAAAGGGAAAAAGAAATAAGTATCAGTGACAATATGAGATGAAAGTTGTCTATAGTGTGGACAGCAAAATCTCAGAGAAAATAATGCCTGCTGTTGCCATTAGTGGCAAAAGCATGACAGATGCCATATCTCAGATAAGACAAAGCAAGAATCATACAACATTCTGTCCAAAATGACTGATCTCTGAATCTTGGCTGAGTGTGTGACACTTGGTTAAAATGTAGGAATGTCTAACATTTCGCAGCCCTGAAATCTCAAGTCTCACAAACAAAACAAAAAGCATCATTGCTATCTGTTCCAGGTTAATTCCAGTTGCAGCTTCCTAGCACAACTGTCTCTACCAGACAGACATCAAATGAACCAATATTTCTAAAATTAGAGCTGTATTTCATGAACTATTTTGTCTGCATCTTGTGAGGCTGAGAACATGGTCTTAGGCTATGTGTGATGTTCCCAGCTGAGTAAAGTGTGGTAAAAAGAAATGTGAAAGAAGAAAATTCAGTTGAAATTATTGATGGTTCCCATCATCTCTCTCGTTCCCCCAGTGCGAAGCTGGAAGCAACGTAAATGTAGAACATCTGATTCTTGAAGTCTTTACTCTCAGAGGTGCTGTTCTGGGTTAAGCACTGACTTTCTGGCTCACTCCAGTTTGCTATCCATTCACATTCATGCACCGTTCCAGACAAAATTGAACTCCACAAAGGAATGTTAAATGTTAGAACTGGGGGAAATAGAGCAGATCTCTATCAGTGCCTTTTGATTGTGTCTGACAGCTACATTCACATAACCAGTGATCATCAATTACTGGTAACTATTAGATAGCATTTTCAGCTAAAAAAGTAATACAGAAAAGAGTGTGCACATCAGATAGCCTAAATATTTTACTACTATCACTACTAAACTGCTATGTGTGCTGTCCCAGGGCCAGCAGCACGGCAGGAGGTTTTAGGTGTTGTCATTTAACTCACGTGTCAAATCATCTGCTCCATGTTGTCCTTATGATGTGGTTGGAGTCTTATTATAGAACTCTTCGAGGCACTTCAGTGCGGGTTGGATGAAAGAATAACTTGAAAAGTATAAAGCCTCTTAACTAGGGTTGTGATGTGTTCTGTGTGGGATATGTTTCATCAGCATATTCATAGCATGCTTCCCTGACAGATCTGAGTTTGATTCTCAAGGTGTGAAAGTGTCAAGCTATCATCAAGTCCCATTTTTCCATACATCAACTTTCTCATGTTTATCAGGAGAGGAGAGCAATAAAGCTCCTCAGAATGGCTATCTCCAACTGCGATTGCAAAAAAGAAGGATGAGAGAGGTAGCTGCCTATATCAGCCTTCTCAGCCAAGCAAGAGGCATTCAATTCTATCTTCAAGCAATAAGAACCTGGCAAAGCAGCGTTGCTCCTGAATTGCTGGTGTGATTATCAGAAAGAAAAGGGTCCTGCAGTGGCAGGAAAACCTTATGACAGAAAAAGCAACAGAGAATGAATTAGCTTGGACAATGCACACTGTTTACAGGCTACCATCCACATTATTAGTGTTCCATGCGTGGTCTCCAAAATTTAACTGAGAATAACAGCAGTATTACAAAAATATTTTTTGTCATATCTAACTCATGGAATGTTATGAAGACAATTTTTAAACTATCCTTGCCAGAGAAAAATGAGCTAATTAAAGCTTCAGCAGCAGACTTGGAGAAGGTGAGAAGTAGATAGAGTCAGAATCTGAGAATGAAAGATGGCCAAGTCAAAATAGCTCTTAAAACCAAATTTGGCTTATGAGCTGTCAAAACTGCCATTGCCATTTTCTTGCCATTGGCTAAGAAAAATGTGAGTTACCAGAATATGTAGCTCCTGACTAATTGTAAGGAAAGATAATTAAACAAGAAAAGAGGGGGAGGAAGGAAAGGGCAGAAAGACTCTCATCCTGAAAGAGAAGATGAGCTCAGAAGGGAAACCCACCAGGCCTCTATACAACCTTTAAATCTAGATCTTGGAAAGGTCCAGTTTTGATTGCCAGCATTCAAACCATGAGGTGAACAGCTGAAACACAGCTTAAGACGAGGAGAACTACATAAATAAGAATAAATCTTATTATACATATATCCTAAAATTGTACTGATGTTTTATTTACTTTTTTGTAAATGTCTTTCCAACTTTTTACTTAAGAGCTTAACCCACTGCTTGGCTAGAATAAACTTGTACTGCTTTCAGTCTTATGTGTGTTTCATTTAATAGGCAGGTCCACACAAAACTGAATAATAAGGAAGATAATAAATGAAAACTTCTAGACAATATTCAGCTGAGCTGAGCTGGCCACAGAATAGGTGAGCATGGGAAGAGATAAGAGCAATGCCTCAGTGCTCCAAAAACAGCCACTTTTGCCATTGGGTAACATATTCTGTTAGACAGTGGGTGTTCCAAGATCACTGTCAATCCTGTCACTGGTACCTTCTTGTTATTTCATTGGGACATACTTACCCATAAAGCCAGCAGTGCTAGGGAGCTAAAACTTCCGACTCTGCCTGTCAACTGCTAGGACAATCATTGGTGTTGTTTCTGCAAAAGTCAGCTAATGGTCCCCTGGCTACACTTGGGAACAATTTGGGAACTAGCATGGATCAGAGGCAATTCCCAAGGAGAGTTCTGGATGTAGCCACTGTGTTTAGGAGGTAAAAGAATTTAAATACAGAGATGGCTAAATGGTGACAGCTAAACTTAGACAATGATTTGTTTTATAGCTTATATGAACTCATATGTCATCCTGTACTCATGCACTCTGTTTTCTCCCATATTTCAGTTCTAATTTCTTCACATAGGGAAATATCTTTCTGTTTTTCCCTTATACATTAGCTACCACAATAAAGAAGTCTTAATGCCAATCACAGAATTCTAGGTGTTAAATTAATACATGGGAAAAAAAAAAAAAAAAAAAACAAAATAAACACTGAGCAGAAATTCATCTAACAGTTAGATGCCAAGGCATCCACGGCCATATCTAAGCCCCTTAGTTATCTGATACACCTCAGATGAAAATTATTTGCCCTCTTCTTAATTTCTTCCATGACTTACCCAAAGTACATAGAGGCAGGACTGGGGCAGCATCAGCCTCCCTACTAGTTGATCAAATGAAGCAAAGAATGCTCCCATGCTTCCCAGATTGGCTCAATGACTGAAATGTCACTTCACCTGCGGCAATTGGAGGGAAAAACTATGCAGGAATCAAACTGCAAGTAGGCAATACTTCTGCTTGTATGCAACCCATTTCTCTCCCACCACCTCTCCAGCTCTGCCTTCTGGCAGAGCCATAGCAGGACAAGTCACAACACAACGTTTCTTCTATCCCACGGACAGATGATATCTAGACACGGGTTTCATTTCCCTCCACAGTAAGATAGACTTAGCCCCCAGTGAACTCCAATCATGAACAACTCGTGAGTCATGGGTAGCCTGAACCCCGCTGATACAAATGCAGAGCAAGCTGTAAGTTTAGTGGACAAGAAGATGTTGCAGCAAGCTGGACACAATAGCTTTCCTGGACTGTATTAGGCAGTATCCTTTGTGAAAGGATTGATTAATAACAGCTGCATTTGTAATGTAGAAAATAAAACCCTATTTTATCTATATATATTTGTTTTAAAAGAGTAGAAGGCTATTCAAAGCCGAGTCAATAGTGGCATTACTGGAACTCATTTGGAACGGACAATGTTTGGCCTATTGTGTTAAATTCCTGAGGGTTTGCCTATTTTTGTATCAGATTACAGCTTTATTAGGTACAACTGTTTTTACATTGCATTTTTGTGATTAATGATGCTAAAAGGATTTTGGCATTTCAAATGTTGTACACAAACCTAATGGGCAAAATCTTCTGTAAACTTTTTCTAAGCTCTTGGCAAACTTTCCTTGGGAGCAAATATTAACTCCAGATAGTGTTTATTAGCGTTTATAAAATAATCACTGTAATAGCGGCATGTAATTGCTGGAGGTAAGAGCACATCCAGGCCAAGTATTAATCAAGTTTGAGCTCCTTAATAGAAACAGGTTGGGAATAATTTATTTCTTGCCCTGTTTGTATTTAAAGTAATATAATTTTCTTCTGATTTTGTGTCATATTCTAAGAGTGATTTCATACACAGCATTCTGTGAACAAACTGTGTTCTTAAGTAGATACTGGTCTAAACTGCAAAGTTCCAGTCCCACTCTGACAAAGTACGGAGGCGTTCAGACCTTAAGCTGTAATCTGCACATTATGTAGGATAGAACAAGCAAAACATCCCAATCTGAATCCAGTCCCACTGCCTTTTTAACTTGCTTCCCAAGGACTGAGTGCTTCTGTGTGCAAAAGAAATAGGACAAAAATGGGAAACAAGTATTCTTCTTCAAAGAGACCAGAGTCAGTATGCCAGACTCTGAGAATTTACTTGCTGTTATCTATTACAGTTGATCCAATATTAAAAAAAAAAAAAAAAAAAATAAAAAAAAAAATCATAAGAATATAGCCCTGACTGCTTGTATACGGCTACTTCATGCAATACTTCATCACAGTTTCTTGGAATTATCTTCTAGAAAGTCAGTATGCTTTCTTGTTGAACCACTGCCTGCCATGTAGTCCCTTGAGAGTTTTAACAGGAGACATGCAAGGAATAGTTAAAGCATGTGTATGTCATAAGTATAAAAATATTTAAGACAACATCATATGAAAAGAAGTTCAAGACCTTAAAATCCCAATTTAAGTGATTTATCCTAAGTTCAGTGCAGTGCAAATATCACTATATTGCCTTTCAGTTGGTGATTTACCATTTACCACCAACCAGAGCTGATATTACCTCAGGCATTTCTGAATCTCATTCTGTGTTCTGCGGTGCAAATAGCTGTTGGTCATGGATTTGCTTTGAAGTAAAAGCCATGGTGTAAGATGTTTATCAGGAGATACGATCTCTCAGGCATATCATATTGCATCAAGGCATCCTAGTACATTTTCAATACAGAAAATTTGTTCCTCTCATTAGTACAACTGACATCTCTGCAAAATCAAATATCTACGACCTTTCTCTAGTGATGAGGACAAAAAATTGGAGTAGTCTGTGTCTGTATTCATCTTTCTTGCCCTCAAAAGCAAGGTGATTGCAACTGAAATGCTTTCTGGGTGAAGCCTATAGCCCAAGCCAACTCCCTGGTCCTGTCTGGAAATTGTCTGGGAGAGAGCCAGTCAGATAGGCAAATAACATGCCTTTGACCAGCCTAACAATTTGACAGTATGGATAACTGAGTTCTCATACCTGGTTTTGTACTCTGAAGCTGGTTAATTTGCTAGGAAACAAAGACAAAAAGACTTTGCACATACTAGACCCGTTAGTTATGGGAAGTACACCTGACCTTTGTCACCACCATTCCTGGAATCTTCAATTTTGTATGTATCAAAAGGAGATACATGTCCTAGTAGTTTTAAAACAAAGAGTCTTATCATCCACAGCATGAAATGTTCTGCCAGGGTAATCAGGAATAAAAATCATAATATCCACACTGCAGAAATCCATCTACTTTCTACCGCTAGAATTCATATTTCTATGCAAAAGATATCACAGAGGCTAGTCCATTCTCCTTTTATAATCTGCTGAACATCAGCCATCAATCATATTTAATACATATAAACACCTTTGCACAGAATCCTAGGGGATTCTAATTCAAATAAAACCGTAAACTGTAAGCTTCAGAAATCTTTTTTATTAAAAAAAGAAGAAGAAGAAGAAGAAAAAGAAGAAAAAGAAAAGAAAAAAAAAAATTGCCTTTAGGTTTGTCCTTCTCAAATCGAAGTCATTTCAGTGTTATTATTTTTCTAACCCTAACCTTCTAGTGTATACTGTGAAATCACAGTATTGTACAGTGAAACATTGTAAAAGGATAATGACTTGCAGTTGTTAGGCATTACCTCATGGAAAGCGGTGTTTCCCACTTCTTGGTACTGGAGCTTCACTTTAGAAAGCCATCCATTTCAGTGCCTCATGGGGCTCCCAAGCTCCACAGGTGTCATAGCCTTTTATTTATCTAAATCACTTCAGCTATCAGCTGTGGAAAAGGTAATAAGAAAACTAAATATGTAAGCCTGTCCAGACCTGGACTTCATCCAGCTCCATCTAGTCCTATGCAGGTGTCTGAACATTGATCTCCAGGGCTCTCAGGGTGTACAGAGCAGAAAATCCCACACAGACCCTGTCCAAAGCCCACATAGGCTACAGGTTTGTTCACTTCTTTGGTTTCTATGTATGACGATTACCCTGCAAGATGCACCTCACAGGATAGAATAAAGTAATAATTTTAACAATATTTTACATTGGATGGTCACTTAGGAGGGGTAATCTTGGACAGCTAACTCCTATTCAAAACTACATTCAAGAGCCATTTATTGAGGAAAAGAGTGGAATAATTCCCAGGAGTTATTTTTCAGTCTGATCCATGAAAATAAGCATATCTTTTTTTATTAAGCTTGATTCAAAACCACAACATAAAAGTCAGTGGAGTTTCTATGGGTTAATTCAAAATATGTTGGTTCACATTTACAACTCAGTTCCAGCTCAGCCAGAAGAACTGTAAAGTTACAAAACCAAACTGACTTCTGTGCTGGAAATGAAATCCCAGCTGAGATGACATGGACCTAGTTTTGGTCTGGAGCTCCAGTGCAAGCAATTTTTTTATAGAGGCCCTATAGCTGGAATGAGGAAAGACAGCAAAGCTCTCAAATGCTGCAAGCAGCATTCACTGAACTCCACAATAACTCAATTGTTTCCAATGTTCTGCAGAAAAAAATAATAATTAGCAGTCCTGCGAAGAAACAAAAAGAGTTTTCTTACTGCTCTTCACAAATTGGCTAGCTTCAATTGCAGTCTAAGTAAAGTATTTACCTTCAAGTAAGAAACTCCTCAAGAGAAATGAAAAATGCAAGCAAGAATAGTGCCATTCCCTCTGCAGCTGATTAGGAGAGTGAGCAGCCATTTGGGGCATCAGGACCAAGCAAAGGGCAGTATACAGCAGAGAAACTCCATGCTGTGTTCTTGCTTTGTCATATATATCATTAGCCAAAGTAAAGAGCTCACATTCACCCCAAATTGTAACCCCAGTGAGAAAGGGTGCAGCAGTTTTTTATTCCTATGCAAGCTTGTTTTACTTACATAAAAATACACTGCTCACTGCACAGTTAGACAAAGCTAGAACTCCTACCTTAGAAAATCCTTATAACGCTGTGTTTGAGAGGACAGGACAATACCTATGTGCGCAGCCTGGTGTAGGGAACCTGTTTGGCACGGGGTTGGACTCAAGGATCTCTGAAGGTCTCTTCCAAACCCTATGATTCTGTGATTCTGTGACAAATATCAATCAAGAATAAAACAGAAGGAAGAGATATTGAGAAAAGTCAAAGGAGACATTCATAAAATGAGGCATTAACTTGCATGGAGATTGTTTTTTCATCAAAAATTACAGGTTTCATCCATTTCTGGTCACTTATTGTAAGCTTGCATGAAAAAAAAAATTGCTTTTAGAATGAAAATAGATGCCTCAGAAGTAAACTAGGCTTTCTCACTGTAACAGGCTGCACAGAAGTCACTGAGGCATAATCCAGAAATACACATAGGAAAAGATAAAGTTTTACGTGCAAAGACATGAGCTATGGGGAATGAAAAGGCCTTCTTCCAAACCAAGATCATACCTGAGACCATTTCTTGGAGACTCTGGAAGGGACCTGATGGCATATGGACCTCTGCTTCTTAAGCAGAACCAAAAAATGATGAGAAAACGAGTACTTTATTTCCAGGCCCTAAGGTATCGGATCTGGATGTAATGAAGCACAGCAAACATCTCTTGAATGTCATTTTCAGAGGTTCATGCAGAGCAGGCTTGCACGCTAAACTATACACACATCAAAGCCCCATTTCTGGAATTAGACCATTGACTTCTTCCAATCTGACAGCACTTTTGTGTGTTACCTTTGCAAGTCTGGTGTCAAATGTGTCCGTTTCAGACATCCATTGAAACACAGAATGAGAGTACAGCAGTAATATTATTATCACTCATCCAGAAGCATATTGTTTGGCCAGTGTGACACTCACTCCAGCAAGCAAATACTAATTGCAGTTTTCCTAAAAAATTATTATCTACGTAACACTGTACATTTTACAGATGACTGAAAACAAAAGTCCTTCCCACAAAAGTTTTATAATTAAAAAAAAAAAAAAAGGATAGTAGCATTCAGCTCATTAGGTCTGGCACTTTTTAGAGAAAAATTAAACTCAACATCTCCTAAAGAAAAAAAAATAAAATAAAGAAAGGAAAAAAAATCCTACCTACAGCCACGATAGGGAAGCCTTTTGAAATATTCTTTGTTTCTCAGTTATGTTCTTTTTGGTTCTATTTTCATCCACTTTTTGCAGAGCTTTCAGCCTATGGCTGAGCTGAAACCAGCCAATCTCTTTCTGGTTCATGTATATTAGCTCAGTGCTATTACATTTGTTTCTCCAAAACAGCAGGGAGCTGGGATTTTTTAAAGGTTTGCACAGAAATTAAGAGGAGAGGGATATAATACCTTCAACTCAAGTTTATTTCTTTTAATTCATTTTATATGCACTTGGGGCCTGAATAACTCAAGAGTAATTACTGAAAAGTAGCCTATTGTATGACTTGCACCCCTTTGTGAACAGCTATTGCGTTAACTCCACATGCAGTGTTTTGTAACATGTAGACTCCGTATTGCCTTTGTGAAGCGTACAGACAAGTAGTGCATCCATTTTTCACTCACACACCAGAGTAGCTAACCATATGTGTACAGTTACATGTATACATAAAGGCCAGCAATCAATTACCACTAATAGAAGTCCATACAAATCAAGAGACAAACACAACACCTTTGAATTGTCTCCCTACATAGTAATGCCCCTTAAGCCTACTTGCGTAATAGATTAAAATTACTCATGACAACACAGTGAGGTCCCTAATACTTCAACTAATAAGCTCCAACCTTTGGAAGTGTGATCTCAAATAACAACAGCAATGACAAGCAAGACGTTCTAAGCATTCATTCAAGCTGCCGTCTCTGTCCAAATTGCTACCACTCACAGTGCAGCTTGAGAACTTTAATATACACATCCGTTGGAACCATTTACTTCGTATGGAGGAAGCAAGACATCTTACACAGAAAAGATCCATCAGCTGCACAGCATACAGTCATATTATTTCAGGTTTCTGGGGCCTGTGTGAAATACAAATGAATGTGTAAGTGTTATTAGAGTGAAAAGGAAAAAATGAAGAAAATCTGGAACCAGCTGGCCACATTTCACTGGGTTAGATAACTACATCTTTCTTCTCCTCATTTTTCCTCTCCGTTACAAGCATCTGGGAAAAAAATGAATAAGGTGTGTGGGGAGAAGAGCCATGGCTGAAACTTTTTTTTTTTTTTTTTCCCTTCAATAAACTGGAAATTTCAGAATCTCTAATAGCTGAGATCTTTCTCCTTCTCAGTCCAAAGAAAAGCATCTTTTTTTTTTTCCTCCTTAGCCCAGAGACTAACAATTTTCTTGCACAGAAACTTTCTTTTAAGTGTTCTATGTTATGAAATCAGAATTTAGACAAAGGTATTAAGCTAGTAACTGTTCTTGGAATATTTTAGGTTGATGTTTTCCATATATTCCTTGATAAAATGTAGTTCTAAATCTATATTACAATGTGTAATGAAAATGGACACGCATCTGACTGAACATGCATACAAAATGTAAAGTAAACTTGGAATAAAATTTTCTTTGCGAATACATTCAAACATATTGAAAAAGGCATTAGTATCACTAAACACACCACTCAGAAAATAGCACACCACAGAATTAATACTGTGTGTGTAGACTTAATTCAGCCCCTTTGGGGAATATAATCATGACGGGATACAGGATGGTATATCTGTATCACCTCTTGTTGTTGCACAGGACCTTGACTCATTCTGTATGTTCTACTTGCCTTCTTCACTCAATTATGTGATGGTACTAAGTTTTGTGCTTAGTATAATTTCCTCATGGGCATTACATTCAATCTGATGCTGCAGTAAATGAATTATTCCAAAACAAGAGTGCACATATCTGCCTGATTCTTCTGGGATATCAGCATCTTTTTGTTCTGTGTTGTGTTTTCAATAGGCGAGAAATAAATAGAAAATTAAAGCTAAAATTTTCTGCTTAGGAATTTTCCAACTGAAGAGCTGAGTTTGACACACCTAGAACCAATTGGGTCTGAATAATTGATATTTTCAAGATCTTCATATAATCAAACACAGCAACAGTTGGCATTAGTTGTATGTTAGCAGTCAGCATTCCTGTAAGTGCTTTAAATCCTGTAACTGCATCCTATGTTAAGCACCCTATAAATAAGGAAGGTGCAGTTGGTGGCCAAGACTAAAACTGTATGTTTAAATAATGTTTACCTAGCTATAAAAGAGCTTTGTGTGTAATTGCAATCATAGAGTAAAATCGGAAGCAGAAAAAAGCTCTCCATCCTTCAGTTCCCTGACTCATTCTCTGTGCACACTTATAAGACAAGTTCCTTCAGAGACTGTTCTTTATCCAAGCACTCTCCCTGCAAGTTTACCCGCAGTCTGATGTACTAAATAAAGCAGTGATTTTGAAGTAGAAGTGAAAAATGACACATACATATTTATATACTTGTTCAAATAGAACACAGCAGAGGTGACGGTGATTTCAAAATAAAAAATACAAAGAGTATGTAATTAAAAATGTTATGTCATACTGTACTAGATATGGCCAAGAAAGTCTCCTGGAAAAGAGGCATGTTTCAACATATTTTCTATAATATTCTGGGCATTTTAGCAGTCTGGAACCAAATTTCTCTTTGCAGCTGTGTAAGAGGCAGGCATTTGGTTTCTAGTAAGCACAGTTACAGACTATCAGAATTAATGTATTCAAAGAGACAGAAATGAAGCTAACCTTAAAAATGGTATTTTCTTCATTTTCAGTCCTTCTGTTGATGATGTCAACATTCCTATTCTCTCCCCCATCCCAGATGGGGGACACACAGATAAAATTACAATTGATATTGCTATCATATGGATCTCAACTGCTTGCCTGTGTTCTTTGGCAAGTCTACTGCACCAGTTTTTAACATTTCAGCCAAACAGGTAACCCAACAAAACACCTCTAAGCAAATACTACACACATTTTGAACGAGCTTTTCAGAGCAAGGCAGCATACAGTTTCAGCAGGTCTGAGCTGGGATCAAATTTTTTGGAGGAAAACGTCCTCTCTCTCCGTAGATCCATTCAACACCCTAGTCTTGCAGTCTTCTACTTCTGGTTCCTTCAGTGGTGCAAGTCAGCACCATCACTGGCAGCAGGGCTCCTTTTCTCTGCCTGGTTATTCTTCTGGGGAAATGAAATGTAGCTAAGCATGCCTGCCATTTCCTATGAGCAGAATTTAATATTCATTTAGAGAGCAGATATGTATCTCCTGCTCATGGGTACAGTCCAAATCCTCTTGGAGTCTACATTACATTTTCCAGTTTCAGAAGAAAGGTATTAGTCTCCCAGCGTGACACTGCTAGTTCCCTTTCCTGAGCACAAGTGTCTTCAGGGCTTTGTAGGTCAGCTCAGGAAAAGATTGGGGAAAAAAAAACAAAGAAAGGGCTAAATACAGTATGGGTTACTGTACATCTTTTTTTCCAGAATTCTCTATGGAACACCAAGTCCTTGTTGGCAGCAAACAACCTTGTCTGAGACTTCAGGACATCAGAGCAGCATAAAGCAACCACCACTTTTGCTTCTGTAAATTCCTTTAATAAAGTAGCATGTTTTTTGTGCTCCTTCTCGAGTCTACACATTTGCTCAAACACAGAAAAAATAACTTGGCACTGTGCAGAAGAGCTCCACCTAGTGATTTCCTGCAAGAACCATGTGCTACTTCAGCACTGGTATTATAAAACTAAAATTATGTGAGACAGAAGTACTTTAAAACACTTCAACAGTGATGCTAATCTATATTCAAAGATTGTACATCTTAAATTATTTGTAAATTGTTTCAAAAATTATTCTTAGAATAATGTGTTCTTTCAGTGATATGTGAGCAAGTTCACAGAACATGCAGAATTTTCTGCATCAGAATTGAAAGCACTGCAAACAAACTTTCTGCATTATTAAGAAATTGTTTGATGTTTAACCATTTTAAGGAAAGATGATCTTTTTGTCTATTTGAAAGTTTGCCATTTTTGCTTAAAATAATCCCACAGCTCAAAAATACTGATTTCATTGAAAAATATCTATGGTTTAAAAGAAGTTAGGCCTGCTTCTGACTGAAAATGATGTGCATTCTCTGAAAGTAAACAACTGGTAAGATTTTAGATAAAACAAAGTTAACAGATTGGCAACCCCAGTCAGAAAAACACTTTTTCTTTTTTTTTTTAACTGTTGAGTATGTCCATATTAACATAAGTACTTCAGATGCCCTAAAACTGGGCCACATATAGAACACACCAAGTCTAAATGTTCCAAAAAAGACTAGCCTCAAGGAACTTGAACATTAAAGAGGATCTCATATCTTGTCCTTCCCTGCTAAAATCAATGGAAAATGTTGGACAAAGTCCAAAAAATGCACATATCTGTATATGTATGCGTGTAACACACGCACATACATCTGGATAGATATATTTTCTCCATTTGCACACACATATAAATGCAGATCATAGAGGAAAGCAGACCCGATAAAAACAATATGATGGCAATTGTATAATGGGCTTCTTTGTTTCTTAATTATGAATAAGTCACAACTTGCTAAAAAAACCTCTTTTTTAAATTAAGTTTACCTTTAAGATATCTATTAAGACAATAGATCATCTATTAAGATCAACTGAGGTTAAAAAAAAAAAGAAAAAAATTACTAAGCCCTGCTCCTCCTTGACAGCAATTCTAATCTTCATTACGGATAAATCGATCTGCAGCAGTGGCAAACAGCTACTTAAGGCCAGCGGATGGGGCCAGAGCCATAGGCTGCAGCTGTCACAGTGCCAATCACTACATTCCAATGCTTGGACTGAGTCATCCACATTATTTCCTCTAAACAGGATTGTCACCAGTTTGACTCTTCATCTCTTTATCACTGTTTGGCATCTTCCTATATACAGATCTCAATTATTCCCCCTACACTTGTGCATTATTTGGATATTTATTTATTTTTTTCCAAAGTTTGATTCCAAAGATTCATCAGAAATTCCCTGTGATAAGAGCCAGATAAGAGCAGGATATCTGGCTGTCTACAGTACATATGTGTGTGTCTTCTCCCCAATTGGATAAGCTCTCTTTAATAAGCCATAAGGCACAGTTACAACATGCCATCAAGCCACAACAAAGCTACCTGAGCTAATACTGCTCTAATCTGAAATTTCCTTAAGTACAGCATAGTTCTCTGAAAGGATCTATGCTTCATGTGAAAAAAACCCAGACTCAACGCCACACCACTCTGCATATCTACTAATCCCAATGCAGCAGTGACTTTGCTGTGCTACATTCAGTTGGAAAGCTATCCTGGTCCTTGCTACTCAGACTCTACCGACACTGTGGTCTGGCTGGGGGTGTGAGCATGTATTGCTATGCACTCAGATGTCACCCAGGAGTTTTCATTTCTTTTCAGAAAGTTCATTCTTATTCAGGTATACCAACTGCAATTTGTTCCTCTAGAGTACATGGAAATCTTAAATATGGAATGGCATTTTTTTACTACTTTTCTGAGGCGGATCTCTCACTCACATTCTGTTGTCATCCTCGTTTTCTACGCTCTGTTTTCACAACTCATTTGCGCCTTCCCACATGAACGATATCTCTGGCAGGGGACATTTATACTGTAAGTAACCTAAACATTTCAGTTTGTGCTTACTACTCTGAAACCTGGCAGTAGTCTTTGAGCAATGGGGAATGGCAGAGCCCTGAACAGGCTTGAAAACACAGTATTGTACACAGAGCATACAAGCCCTTAAACTCCCCACAGACACACTCCTGCCATTCTCTACATTCTCAGTTGCCCACAAACCTTAAACTTTCTATTCTGCTCCTTCAAACAAGCTTGAAATGCAAATAAAGTACTAGAAAAGAGCTGAGACCTGTCTGCACTTGATTAAATGGTAACTTCAAGGAAAAGAACTGCCCTGTTTTATGATAGAAGTGAAAAAGTTGCTGAGTCTTGACACCTGTTCTGATCAGGAAACAAGTTTTTATTCTATTGTGCCACTACTTTGCATGTTTCCCTTTGAATTTAAAAAAAAAAAAAAAGCAAGTGGGGAAAGAGGTTTGATCTCAGCTGTGAGAAGGGCTGCTGGGGAAATCTGGAAACTTATATATGTTTAATAAAAAGGATTCTTAAGAAAAAGACTTGTTCTACTTCACTTGGGCACTTCCCTGGTGACCTCCAAATGAGCCCTGGCAGATGAAGTGCAAACTCACGTGGGAGACTCAGTAGATGGCACTCCTCCTCTGAATCAACACAAGGGCTCAGTTTTTGATTAAAATCTGTTCTTGCAAGGAGAAAAGTGTGAAATCTCTTCTATAAGATATAGAATTCAATACATGTGTACAAACACAAATATCTGAGTTGAAAACATCTAAAAAACTGACACCACCTAGGACCTAGTTTGCTCAGAGATTACCTCTCTACATATGCCCTAGTGTGACCTATTTGTTCCTAATTCCAGACACAGCAGTTGGGGTGACAGATGCTCTGGGTCATGGCATGGACCAGAGGAGCAGACGTCAGGCCAGTGCAATATGAAATTGCCTTGGAGTCTGAAATAAGTCTGTCCAATCTTCCTGCATTCATGGGACAGGACAAATGCTGGTTTTAGTTGTCCTACCTGGGCAGCCTTTTTCGTTTGAAAATATGAAATCATCTCTTGTCCAGGAGATGATTGCAATATTTGGATAGATAATTCCTATATTTGTACAGGATTGGTAATTTTTTAATGAATTTTAGAATCAAACAGTCCACGATAATCGATTATTATTAAAGTATACCGAGAAAGTCGTACATTAAAAGCTAGCCAAATAAGTTTCAATATCAACAACATCAGTTTACACTGCAGTTCCTTCATCATTGATTTTCCATATATTTTATTCCAACAAACAACATTAATAATTGCTGAAGCACTTACCAATCCAGAACCATAGTTTACATACTTCTATGCTATCTTTCAAATCAGAGTTTGGAATAAAATTGTAAAGTGACATGACAAACAATCTGAAGAGGGAAAAGTAAGAAGATCTAGAAAATAAGGAAGTGTTGGAACAGATATTAGAATTTTCCATTGCAAATTATCATCACTAACCGGCTGTCTGGGAAACACTCCAACCTGATGTTGGGCTCTCTTTGATAACGTGGTGTTTCTAAGCAACATTTCTAGTCAGCCCATGTGTATGAGTGGTCAGCCACTGCTCCACAACTTCAAAACATGAATTTCTTTTGTTAGATGCAGATCCAATTTGCTATTTAGTTTTCACATAAAAAATGCAGCAGGCTTTTTAAGATACAGTTGTATTTTGTTGTTTTGTTGGGTTTTTTTTAAAGGAAGTGGCTCTAAATATTGTAACACATTTCAACACATATATATCTGTGTGACTAATTTATTCAGAACTACGTTAATGACCCCCTTTTTTGTTCTTAGACTAAGCAGATGGGTATTCAGGTAGCATGTGTTAAAAGTCAAGAATTTATGTTCTAATTCAATTCACATACACATCCAAATCCACTTCTTACATAAGAATGGCCAATTTGCTGGTCTCTCCACTCAATGTGTTTCTACTGTAATCTCAGATGAAATATTTTTCAGGATTTGGATCTGTTGAACGAGAATTTCTGAAGTTCATTCCTTTCAAATCTTCTATGTGAAAAAGATGTGAATTTCAGTTCCTCAGAGTCCATCGCTTGGATTTTTGCTTTGCTCACATTCAAATACAAGGTGCATACTATGTTTACGTAATTAAGAATTTTATTTTAAATTCTTCCTATCTCGCTCAAAAGTAGTTTGATATCCCCAGTAAATAAAGAACGGGAATGTTTGTGTGAAGCAAGAGATATCAGTTGTACGACAGATGGGATCTCTCACATTGATGGTACCAGACCTGTTCTTGGCTTATGGACACTGAGCTAAACAAAGTCCTGCAGACTGCTTGCAGGGATGTGGATATGGTGGAGCCACAGGAGATCACTTGTGTTCCGTGAAGCTAGGCACCATTTTCTGAGTCTGTACTTGCATCTCAAAGAGGCTGACTTCAGATCATTGGCAAGGACAGTTGCATTCTGTGGTTAGGCAGAAAATATTTTAGATGTCTATAAAATCATCCTATCAAAATGAATATATTTTATCAACTCAGATCTGGAATATATGCATCCTACCAGAGCTAATTATAATGAGACATATGGTTAAACAGCACTTCATATTGAGACAGTCTGGGGAATTTCTCTACCTATGATTTCTTCTTGACACTGGAATCTTTCTTATGGACATCTGTCAACATGCAAGTTCCAGCAGGAATGTGGCACACTCAGTTCCTTCTTCCAATTTTTTGCTTCTGTATTGACATAAAACCCACAGTAGGTGACAGAAAAGTTGCTTGCACCTGGCTCTTGGCTAAAAATAGTGAACCATTTGATTTTGATGAACCTCCATTTAAATGGTGCATGCTTGGATAAAAGATGGTGACTATCCAGAGGAAATGGTTATTTCAGGTCTGATTCCCAGGAAAGATAATAATTGAACTACAGATTTGTTACCAAGAAATAGTCATCTGATAAGACTTATCTAATGATCACCTGAGGTATAGGAAAGAGACTTACAGAAGTTATTTTCTCTAAGATCATGTCAGAATAAAGAAAGAGGGAACAGACAGAGAGCTGGAGAACTTGGTAAAACTCACTGATTTAGAATTTAAACTAGAGAAATGTCATGGACAGCCCAGAAAATTCTGGCCAAAGAAGGGAAACCATCTCATGCTAATGCAGAAACTGAAGCAGGAGGCTGAATTTGAAAATGTTTTCTGCACAGACATGTATTTCTAATGCTAGCTGAAGTAAGATGTGACTGTTTTTGCAACCCATATGTTCATCTCAGATATCCTATGACTTTGAGAGGAAAAATTGCAAGTCCATGTTGATCACAATGTGATGTTCTGGGAAAAGATGCACGTGCAGAAGTAGAGGAGGAGGTGATGGGTTGTAGGAGTCTTGCTTCCCTCAAACAATAGTAGATAAAAACCATATCAAAGAACTCTGCCAGAAAGAGAGCCTAAATCTAACTGAGACATAAGAAAGCTAAAAACATTCAGATACCTTGTAAAATTACCTAAACACAGCAGCTTGGAGTGTACAAAGAGAAGAGTTTTATCAAGGCTGTGACACACACAGTTTTGGAAAAATTAATTCATCTAGCCTGCAGCTAAGTGTTCCTTTCTTAGCGTACTGGCTCCCCTTGTTACAGTCACGAGAGTAATTGTCACATGCTTTCCATTTTACAACACACAGTCTCCACACAGGTCCAAATTTTGATTGCTTCTTTTCAATCATGCCAAAGTACAACAAAGTACAAGGGCCTTTTTGACCTCCTGAAAGCATCCAGCAGGACCTCAAGTGGTATATGGATATATGGACTTCCTTAGTGAAGTGAGGAAAGAAGCTAGGGCATCCTGTGTTATTTTGTGGCTGCACAAAACATGACCATATGAATCAGGAATGCAAGTGTCATACAACTACCAGCCTGGTTTCAGGTACTGGGGATACCTTTCACTATAGCATCAGCGGAGCAGAGTTGTAGCTTTCTCAACCAGGGCTGCCTAAGGTATTTTGCCTGCAAGCTCTCTGTAAAGGCAGATGTCTACACTACTGGTCTTTAGCCCTCCTCTGCTATTGCTATAGATGTGAAAATGACCACCTTTAACCTCCCTCCTCCCAGCTGTTCTTAACCCAAAGGAACAGAGCTCAAGGGATCTGAGATTTGTCTGTGGTAACTCTAACCATGTGATCAAGTCATTGGTATTAGAAGAAAAATATCCTGGGCTGCCTGTATTTCTGTGGAGAAAGACAGTCATTTCTGGAGGCTTCCTGAAGATCGACATCATGCACTCAACATGTCTACGTTTTGACATTCAGTGTAAGCAGCAATTAGGTGATACAGCTCATAACAGAGAAGCCTCATTTAAATT
Organism: Centrocercus urophasianus; assembly: GCF_019232065.1. Taxonomy (NCBI): domain Eukaryota; kingdom Metazoa; phylum Chordata; class Aves; order Galliformes; family Phasianidae; genus Centrocercus; species Centrocercus urophasianus. Next base: position 9,384,073 of record NW_024884142.1, on the reverse strand, counting down.
GCTTAATTTCTGAAATAATAAAAAAATACATATGAATGTTAATCTAATTGTATCCAGGGGGGAAGCATATAAACATAGCCCCTGAAAAAGACAGAGGCTAAAGCAATAGAGCTCATGGAAGAAATGCATCTGTAGAAAATTTCTCACAAAAATATATAGTGAGTTCATGGTTAAATGTGGAGCTGAAGAAAGTATTCCTAGCAAACCAGTAATCTGTGTAAAGTAATCTTTGAATTTTTTTTAAGCTGGTGCTGAATGTAATGACTTATAGAGATTGCCCATAAATATGTTTGTCACTAAATGCTGCGACTGGGAATTTACATGACTGACCTTGAGAACAACAGCTCAGAGGTCAAACCAAAAGTCCATCTAAGCTCAGCACCTTTAAACAGTGGTAAATGTAGATACTTAAAGAAAGAATACCAAAATAGTGTGATACTTTGTCTGCTATACCATTCCAGCTTATAGCGCTGTGAGGATAAGTGACTTCATGAGCCAGATGTTGTAACTTTGTGGTTAGAACTGCTTGACTGATTTTCTGTACGTGAATTTAACTGGTCAGTACATCTGCAATTCAAACCATGGGCTCATTTCATTTACTTCTCTCGTGAGTATTTCCATGCTTTCCACCATGCAGGCCACTACACTTGAAGTAACTTTTACCTATTACTTCATCTGATTCTCTCTATCTTAAAACTCACCACTGCTCCAGCAAAACCTGTGGGAAAATGGTAAGGAAAAGATTAATGAATGTATCATTCAAATTGTGCCTGTGTGCTAAAGTCTGATCCAAAATCCCTTAGCTGTCTAAGCAAAAAACAACATTAATTTGCGTCAGATTCATACTGCTTCCAAAGTGTTTTTGTTTTGAGAGATGCCAAAAATTCTCAGGATGTTTGATAACTCAAAAGTCATATAAATTGGGAATGCACATTTAGAGCCCATATTACTGGGTTTTGTGTCCTGAATTAATTCGGGTAATAGTTTTTCCACTGCAAATGCAGATAAATATGAATTTGACAGTTATTTAAAATGATTACTATACAATGCGCATCAAAGTTTTTTTTACCTGTTACTATGCTTGTTTTAATATTCACAAAAATCCAGCACATAGAACAGAATTCAGTATGATAGTAGCAATAAATACTGCAGTCCCTTTGGATAAGCTTCATCATTCTCACCAGTCCATGATTATGCCACTGAGTATTGTATAAAAAGTAGCGGAATCATCCAAGGCCCGAGAAAACTTTGGGTGTTGATAAACTTGTCTCTTGTCATTGTGTCAGCAAATAGAGAATCAACAAATCATTTCTACCATGAATGACATATTAAGTTCAAATTCACCAAGTGGGTCAGATTCGTATAAGACTGTTTTTCCCGCTGTTGAAAATGGAGTGGAATAATCCATGTTAAAGCTGATCAGACTGGTAGCACTGCCATTTATCATTCATCCTTTTCATTCTTTCCAAAATTTCTTTAACAGATACAATACCCTTAATGGGAGCCATTTCATTTTCACTACCAGTACCGCATAGCTATTGAAGTAAAACACAAAGCCCCTGTCTATATCCTTCATCACAGATGTTTTTCGACACAGCACCCCAAGTACTAGCTCTTATTGTTGGCTCCCACAGTTCCTATTAAGTTTTCTTATTTAAAGATGCATGGCAGACTTTTCCGTAATTATCTTTCTTGCTTACCTCAGACTGCCGTGATGTTTTACCACCTCTCTCCACCACCAGATAAGAGGTAAGACCTTCAGTGACTTTTCATAATCTGCTACAAGGAGACTATGGAGAAACCAGCATGGTAGCTGTTCTACCTTCTGCTTTTTTGCCTTTCTGGTGAGAAACCTGAAAGTCAACCATACTCATTTTTCTATCCCAAGCTTTTTATTGCAGTTATCTGTCTTGTTCTTATCTTCCCACTAGTTCACCTTTAAAGGTTCGTTGTTCCTTCCCTCATTCCTATCCTGCTCTCTCAGCACTCAGTTTTTGCCAAAGTATCTTATGAGTTCTTCATAGGATCTCCTCATCTGACTTCTCCAAAGATCATCTGCAAGACTGTGACCTCTCCTGCCCAGATTTTTCAGTTATTAGATTCAAACCTTCCTAATCAGTTCCAGTTGAAGTGCAAATGCTCAACCACAGGAAATTACACTTTGGATATTTGGCACTTCTCTGACAAACCCTCCTCTATTTCACAGGCCTGTAGAAGGTGGATGCTTCCAGGATCTGAATACTTTTTGATATATTGGTTTGATTACCTAAAATATTTCAGGGTGCAGAATCAAACTGTATTTCGAAAATGGTCCTGTTCTTTTAGAAACCAAGACACACGTTCTTTGAATCTTCCACTTCAGTGATCAAGAGATGTTTCCTAGACACCTTAGGAGACATACTGGGAGCTCTTTATGTGCATGGAGTCAATTACAGCATGAGCGAGGAAGGCTAGGCACCTTAGGGCTCTCTCTGCAGTAAAGAGGTGGTACATGTCCTGACAGTAGCTTTGTGAATTGCACTGCTTTTCCTGCATGGCATTTTAAAAAATTATAATTCCATTGTAGGTAGGCTTGGCCCTTCAACGTGCTTAGCATTAAGCACAGAAATAGTTTAACTGATGTGAAAGAAACAACCTACATGCCCACACATGTGATTAAATGCTTTGCTGGATCAGGCCAGGATGCTGAACATACTGTTGAATCAAGCAATGATCGTGTATATAAACTAGATCTTTACACAATGACACAAACACAGCACTTCAATTTCTTTAAGACTCTCAAAACTGAGTTCATCCCTGGCCTAAGTTCATTGACTTCAGTACGAAAAGGGAGTAATAAATTAAGCCTTCCTTCTTTTTTGTTATAAAAACAAACTGCTTAGGTAAAATTAATTGGTCCGAATTTTATTGAAGACATATTTTCAGTAGTTGCTATACAATCTCATGTAGTGATTTACAGTATTGACGATATGAAAAAATTTTAAAAATATTTGGATTACTATTTTTACCAAGCCCTGATCCCTTTCATGAAGGATGGTGTTTGTGTTATTGACCATTGGAGCCCACTTAAGAACATTGGTACACTATCCTGTCCTGCCCCTGAAAGAAATGAACTCTTTTCCAATCTCTAAAACATTGGTATTTTGTAGTTTCCTGGAAGGGAGATAACAAATAATGGTGCCTGCTGCCACTGAATGTGACATCAGAACCATCAGTTTGTATCAGAGGTTTCAATGCCAGCCTTCCTGCAGGCATTACTGCAGAATTCAGGAAACAACTATTTCTTACCTATTTTTAATTTTATTTTGCCATCAGCATTGCACCACTGTAAGAAATCCAGCTGGTATAGCTCCAGTAATACCCAGCTTATTAAGCTACAACTCTATCCACTAGAACAAGCAGCAGTGGTGCCTTTAATAACATCAAAAGTAAATAGGGATTTACACATACTATTTCAATCTTGATCTTGTTCCAGTTTTTTAGAATTTTAATTATTTTTAATAGTCACCATGAATTTTCTTCAAACTTATAGAGTGTCTTTCTTTGCTCCTAGTTCTGTGTTGAAATATATCATAAGCTATCTCAAATAGGATTAAACTAGTCATCCAAAAAGCCTCCCAGTAGAATTGCTAAAGGTTTAAGTTCCTACATTAATCAGTTGTTTATTCTGCAGTTTCAGAAAGATAGAGCTTCCAATGATTGCAATAAATTCACGTAAATGGGATTATTTGTGTAGGCAATGCAAACTGATAAAAAAATAGAAGTGACTATTTATTTTTGTAGATAGCTTCGGAAATATTCCAACTTCTCTAGCGTTCATCTCCGATCAACAAGTGGAACTGTGTGCCTTAAACTTGCTGGCATTAATGAGAATGATCTTTGCAAATGTGCTGCATGTAGCTGGGAAAGGAAGAGACTCCAATGCTATTGCTTGTTAATATTCTCCTTTGTTTTTTCCCTCTCCAAGTCAAACTCTTTCTAGCTGTTTTGCTGGCAGCTTTAGCAGCATTAATACATTCCAAACTAGAAAAGTTTCTACTTTAATATCTTACAACTAGCTCAATATGTACTGACCTCAAACTCAGGATAGTAGTAATTTGATATTGCAGCTCATTATTGTTACTCCCAGCAAGTTTCCCCTTGAAAGTGCCTGATGCTCCCCCCTCCCTCTCACATGCACCCTCCCACCCTCCATTCAGAATTTGTTTTTAATTGTTCAGGAGAGAAAATTCAGACTGTGAGCCAACAATATATTTCCAGGGGGTACAAGATATTAATAGAGCTACATCGTGGCTCCATATATTGTAATAAACTGTGCTGTAATTTGTTTACCCACCGTAGACAGTAACTAACATTCAGATAAATGGAGTTGGCGCCTGCAAGATTTATGATATACTTCTGTGCTTAGCAATGTTTAATCAGGGAGTTAAAATATTACAGTGTAAAATCCTTTACAAGCATGCACAAACAGAGAACTACCATTAGAGGCTTGGCAGACATACTCGGTGTCAAATAGTACCTCCAGACACTCTCAAAACACAAAGAGGAATATTCAAAGCAGCTACTAACTGACTAGCATTATTTGAGAACCACGTCAGAGCTCATTTTTTTAGGGGGACTTGCTTTTGAAGTGACAGAATGATAGGCAGGGACAAGTGGGCTTTTCTGCAGAGCCCATCAAGCTGAAAGAAGTTGGGGTGGGTGGAAAGCGTGGAGGTTGGGGGGGGAAGGGAGGTGAATTTTGGTCAAAAAGGTGGTAGAAGCCTGTCACAGAGCTTAGTGTGTTTGGATAAGACGGGCTAGCATGTGGGGGGATCAGCATGAAGCATCACACCTGGAGGAAAAGACAACGAGCTCCAGCCTCAGTGCCATAAGCCTGGCTCCACGAAGTCTAGCCAACATCTGGAATGGATATCAAGAGACACAGTGCAGCCCTGACTGGCGCTCTATTCTACCTTTGTACTTTTCACTGCAAATTGAAAAGCAAAACAGACATCAAGGATATATTTATATAACTGTCTTCAAGCTGCATTTTCTACTCCCATCTGCTGCACATGATAAGTTTCAAGTGTTTTCTAATAAAAAAAGGATTTTTTTTACTCCTTGTTCAGTATACAGACTGACCTTGTTTTTTAATTCTCAGTTTTAAAGGAACAGTAAATATTTTACAGCCAGAGGAAGTGTCAGCACCCTAAGACTTTCTGGTATCGACATTATTTAACCACAGTGGCCACTGAGCCAAACGTGACAGTGTGTGTGTTTGTGTGCACACGAGCTCACTCGCCTGCATTTGTGTGTGCACACATGCTATGGAGAGGAACATTCCTGGGAATTCTTCACTTTATTTTCACATCATGTTGTTGTTACGTCGCAATGGGGGAGGCTAGCCCTATATGTACAAACAGGAGACTCTGTGGTAAACCGATCTCCAGGAGGGATATGCAGAAGGAATGCAGCCACCATATTGGAAGGGCTCTGTTTTTTCTCTCTGCCTTCTTGCAGTGCAGCTGATGAGACCAGATCAGCCTTAGTCAGACTGATTAATTATGACAAAAATAACAAGGATGAGAAATGCATATTCGACTGTGAAACTAGTAACTTCATTCCTCAAAAAAGTCACCAAAATGGCCGCAGGTGGGTTCCTACAGAGACTTGTGGAGCTTGGCCTGATGTGCTCTTTGGAAAAAGCCAACTAGACTCAGATAATCCAAAATACATTCTAGACTACATTCTAGAATACATGTAAGAGCAGCTATGAGAAAATGCAGATATTTTAGGAATAAATGCCAACCAGCGAGAGACAGTAGGAACCAGAGATATTCATCTAGTCCTAAGAAATAATCTCCTCCTGGTACAGTGCAGTGGGCCCAGTCCCTACCTATCTCCTCTACTCAGGGTAGATGTACTTATTGGAGTTACATGAAAGTATAGATGTGAAGAAAAGTACTCTCTGAATTCACTGGTGAAAAGCTTCGCTAACACTGATAACCTGAATAACAATCCTATAGAAATGAGTTGGAACATCAGAACTGTATTCATTGTTATTTGTTGCTCTCATGAGAAAGAATCATTCTGGAAAACACTCTGGCTCTTCCCTAATGTTATAGAGTACTATTTCTAGCTGATTTAGCATTGTGTACAGGAGGTGGGGATACAAAATTGATGCTTCTCTTCTGAATACACCAATTTACCTTATAAGCCTGGAGAATTAGTAATATCTCTGACCACTCCTTCGTAAAATCTACATAATTTACCCATTAAGGGCAGACTTTGAGTCTTGAATAATGGACATAATTAAGATAACCTCAAATTTTATGCTGGAAATGTATTGCTATTTTACAACCATTCACTCCCATCACATCCCCAAGTGGAAATATTTTTCTTTTATCCATGAGAAATAGTCTTATTTCCATAAAACAACCTTCAAGGAAAAAGACCTTTTTTAAAAAAGTTCTATTTTTTCAAATAAAAATATTTTCCAACGTGACAAATACTGTTTTCATGAACATTTCTCATATGAAAAACATCATCATTCCTAATTCTCTATTTATAATATGCTTCGGCTAAGTCAATGAAAAAGCCAACTATAATAGTAATTACTATAATAGCCTAGGAGGAAGTTAGATATTCTAGTTGGGAGAGCCCGTGGATTTCAAAAGAGGTCTTGACTGATCATTTCTTAACTAATATCAAAGTAAGGGTAATCTGTTTTCTACTTGCTGCTGCATCATCATCAGCAATTTAGTTTAGTAGTTTTTGTTTGTTTGCTTGTTCCAATTAAAAAGCTGTAACTTCATTAAACCTCCCAAATTTTATTTTGCAAATCAGGGTGACATAGGATATGTGAAGTGAAACTCACAGTTTTGGTAAAGCTGATGAGAAATTACAAAAAGGAGAAGCCTTTTCTTTGGCTGAAACCAGTCATTCTGCATGAATCAGGCAAATTTCACAGGCAAAAAAAAAAAAATGTCTCGCTCCCCTAATTCTGAAAAAATGATTTCCCTTTGAAACCTTACTGGCAAACTTCATGAGTCTTGCTAGTCTAATTTTAGAGTTTTTGAGAACTTCTATAGCTATGGTCCTAAGTTAAGTAACCATGGAGAAAGCAGCATGCGAGAAAAGGTTCGCACATGCTAATTAATATGGAATGTCTGTGTAGAGAAACTTTTGGACAGTGTTTGGACATAAAAAAGAAAGTACTTTCTCTTTTCCACATCTAGACAGCAGTTCTTGATATGTTTTACCATGTATAGCCATTCCAAATAGAAGCTCCATGAGTTTGCTTTTTGTAGGGTAAGACTTGCTTGGCTGCCTTTGAAGAGAAGGGATCACAGATCAAAGGAAAAGGAGCCAGGTGGATCAGAGGCAAACACCAGCATTTCCTGACCCCCCCTTGCTTGTTTATAGATAATCACAAAACAGCTGTAAAACTGAAAACTTGTTGTGCATGACAGAGAGAAGGAAATGGAACTGAGCTAATATGAAGAAATAGGAGTATATACAACCTAAATTTTAGTTTATTTAGTAGTATTTCTACAGTGACTTAAAACAAGTTCAATGTTATGTATCTATTGTGTATTTGTGTCTCATATGTTAAGTTTCATAGGAAGGTCCAAGAAAGCCAGAAATCATCTGTATGTAGCTCGTAGTGAGAGGGTCAGTCTGTAGGGGACCCTGCTGCTAGGCTGTCTCACTCAGTGCAGAAAGTAATTAGCGCTCCATAGAGTTACCCATTCCACACAGAAAGTCCCTGTCTGCAGATTTGGTATCAAGATTATATGAAACCCCTAAAATAAACTGGGTGAGGCTCAGTTTCTTAGCCTGTTCCTCCCTCTCATTTCATATGATATATTTCTCAAAGAAAGAACCTGCTCATTCTCTCTATTTACCAGTATCTGATAAAATAGAACTGAAAACACTGGTGTACTGGAACAGAGGAGTTCAAAACAATTGCTAGCTACAAAAATAAAGGAAGGCCCTTCCTATGAATCTATGAACTCAAAACAGGGATACAGAACTAGTCCTTGCCAATAACTTTAACTTCATTTATCTATATTTGGCAAAAATTGTGCTGCAGCTGGAGATGAAATGCTGAGCTAAATAACTGCAGCGACGTGAGCTCCAAAACAGCAATTACTAAGCTGTGCTGCCTTGTGTAAGATTTTAGTTTTATTTATTGTATTTAAAGCAACTCTCTAGCCATGTACAGTACAACAAGAACTGCCTGATCAAATAATGTCTGATTGCAAGGCATCTCAGCCCACTGTCAGTATTGTTAAGTGTTTAGCAAGGCAAACATACATTTCATGAAGCTTGAACAATGAAATGGTAGTTTTTACCATTCTGCATACTTTTTTATTGCCTCTAATTGCCAGGAATTACACATTTTAAACCTAAACTTTGCTTATCAAAAAACACTGACTAAATTACATTTATTTTTTTCTCCTAAAAGTCTGAAGGAGCACACAATACCTGTTCATTGCCACAGTGAAAACCTTCCTCTCTGAGAGCTAAGATGTCTAATCTCTCTTCCTAGCTATGAGAACATCAAAAGTATGTATCAATAAAACTGTTGGAATAACTGCTCACCAACATGGTATCTATCTACTTTTTCAAAAAAAGAGAAAGTTTGTTTTTATTTCCACTATAGCCTCTTCCTTACTGGTGGATGTCCCTGTTCTCAAGTGTGAAGCAGTAGTAACTGGGGAAGTTCTCCAGCACAAACCTAATTTCATATACGTATCCAGTGTACACAGACTTCTGTCAGTGAATTCTGTCTCAAGCACAAAGGATGCAGAGAGCAGCACATCACTGAGATACACTGCCCCTCAGCAGCTGGCTCACAAACATTTAAGACCAGTCAACCTCTGCTGTCACTCAAATTAAACAACATTGTTCTGCATTCTTATAACTTCGACTTGAAGGTAATACTGAAAATAATTCCTAATACAGTTTCAGATTTCCACTGTAGACCATCTACCATGATTTCACTGATCACTATTAGTCACTGGTGAAAGCAAGTCTACTGGTGTACTGCACACGGAGTTAGCACCGTTTATATCTCTTCATCTACATCCTGGAAACAGCTACGTCAGGGAAAGCTCTCACCTAGAGAAAAGTTGGTCATATTGCTCAACATCTTTTAACTTCTCTTTTAACTGCCCTTTTGATTTCATCTAAGCAAAAGCAAAGTTTGCTTCCTTCTGTGCTTAGGGAGTACCAAGCAGAGTGCTTGCATGTCTTGGGATTATTCTTCTCGTGTATTCCAAGACTCTGAAACCTCCTGGGAGATTTAGGAGTGAGAGGCAATCATCTAGAAGCTATGGCTGTTTTCATAGTACTTGTTACTGTAGAATACCTGACTAGAGGCTAATACCAAGGTCCCTCTTTACCCAATATTCCACTCTGAATATATCGGTAATCGCCTGCCTTTCAAAGACAGGTCCTTGCACCTTACAGAACATGAAAATCGTGTCATGGTTTATTACACGTTTGCAGAGTCACTAATGGATGTTCCAGCTAAACATTTCTATGGACATCACTCAGTAAACCAAATGAGCCAAAGCATTTCAGCATCACTGTTAGTGACTTTGAAGTACAGTTCCTGTTTCCTATTTTTACACTAGAGAGCTCATACTTGATATTCAACTCAAATAGAGAGAGACTGCACATATACTTCTAGGGTAATATAACTTATACCAGAGACTGCTAGAGATTAATTGACTGGGTGTTGCTGATGCTGACATTCTGATATATGGATGTCTGCTTCTCCTTTAATAACTCGGGGACATGGCAGGCGTTGAATGTTCTTTGGGTTGTGTAGTCCTTCAGCATAACATGAAGCAGCAACAACAGCAACATGTAATTTATAATAGAGTACCTAGTCTTATTTTTACGTATAGAACTCAAGTATGATTCTTCCTTTTAAAATCATACTTTTCTATTTATCACACACCACGAATCACTGCTACCTATATATCTTAAAGCAAATAATATACTGTGTATCAGAAAGACTGTCAGGGCAAATAACTGAAATGTAACATGCCTGTACAAACTGTGAAAAGAACTAATGAACTTTTATGCAAGTAGTAATAATAGCAACCATATTTCTTAAAATGGAATATTTTTTCCTGCCATTTACAACATTTTTGTATTTATGCACCTCAAGTTTTCAAACCGCTACTCGTGAGTGATTCTGTCATGGTTCTGTTGTTTGGAAAGATCAACAGTTAGTCAACACATATAACAAAGTAAGAGCCTGATGAAACCACTTGTACTAAATAGCATAATGACATTCAAGAATCTTCTCCCTGCTAATTAAGATTAGATTCTGTTTGAGGAGGATTTATGTGCACATGGATTTCTGATTGCATTTAATCTTTGGGTACACTTTCTCCAATATCCAAATAACCAGCCTTCATGTCTTCTATTCAGGGCTTAGCTACTGAGTCTAAGAAAGTCTAAGGTTTGAAGCTTGTGCTAATGTATATGATTACCATGGCAGTAGGAGCAGTCAATAATCTTCAATTCTTCAAATTTCAGATATGTATTGGCTTTCTGTGCATGCTGTACTGTTTTCCTCTTTTGTCTACAAGCTCATTTTTTCTGTTACCAGCCCCTCTGTAGTAAAACAGACATGATCAGTAAGACATAGACCCCAGGAAACATTAAACTTGTTTAAAAAAGGGGCTGCTTAAGATTTGAAAGCTTTGCTGAAAGCCAAGAGGCAAAATAAAGGCAGCCCATAGTTTGTTCCACCCCTGCCTCAAGCCCTTCTTTGCCCTCTTAGAGACACAGGCAGACCCTCTTTTCCTAGGGCACAGCAGTGCAGGTAAATTACTGTTACAGCAGTAACGTAATTCCCATTTCCACACTCTCCTGATCTGCCTCTGCCTCATGCTCAATGAGGATCTTTACCCTGATTTCAGTTTTTTCCTCCTTATGACAGGTTAGGATCAGGAGCCACCAGCTTCTGAGCTTTTGGCTTATCTCCTCTGTGAAATCCCTGTTCTTTTTTGGTTATACCAAGGAACTCACTTTAGCTTGCTTTGTCATAACAAAGCTTAAAGAATGACTTAGCTCCATACAGAGTAACATTTTGCACATTTATACCAAGTAGACCATATTGTTGCCATTCCACTATGGCAGTAAATTAAAAAACTTCTACTCAGGCAGAAGACAGTCTGAAGACAGAAGACTCATGTGGGAGTGCAAGAGAAGGAGCTGAAGTGGGTCTGTCCTTTTACATTATTTGTACATTATTTGTACATTATTTGTAACTTGTAATCATTTAAAAGGCCCAGTGAACTCATACATGGACATCATGAATTGTGATTTCAGACAAGGAAATAACTAAGTAGCACATATTTTTTTATAAGAAACATTTTCTGAAGGCAAGATATATTGTCCTAACATTTATAAACAAGAAAGTAGACGGAGAACATTTTATAAGGCTTATACTAGAATCAAGTTCCTCAATTTTTATTTGGTTGTTTGGCCTGTTGGGATTTTTTGTTTGTTATGGATTTTTCTTACTTTACAAAGAACGTAATATTGTTAAAAACAAAGGATGTACTGTTGTTAGTATATCTGGCCTGAACATCATTCAACTAATGTTAGTTATTAGGTCAGAAATAAAACTTACCCTGTTATTAAATCCATATTCTAGCACAAATACTTGGCAGGTAAGACAGCACGTGTCTTCATATGGCAGACAGGAGCTAAAGAGAGGCAAAAGTGAAGAACAATAAAAATTATGAGTCTGCCAAAATGGTAGAGATTATTTGATAAAAATATTGTTAAAGAAAGTAGAAGAATGAAGATCTTGGATAATTTTGGATATTCTACTGAATCCTAAAGGACTAAGGATGAAATGCAGAGTGCACAATTTACAAATCATTTTTTCCCATACTTCGTTCATTACCTAATAAAGCTGCCTTTATTAGAAACTCAGTCGTCGCTGTGGACAACACCTCAAACATCAGGATCAGGTGAAATAATATCTAATGCATGCCAGAAAGTGTAATTTCAGTAATTGCAAAATGTGTGTTTGTGTTGGACAAGTGGAAAGGGGGTTTTAGAGCTAGATGCAGATAATGCTGTTATCTATCACTCCAGTTTCATACTCTCTTCCAGTAATTATGGGTCTGCTGAGACACATGAGACTGGTTCTGTTCTGTCTTTCACTTACCACAATTTGAATCCAGGCCACTTTTTTCCAAAGAGATTGGTATAGACACTGAAGCAGGCATTCTAAATATCCAGACACTCTTTATTTTAATATTCCTTGAGTTGATAAGAAAATAGCCCACTAGCCTAATGGCAACCAATACTGAAGACTAGGTTTCAGGCACTGCTCTGAACCAGTCACAGCATGACCTGAATACGATTCTTGCATTTCTCAAGCAAATGTCTTGACAACATACTGTCAATAAATCTAAGCATTAACTTCCTCGATCTGCTTCTGGTGGTGTTTCACAATAATTGGTTATTCATTAATCCAGTGAGTAAATTGCAGTTTAGTCCAGTAGATAGGGCAGTAGTCTAAGAAACATGATAAGTGGCTTCTCATCCCTCCTTCACTGATTGCTTAAGTCGCTTATGCAGTTGAAACAGGAAAGACAAGTTTTTTACCAGGCTATCCTAACCACATGGCAAATATTTTCTAATGGGAGTTAAACACAAGTATTCGTTCTTCATTAGAAGGAAAGGAGGACTGTCTCCTACACTGAATAATTGTTCAATGCTCAAAACAAACAAAGAGTGGAAGGAAAAGGAGCAAAACAATGATAATGATGAAAAGCGATCCTGTCACAGGTCAAATAGACAATTGTGATTAAAATGGGATTAAAATTCAATCCTTGCTGCTCTTCCTTGTCTGCTGTTTTTCCTAACTTGCCAGGATACACTCAAGTCATTCCATCTCATCTGGCTTTAGAGCCCAAATGTGGGTAATGAAGCAACCTTGAGCCCCATTTCTGGATAATGGAGACCTCCATTTCTTCTCATCTTGGTGCAGGTTCTGAGATAACTGAGGTGAATCATCCTCTGAAACTGAAAAATATTTGGCAGCAAGAGGGGCCTAAGGTGATGAAACTAGACTGAGATGACTATGCTTCAGATGCCTGATTTAGACAAGACAAACCTCTGATTCATCTTCCTTGCCCAGGCATCTGTCTGCCTTACAGAGATATCATGAAATGTATACGATAGTCATCCTGCATTCCAAAATCCTCAAGGAAGAAAGGTATTAAGTACACATTATTTTCACCAGCTTTGCAGACATAATCAAATGCATTTCTTAGGTGCTACTTCTCCAGCTATCAACAAACCTGTCCCATATTTTTACAAAATTATGAGGAAACGGTGAATCTAAGAACCCATAAAACAGTAACCACACCTAAGTCTTAATGTTACCTAGCGCGTAAAATAGGAAAAGTTTTCACTGATGCTGACTAAAAAGAAATGCTATCTAATAAAGCACTACACAACTGAACATACTTACCAGACAGATGAGGTGGCAGACAAGTGCAAAATTTCTCTGTATTCCAAAGGACTGACAGCAGAAAAGCTTTCTGTGGAAAGAGACAAATTGAGACCAATAGCTCAGAAGTGACTGGTCAGTGAAAAGGGATAGTATCTCAACTCCTACATTTTTAAGGACTAGGCCCCTCACACACAGTGTTTTTCACTACTGCTCTCTGCAATAAAAACTGAGATTGTTTTCTGAACAGGACGCCAGCTGCTTCCTGTTCATGCTACTAATACATAACACTGCCATTGTATCAAATCAAGGGATCCTCACTCTGATCATTAGCCAGCAGAACAAATGCACTATATTAAGTAAATCCTCATAAAAGGCTACAGATTCAATTGGTGGAATTCAGCGCAGTCACGTTGACTTCAGAAACATTTTTACTCCTTTTAGGACCTAATCTGCATTATCTTTCACATAATTACTTATTATATTGTACTTTATAATAGGGTGTAGTAACTATCATATGTGATACATACACATATACATATCAAATACAATTCCATATGCTAAGCACATTGCATGGGCTCCATAGTTAACCACACTTGCTAGTTGTCTTAGGCACACTGCTATGAAAACATACACAAACAGCTCAGAGCTCCCCGTATCATGCTGTGTGCTGCTCTCCTTTACCACAAAGAAGCATTCTCCGACCTTCTGTGACTCTTGCTGAGATCATTCCCTTCCTTCCCAAGAGGCGATCTTCCCCAAGAAGCCACTGCTTCATTCCATGCAACTCAAATCTGCTGTTACCATGGTTAATATTTCTGACTTGATTGGCACCGCTAGTAATTGAACTGCAGTCTCTTGAGTGCAGCAAGCTCTATTCATTAGCCCCTATTGTGTTAGGACACTGCATCAACCCACAATATTCTTCTGTGTTAAGGGGAAAAAAATCAGCCATGAATACAAAGTTATGTTGCCATACAAGATCATGCCATTTTGCTCTTGTTACATTTTCTGAAATGAAATAAAATACTGCACATACATTTTATTTATATCAGAAGCAGTGCAATATGGGATGAAGCACTTTCATTCTGACTGCATAATATTATGTATATCTAAAACCTTAAATAGCTCAGTTTCAGCTTTATAAAAAGAGTTCTAGCTTGCTCATATTATTAGCAAAATATTTACTGTGTTTTTTTTCATTTTTTTCTACTTCATACAGATTTACTTTGTACAAAGTTGTTGATTTTAGTCTATATATGATAAGATATGATATGTAAGCTAAGCTGGCAATAAAAAATCACATACTAGAAATTTTCCTTTATAAGAAACAGGACAGATAAGCTTCCTACTGCAACATAAACTGCCTCCTTAAGTCAATATTTTAGATATATGTATATCTCTTAGTAGATATGAATGCCCCCACAGTACATGTGACTAATTAAAAATTACTTCATAAATGTTACCCCAGTCTTCAAACAGGTCAAACTACAAGCCAGTCAGCCTCACCTTTGTCTCCGGAAAGGTTATGGAACAGCTCATTCTGGAGGCCATCTCTAAACCTGTGGAAGACAAGAAGGTAATCTAAAGTACTCAGCAGGGATTTGCTAAAGAGAAATCATGCTTAACCACAGAATCCCAGAATTGTAGGAGATGGAAAGGACCTCAAGAGATCATCGAGACCAACTCCCCTGATAAAGCAGGTACCCTACAATATATCACACAGGCAAGTGTTCAGAATATCTTGAATATCTCCATAGAAGGAGACTTCACAGCCTCTCTGGGCAGCCTGTTCCAGTGCTCCATTACACTTAACATGAAGAAGCTTTTCTGTATGTGTGTATGGAAATTCCTATGTTCAAGTTCTAGGCCTTTACTCCTTGTCCTATTCCTGTGCACAACTAAGAAGAGCCTGGCCTCATCCATTTGCCTCCCGCTTCCCTTTAGACAATTATAAACATTAATCAGATCTCCCCTCAGTTTTCTTTTCCTGAGACTGAACAGGAGTTCAGGAACAGGAACTCAGCCTTTCCCCATATGGGATATGCTCCAGACCTTTTATCATTTTGTGATACTGCACTGGACAATCTGCTTGCTTTCTATGATAGGACATCAGGCTGGGTAGATGAGGGGTGAGCACTGGATGTCTATTTGGATGCCAGCAAGGCTTCTGACACTATCTCCCATGATATCCTCATAGACAAGCTCAGGAAGTGTGGGCTGGACGAGTGGACAGTGAAGTGGATTGAGAATTTGTTGAACGACAGGTCTCAGAGGGTTATGAGCAGTGGCACAGTGAGCAGAGAGAGTTTGCAAGCTTGCTGATGATATAAATCTGGAAGGAGTGACTGATACCCCAGAGTGCTGTGCTGAAATTCAAAAGGAGTTTGATAGGCTGGAACAATAGTCTGAGGAGCCTCTTGAAATTCAGCTGGGAAAAACAGAATCCTTCTTCTGGAGAGGAATAACCCCATACACTAGTACAGGCTGGTGCCGATCTGCACAAAGCCAGCACTGCAGGGAAGGACCTAAAATGATGAAGGGACTGGTGCACTTCACCTATGAAGGAAGGCTGGCAGAGCTAGGCATGTGCAGCCCAGAGAAGAGAAGGCTCAGAGGGATCTGATCGATAACAAGGGTGGAAATAGACTCTTCTCAGTGGTGCCCAGTAATTGATCAAGAGGCACTGGGAACAAACTGAAGCACAGGAAATTCCACTTAAGCTTGAGGAAAAGTTTCTTTACTGCAAGGGTGATGGAGCACTGGCACAGGCTGCCTGGAGAGGTTGTAGAGTCTCCTTCCCTGGAGATGTTCAGAAGTCATTTGGACGTAATCCTATGTTGTGCACTTTAGCAAATCCTGTTTGAGAGGGGATTAAATGATCTGCAGAGTTCCCTTGCAACCTCAGCAATTTTGTGGTTCTGTGAAATCTTGGTAATTTCAAACTGACAATTTTAATAGAAGGAGCTAAAACATAAGAAATAGTTGGTATCCTAATCTTACAAAGTCTTCCACAAATGGGTAGCCTCCGACATCAGGGAGATGGCCCTACCAACAAGGTGTTCCAAAGTGATCCTTTTGTTTAACCTGCTGCATTTTTACTGTAAAAAATACCCTTCTGGTTTCATCTTTGAAAAAAAAGCTTTGTCTGTTTTATTCCTTTTTCTTTCCCTTTAACTCAGGCCCTTTAGAAAGGCCTGAGAAGTATTTACCACAGAAATTCTTTCCCAATGGATGAAAGGAAGAAAATATAATAAGAAGAAAAGAAGATAAAAGAAACATAGTTGCCAAAGGATAAAGATCTGCTTTATTCCATCAACCTATCTTGACATTGTGAAATGGATCTTGGAAGACAAGGAGCTTGCAGGGCTTCAGGAATTCAGGAGTTTGAGAAAGGTGGATGGGAGAGAAAGGGAGATACACTGTGAAATACTGATAATGGACAAACTGTTTCTCATTTTATCTTGCTATTAAGTGGAGTAATCTGTTCTTCTTGCTCTCAGTGTAAGAGCAGTGTCAAGATTCTCACCTTTCCACAATTTCCACTCTGTGTTGAAAATGCAATAATATATTCCCTATTTCTTCAGTTTTCAGCCTCATCTGAAGCCACTGCATTTTGTGGAGTCAAATAGGTTTACAAGGAGTGAGGCAAGCCACACAAAACAGCATATTCTATGGGAAACATATGCACACAAGAAAGCAGTGCAAAATAGCAGTATCGAAAGATGTGCATCAATGAGCCCACAGGATGGATGGCCTGTTAGTGTTCCTGACTTGTCTCAGCTCTGAGAGCTGCCTGTGCCTGGCACATTGGAAATATCTAGTTGTATCCTGTTTTATCCAAAAGACTATTGAGGCACCCAAAATTAGTGTCTCTGTATGTTTAGATCCTCTTCTGTAGCATGCAGACCTTAATAACATTGACCTTTATTTTTACTATTTATGAGGTACTCAGCTGCCAGAACAAAGTCCACAATGCTGTAAAAATTCATCATCTGGTGTATGTGCACTGCTGAGACAGCATTTAAGGAGCACTATGAGTTACAAACCCAAACAAACACAGAAATAACAGAACCTTCTTCACTGTGAGTGAGGCTATGTAGATTCACTGATCTCTAATAAATGGCTGACCTGACTTAGAAAGGCTCTGCCGTATCCCACACTGAGTCAAGTTTAGAACAGATTGTCCATATAAGAGAGGATTGGCCAGCAGACAATAACAAGAGCCTCCATTCTTAAAAAAACAAGGTTAAAACTAAAAATTGATCATTTGTCTCATTAAGTAACCTCTGTCCATGCCATATAATAACACCATGGAAAAACATACTATGTGATCAAGTAAAGGTTCTCACAGTGCATGTTCCAAGACGTAGGCATCAGACTATGGCACATGGCTGTCCTAATACCAACATATTCATACTTCTAATTACCTTATTTTACAACTGTAATTTAAGTCTCATCTTCCTTTAATTTATCTTTGTGTTTGCATTACATACATATATAATCCAACTAGTTACATGCCTTCTTATACTTTACTCTGCATGTCTAAGTTAAAATGGTAAACTGATGCACCAGCTTACACTCTGTGTCACCAGTCATATTCCCAAAGCACTCCCACATGTACTCCTGTAGCTCCTGATTTCTTCTCCTTTCATAGCCACAATACAAGGTGGGATGTGTAGCATGGTGGGATGTGTAGCATGAAGTAGCACCACAAGCGGTCATCTCTGGTGCATGTTAACTGTGCACCCTTTGTTTAATGATTTACACAGTGTTCTTCAAGCTCCTGCTGGGACCACAGCAAATGAGACTCATGTACAAGCAGCCTGATTATTTTCATGCCCGTCAGCCTTCATTCTTTTTGTTAGCCAACATGCCTGCTACATAAATAATCATGGTTTAAGAATAGAGCTAAACTCTATTCCTCTGTTTGACATACTAACCTAACTTAGAATATTCTCAGCACAACTTTTCAGAATAGTTTGTAAACGGCACAAAAAAAAAAAAAAAAAAAAGCAGAAGTGATTCAGAAAATATTTTCATGTAATTCACACTCCCTTGAACTTCACAGTTTGATGACAAAAACCCTGAACTGACAAACTCTAGTGTGTACGTTTGTATAAAATCAAGTACATTAAAGGATCTTAAAATCATAGTCACAGCAATGGACTTTTCTCTGAGCCGAGTACATGCACATGAATTCTCTAAAGCACCTAAGGAATGTAGGTACATAAGCACTACTGAAGGTCAGTGGGATTTCTGTGGCTAAATCCCTAAGGCATGTTGGAATCTGTCCCTTGCAATTACGGATTCTGTACAAAATACTGTTATTTACTTCTATATCTTAATGTTCACGTTGGATAGTACAGACCACATTTGGACTGATCCTGAGTCACACCTGCCTGCATACCTTTCCAGTGAGGCAACTTGTGTCAGTTAAGTCACCTTCAGTGAGAGACAGAGCATCTTAATCTGTCTGTTGCTGCTTACTGTTATTATCCTTGGTTTTATTCTCTCGCTTTCTTCTCTTTTATATTCAGCATCTTTCATTCTCAACCTAATTTGCTCCACGTGTGCCTTGAGATACATAGTGTTTCTCTTTTTGGCCACACACTCCTTTCTCTTTACAATACCAGGCTGAATTCAGCATGGATTTGTGACTTGGTTGCCTCCTTCTCTAAACTGTATTTATGATGATGACAGCACTTGGGGTAATTTCTTGTTTTTTGATAGAAGAGAAGCAAAATTAAATGTGTTTGTTAGCTAGACAGCTATATTAGGAAAGTTTTTGGAGTTAGAGGTACATCTGTGGTAGCAGAATGCTGTCAAGAGACAGCCATGACCCCTCTCTAACTCCCTGTAACACTCCCTCCATATCTTTTCATACTTACTCTCCCTTCCATTCCCAAATACATCAGTGGGATGCTATCCTGGACAGTCTTACTGAACCTGGCTGAGAAGAAGTGTCTTTTACATTTGAACATCTCTATCCATTTCAGCACAATATCCACCAGGGAAGGAACAAACCTCTCACGAGGTTTTTGCCTGCGTAGCTGCAGGGTAATGCTTCTGGGCAAACACCAAGTGCTGGAGAAGAAATTGCATGTGAAGTCTTTTCCATGTGAACTTCAAAGTGATGGCAGGTTTGAAAACAGCACAGTCAGCAGCTGCTCGGACACACTGCTCAGCAAACAGTCCCTGTTTTATTCCACAAGTATGAGAGGAAAATGTAAAGCACAGGGTCCATGTGTATCAGTGCTGTTCACAGCACAGACACTGAAAAAGTTTTGAAGTTATTTTGTCAGAGTATTCAAACAACAGAAAATCAAACATATTTTGGAAAATCATGGTCTTAATACTGGATCCTGATGCCCAAAGATATTTGGCATGTGAGGATTGAAGAGCCAGGATGTATTCAAGATCCTTCGCAACTGGAATGTGTTGAGACTTAAATATTTTATGTCAGTCCCTATAAGAAATTGCAAGCAGTATTGCAAAAGATTACCCTTATTTGGTTTTGTTTTCTTTTACGCAGAATAACATAGTTGCTGAATCATTATTAAGGATTGTTTATGTTACAGTAATGCCTTAAGCAATCCTCCAGGAAATATACTAAAAAAGGGTAAACTTTGAGCATTAGCTCAGGCAGAGTGAGGGAAATTGTTTTCCCTGGACCTTGAGCCAATTGCACCTGCAGTTGTGCTGCTCACCAAATTGTACCCCCATTCTGCAAGTCCTGAACGACATATGCTATGTGGCCATTGGTAATCTGGTGTAATCATTGGTAATCTACCATCCCCCATTGTGCTCCTGAAACTCAGTGACCCCTAAGCTCCATCACTCCTCAAGAGATCTGACAAGGAGAATAGAACAAGCCTGGCACGCACTCAGCTATGTTAGTCAATCTGAATAATTCCTGAGCTTTGGTATCAGGCATCATGCAGCTCCCACTCACCTCAGTAGGAGGGAACTGGCCCTGTGTATTGCCCGATTTATCAACATGATACATGAAGTCTGTCTGGAAGATAAACAAGGGGACATATTGCTGTGACATACGAACTCTTTTCAAGTTGTGCATCCTAGGAGATAGATTACATGATGCGGTGTGCCTTTTCCAGCTAATGCTCCTGAGCTGAATGAACTGTGATGTCCTTTCTGAGGACAAGCTACATTTCATCCCACTGATAAAGCAGGTTTTCCTGTCTTGGGATCATAATTTAGTTGTTTGTGGTATTTGGCAAGTACCTAATTAGAAGAAATGTATAGCCCTTTGCCTAATGAGATTTTATGTTTCGGTTTGGGGAGAGGTGAAGAAGTACACTTGTATTCACAGAAATGCAAAGAAGAAGGAACAACCCTTGCGGTACAAAACTGTCCCTGTCCCTATCTCTTGCCACCAAAGCTTATTGCAGAGAATGTTCAATTCCTTTGTGACTCCCCCTCTAATTCACCATCACTAGAGAGAGAAGCAAGAGCAGCCAACACACAGCAATTTTTAAAAGGCATTAACACTAATATTTTGACAAACAAATCAGCAGTAATTTAACACCTCCAAACACAGAATGGCAGAAGTGTGCCTGTCAATGCACAGCTATGGAACTGTTTGTGGACTTGTAATACCCACTGTAAAGAACAAAGGTGGGAAATTTCCAGGGGCCTAAAAGACACCCCACCTCCCCACCAAGGAGTAGATTTAAGCACAACTGCAACTGTGTATTTGAAACACTTCCTCCTCAAATATAGCTCATGCTAGAGTTATTAAATCTGTATATACCTTGGCTGTGACTTTACTGAAAACAGTTTATCTGAAAAGATAAGCATTGACTAATTTTCAAATGTTCTCCTATTGCCATTGACATGCCATCATATGCTCAAAATTTGCTTTAAACACTGCCTTACCCGATTGTTTAAATAGGTTAGAATGGAAGTTTTTAAGAGAGACTTTTTTTTTTAATTGCCCTTTTAATAAATATATTAACATACAGGAAATAACAGTATATAAAAGCTTTCTGAACAATGGCACTGGCACTGGCTATACACATAGACAATGTTTGACTTACCTTTCACACCACTTATGCAAAGCCCACGCTAATCTTGTACCTGATCTGGTCAGTCTCAAGAACAGGCCCAAACCCATCTCTTGAGATGCTCAGCTCACATTCATACTACCATGAGGTTGTCTACCGTTCCCTTGCTCCATGGTGCCCTTCAAGGTTGAGACCTCTCTGGGAAGGGTGTTCAGGCTGGCATCTCACGGTTACTCAGGCAGTAGGTTGACATGATGGTGCCACCAGGCACAGAGCATCTAGGACTGTCCATGTGGCATAAACCTGTGTCCTAAAGCATAAAGTTCAGCTCAACAGTTTAGCTCCTCAGCAGTAGCCACTGTGTTACCCAACGCCTCCAGGTTTGAAGTTTGACCCTACAAGGTTTCAAGTAAAAAGTAGCATGGATCAGTGGTGATTGGGATGATTATCCCTGATCCAGACTCACAACTGCAGCTATGCAGCTGCATCTCTACTTGCTAAAATTATAATAATACACAAAGACAAGAGATCGCTTTTAAGCTCTGGAGCCAAGTGCCATGGCCAACCTGCAGTCATACATGCTCATGTACCTCCAAACTAGGATGGTCACATCCCAACTGCTTTTTGGAAACAGTTCCTGCGCTCTGTTCCTATCCATCTCCAGATGAGATAATTTGTTGACAAAATCCATTGCAGGGACACTGCTAGCAATTTCTTTGTGAACAATTACATTTCAATGCCAGAGGGTAAACACCCAGTCCAGCATAGGCGTAGCTCCCATGTCTACATCTGCCCAGGGAAAGCAAAGCTTAAGATACCTGCTGTTTTCCTGAGTTTCCAGCACTGGGTCTTACATGGGGCTGTTCTACCCAATGTCAGGGGAACAATTTGGCCCACTTTATGGTTTTAAACACTCCTCAAGATGGTGCTCAGGAAAGCACAGCCCAAGTCTGGCCAACACATAATGATACAACTGGTGGGCCAAGATTTGGAAAGTGCATTTGACTAGCAATGACTGAGTTATCATACTTCAAGTTTTATATCAAAACACTACCGAAAGCAACAAAAGTAGGGGGCTTTCAGTATAAACAGGCAATAGGCATCAATGCAACCTGAAGGATTATTGAAACAGGAGGCATTTTCTCTACTCTGATGCTCAGCATCCTATCTAGGTTTTTAAATCAGCTCCTCAACATCTGAATACACTCCCATGTACAACCACAATACACACATACACAAAAAGAAAATATATGGTACAATCTGGAGAGACAATATTAAGTTGGAGAATTTTTGCCGATTTCTCTCACAGACACAATCGATACCAGTTTTGTGTGTCTTCCTACCTGCATGAACGAAATAATTACTAGACTACAGCATTCTGCAGTAATGATCATTAACTGCAGTAGCAATATTGCAGGCTCTAGGGCCTTATTGTAATCTTCCTCATTTCAGTGTTAAACTACTCTAACTTCATTAGCTTCACTGGAGATACTCCACTTTACACCTACATAATTGAGAGCAGAATCAAGCCTCCACTGCTGTGGAAAATACTGTGTAGAGCAGCACTTTTCAAATAAAATGTAATTAACATGAAATTCTAGATCCATACTGCAATTTGCAGAATGATCACTGTGGGTGCAACATGACTTCCAATTCCCTCTCTCATCTTAATTTAGTTAGAAATAGGACTGCCTGTGTAATATTTTCTCCATAGCAGCAAACAGAGGCATATTTCTTTTTCTTTTCCCATTGTTATTTTTTTCCCTTTATAAATCTTTGTCAACAAAGGATTACTGGCTCACCTGAGAGAGGCAGTTAAAGTCAGATACTCACCCGTAATTAGGGAAACTTGGAATCCTTGACAGTGAACACCTGGCTTCTCATTACTACCTGAATTTTATACTTCCAAGTGTTAATCTCTCCTCAGGGTTTGCCTTGGAGTTTTGTTCTGGTATTCAATGAAACCATCAGGTTTTCCAGGCACTGACACCTTTGAAATGTTTTCCACATGGGAACCAATATGAAACATGTGTGATTATTACCAATTTCTCTGTGTTGATTTCTATTATGGTAGCGCCCTGGAAAAACAGTACAGACAGCAGTAATAAAATCTTTCATTGAATGACTTTATACCGCAGGAAGAGTTGCGTTTAAAGGAGTTGGTTTGGCGGGGGGGCTGCTATGATGAATGGTGTTATCATGATTATAGCTTGGTTTAAAGGATTTGAAGAACTTCTTGCACATTTTTTTAGCCTTGGTAGTAAGCTACACCAGCACTTCTTTTAAAAACCAGAACTATTGCCATTCCTTATAGCTGTGGGTGAAATTTGTGGGCTAGCTGGAAGCTGGGGGCAGGCTGAGCATGAACTCCCATCTAGCAGTATAGGGCTACAATTTCCTTTACTTTACTGAGTGCAGAGTTTTCTTGACTTTCAAATCTTTACCAGCCCTACGGGCAGGAAAGGAGCTTTTACATCCAGGCAAAAATACATCCTTGGGGTTTATCTTCTGCTAACCTGAAGCACTTATCCTGCAACTGAGTAAAAGCATTGTTTAGAGCAGTCCAAGTCCAAAATTCTTTCTCTCTACTGTGAAGCAAGAGGATAGATAAAAGATCAAAATAATCTGAAAAAGAAGTAGCAAAGCTAAGAGTTTCCATGGGGCTGAAACTCTCGCAGAAGCATGAAAACAAGTTACTTTGAACAATAGTTCTTTTGGTTTCTGAAAGGTGCCAAAGCTGTGACAACCTTAACAATTTTGAAAGTTTTCAGTGAATTCAGGAAGAGCAGATATGAAATTTACTTAAGGAGTAAGTACTGCACTCGGTGGAAGAAAATATGTAAAAAAATTTGGACTCTGAAGGGATAAAAAGGAGTGAGAGATCTTGTGACTGACTTAAGCCTAAGTATCCAAATCAGCAGTCTTTTGCTGACACAGAAAACAGTTGAAAACCCTGAATCAAGCTTTACATGAAAAAAAGATAAAATGAATGAAAAAAGCAAAATTTAATTAAAGCATCAGAAAATCAAAGTGTTGATCATTGATTTGTCCCTCAGTGTCACAACTCCACATTTCTTGAACACCTCCAGGAACAACGACTCCACCATTTCCCTGGGCAGCCTCTGCCAATGCTTGAATATGATTCAACTCAGACTCTGATGTCTGATGTATCATAGATGCTAAGAAAAACTGAGCATAAATATGTTTCAGCAGAACAAGAGAGGTTGTTCCTTCTAGATGGATACAGAGAGTTTCATGTCCTTATTTTACAGATCTGTCATTCAGCTGAAACCAAACATAGTTCAGTTGTTGCTGCTGCTGGACAACACGTAACAATTCTTCCCTGGAAAACAGGAATTTCTTTCTGCAGTTGCATGGTGATCATATGAGTTTTGGGCATGGCCCTAGAAGAGGTTTGTGCACATCGTTCGAGTGCACTACTTAAACTCACTCTCAGAACTGGAATGCAAGGACCCAGAACCTTAGTGAGGTCCTAAAGGCATGGCGTTTCCCAAATTTCAATAATATCCAATAATCTTTACCAATCTCATGGTTGTTTGGGGAGCAGCTGCAGAGCATTGCCTCCTACTCAGGCAAAGAGCTCAGGAAAAAAAAAAAAAAAAAAAAAAAAAGCCTGTATCTTCATGAATATATGCTGCAGATTATTCATAACATTTTTAAAAAATCCTGTGCCACAGCAACAGTGTACATTATGTATATGTGTATGTAAATAATGCAAAGGGATGTTTAACCCAGACACTTCTTTCCTCAGAAGCTTCTCAGTCCCTATTGACTGTTTCAACTCCTGCATTAGTCCCCTTCCCCTTGTTCTTCTATAGCCTGTTTTCTCTCTCCATTGAAACACCCTTCCTATTTCTGCTTTTGACTTTACAGAAATGGGGGTTATCTAGGGTGATGATGACAGAACTGAAAATAGAGTAATACAATAATCCTGCTCTAGAGCATTTGACTCAAAACACAGTGGCTCACTACCTACTCTGCTGGAAGCATTTCTGGGCTCTTGGCTGCAAGCTCTGTAGTTCTTGTCTTTCTTCTTGTGATCCTACTAGTGTTCCTCTATTTGTGTGTGTCAGAAATAAATTGCCTCAAAAAGCAATAAGGCAGACTCGTGCAACAGCCCAGCTATTTGGGACTGCTGATCTGCATCACAGACGTGTGCTCTGCCACAGCATGATGTGACGACAGCTTCCCAGCATGCAAACAATATAGTTACTTTTATTTATCATGGCATACTCCTAGAAGTTCCCATTTCTTCTGATACCAACTTTTCTCATTATAGGCAGCATAGTTCTCAGTTTTCTGGTAAGAGAAGTGTAGTGATGATATTTCAGTGGTGCCTCCTGCAAGGAGTTAGTGAATCTGCTCCAATAAAATTGATGAAGTCCAGTCCCTGGTGCAATGGGCTGTGAAATGTCTCTGTGAATGCCCCTTGGATGCTCTTAGAAGATGAGGAACCCCGAGGAACTGTTAATCTTAATAAGCATGATTTGACCAACTTTGACTCAAGAGGCTGACTGATGAACCAGCTTTATCTGCCCATCTGCCAAGAGGAATAAGGAATTTTTGAAAATTGAAGAAAAGAAGAAATGGCATTAGAGATTAAAAAAAAAAAAAAAAAAAAAAAAAAGCAGTGAGAAAGAAGGGTCATAAAAACTCAAAGAACCAAGAAACATATGTTCACATGATGGGCAGGACACAATTTAACTAATGGATCATCTCAAGATGTGGAAACAGCCTCCTTGAGAAACCAGAAGGAGAAAGAACATATGCCAGATGACCTTCTTCCAGCCTAAATGATATACCAGAAGAATAAAGAAAAGGGCATGGAAATGTGTACAGCATTTATCACTTTTGCCTTGTGCTATTAAGGAGAAAAATAGTTCAGAAAATCCAAACAGAATCATCTACAAAGGTATTAATAAATATATCCATGCACTCCTGAATGCTTTCAATGTAGAACTGAGTGCTCACATATTTGCCAATGGTGATTTCTAGGAAACCATGTTTAAAGAGTTGATGTTTTGTTTAGCGGAGGGAACAAAAACAAATGTTTTTTTGGATGAGCACGAACGTTTCATTTTCTGGTTTTTTTTCAATTCAGTTGACAACAAAAATACTCTATTGCTAGCATTACTTATGAGTCAGGCATATACACAGGAAAAAGAAAAAACAGATTTATGGTTGCACTCTGTTGCATTACTGAAACCCATGGAGAAACTACTTCTGACAAGAAAAAAAGAAAGCAGAGAGGAAAGAATTCTCTAACAGAATTAAAATAACAGGGAACAAATGACTGCAAATCTCGAAAGCTGAAGAATTCTATGTTTAGGTACACCATCACTGTAGTAGGAGCCTCTACTTCAAATACAACTACATAGAATAACTTGATTTTCTGTTCTTATGACTTTTTAAAGGGACATTAATGTTCTACATAGCTGAATATATGCACAGTACTTTTATTATGTGAAATACCATTAATTTCAATGGGAGTTTGTGTAGTATGGTAACGATGTCATTAACCAGGGCTGTTAAACTCATTGGGCTATACACCATCCTAAATTACGCCTGTGTACCATCACCCCAGTCAGCATGCCCTCTCCCACACGTCTGTACTGAGCCATACACACAGGGTGCCCTGGCTCCCTGGTTTAGCAGGGGCTGCAGACAAAACCTCTGCAGCTACAGCTAATGACTAACAGGTAGGGCATTTTGAGATGTAGCCCATGTTATATCCAACTGCATGAGAGCAGGTTTGTCCAAAAGACACAGACCTTTATTTAACTGTACAACTGTGCCATGGGTTGGAATGGTTTCATTTATCACGTTCTCCTAAAATGTCACAGGTTTATTCTCACAACACCTCTGCAAAGTAGAAAAAGATCGACTTAATTCACAGAAGTGGAACTGCTGCACATACAGAGGATTTGATCTATGCATAGCAAATCCCTTCAGCTCTCTGAGCCCTGAGCATCTTCCTGGCTAGAGGCTGCAACCAGTATGGGTATCAATATATCATATGTTCCTCAGGTGAATATTTCCATTTCAGTGTTTGGACAATAACTTGCATGCTTAGAGATTTGCAAGACTTTGTCCCTTTATTAAGGATTAAACTGTATCATTAGGAAAAGCCTAAAATAATGGGTAGTGAGTATGCTGCACCATTTCTGAAGTTTCTGCAGGCAGAACTGTCACTCATTATCAGTTCTCTGAAGGACTGTCAAGATTCTCTCTTGTATGTTCTGAGCTTAGGGCTAGAGGCACACTTTCCATCCTACCCTGTGCATGCTGGTTGTCTCAAAGAGAAGAGGGGAGATTCAGCCCCATGCTCAGCTGCTCACTTGACCTAGCAGCACCGTGGCAGAATCGAACAAGAAGCAGCAGTGGCCTGGTATGAAGGGAGTTCTCACTCCCCATCTTCACATCATGGCTTGCAGCTCAAATCATCCATTTGACTTTAACTCCTGTCCTCTGCTCTCTTTCCCAGTGTAGGCCTATTTTTTAGTATGGCTTCTTGCTAACATGCAGAAGTTAATGAGAGATTTGTTTATATTTTCAGCAAAACCAGGACCAAGTTTATTATTTTTTTTTCTTTCTTTCTTTTTGTTAGTATCTAATTTGGATTGTAATTGCACTGATTGACAACTCCACTACAACTGCATTTAATTGCTGTCCAAATCAGTAATCTACTTTGGTGTCTTAATTAACTAGAGTCAAATTTGAATTGAATTCCTTTTCTTGGAGATCTTTTACGGTGACTGTCAATCCAAAGGTAAAGACTTTCATAAAAACGCTGCTGCTTTTTATTTTGTACAATTGCTTTAGATAAAGATATTTTTCTTCATCTCCTACCTCTCAGTACTTACATTTCCTTTTTTCACATTCCCTTCTATTTCCTTTTTTTTTTTTCATTTTTAATATATTCTTTTCTCCTCTTATTTTTTAATTAGCCTTCTATTTGAATTTAATTATTTTCTTCTCTTTCAGCTAACTCCTGTCTTACACAGCACACTATCTCACTACCCTCTTCAGTAAAGCTCCGTCTCCCAGCTTCACCTGCCTCTTTTAAGTCTACAACTCTTTAATTTATTTTTTGCATTTCTAATCCCTCTCAATAATTCTTTTTTAACTCATGAGCTTCCTTTCTAGCCACAGGCTAGCTCTCTCCCCTTTTGTTTCCTTTACATCACTGCAATGCTATAACTCCCAAATGAGTGGCACCAGATCTGTAATGCTGTGGTGCAGAGAAGGATCAGACTCACGAGAACAAAGCAGCAAATAAAGCTGGGATCTTCCAATGGGCAAGGTCTGTTCACACACACATACACACACACACACACACACACATGAAAAAAAAAAAAAAAGAAAAAAAAGAATGTTTCACATTCTTGATCACAGGAAGAGCATTGTGATAAGTGGTTAATAAATATTCCTGGTCTTTATCTGCTCCTTACCAACATTTCTTTACCATTCCCCTTCCTCCCTGCTGCCTCTCTCAGGGACAGATTCTGATCTTGTTTTTACTACTTCTGCAGTGCTTTCTCTGTGCTAATTTCTGTTTCATTTCTCCTGAGTTATCCAAGCTTAAGCAAGAGTAGACTCAGGCTCTCAACTGGGCTGGGATTTTCTTTCTTTCTATCTTTTTTTTTTTTTTGACTTTTTAAATTAGATGTCCCAGCTGATCTTAAACAGTTGACTTTTTTCATTTCAGGAGTAGCTTAAGTCTGCAGTCTCCAACAGCATATAGCAGTTATCAGTTAATGAGATGACTTGTACCCTTGTCCACACTTGCATCACTACGACTGCTTAAATGAGCTGATGTGCTGCAACTGAGGATTAAACCACCTCTTTCAATACCGCATGCACTGCAGCACAAGTTGCTCACTCCAGCAACCACAGAGGCAATTGCAGTCCTGGGAAAGTCAAGATGAGCAGAAACCCTCTGTGTTAAAGGTAAAGCAACTTCTTCAGCAGAAAAAAGAGGAATACCATCCACTGCTAGCTGTTCAGATGCTGCTGAAATTCCCTACATGTTTTTGCCAAATGTATATTTTTGTGTGTATTTTCACATCTTTTTTAATCCACCCACAACTGTACATTTTTGAAAGGTGCACTGTGAGCATGCCAGGGCTGAAAAGGACTCCAATATTCATGACTGTATACTTCACCATTCCAAAGCTATGCACATACCATAAAAGGAAAAAAAGCTTTAAAAAAGAAAATGCTTTGTATTGGAATATAATATTTAAGGTTTCATACTTCCCAGGTGCAGTAACTACTATGATATCCTAAAGCTTGAAGAATTATTTTTGTTATAATGCCATATTCCACGACTCCACTAGAAAATCACAAATATTGGAGTGTGGTTCCAGAGGTTTTAATCCAAGTGTTGGCCCCATGCTGAAGGCTATTCGGCTACAAATGACTACCCATTCATTTAAACTGCAGGACTGAAGATATTTATATCCATTTTTGGGATGTTATTGATTACAGAAGAACCATAACCTAACTATTTCAGCCATAGGGCTAAAAATAGGTTGAGATGTATGCTCTTCTTTCTACTCAGACCTCAGAAACAAAGATGCCTTAAGGAAGGATTATAAACCGGGACCCATTTATCTGAGCAAAGATACACTTTATTCAGTGAACCTAAATTAGTTGCTCCATTTCCATGTTACAGAAACAAAATTTATAGCGTTTTTTTCATATGTGGAGACGGCATTTGCACGAAGCTTATTATACTTGCCAAAACTAAGCAAAAGCCTCATTCGCAGAATATTTTTGCTGTTACTACTAGCACTACCTCCCTTCTCAGGAAAAAAAAAAAAAAAAAGAAAGAAAGAAAGAAAGAAAGAAAGAAAAAAAAGAGCTGTTTTAGGCTTCTTTGACTTATTAAAGTAGATGGATAAGACGCCATTCTTATAACTACTCTTATACAGTAGTAAAAGACTCTGCAAGACCATACCACCCCTCTAGGCACCATGCAGATACCTGCCAATTGACAAATCTATATATCCACTCAACACTAAAAGCTATTTATACCAACGCAAAAGGAATGCATTTCATTGCATTACCATTCTGGTTTGCAGGTAACCGAGGTCCGTCAGTTAATCAATTGTGCGCGTCGCCAAAATAGTGCTGAAAAGAAGCAACAGTCCCTGCCCTGGCATCCTCCTGATCTACTTTCCCATCCCTTCCATGTTATACTTGTGTAAGCTCTATACATAGGCAGCAAGTCTTTAAGCTCAGAAAGGACTCAAAATAAAATCCACGCCAAAACAAAAAACCCATTGTGTGCTTTCTGATTAATTTTTGAGTGCACCTGAAGCAATTACAGGAATAGTAATGATATTCTTCATAGAGCCTGTCCCTTAATGTGTACTATAATTAGAGGAAACTTGGATCCCAACAGACGTAGTCTCTAAAGACTCATGGACTGGGGGGTGAAAGCGGAAGGGGTAAGGCCATTAAACATAGCCAAGGCACCTCTGACTGTCCCTCTCAGCACAAACCAATGCAAATATGTGCTCTGAAAATTAACACAGCTAGGAAGGAAACATCCCACAGGGAGAATCAATACCCAGCAAAGGATAATAGGAACCCTGTGCAAGCAGCTGTGATCTGCCCTATGAACATTAGCACCTGTCGACAACAGCAATCAATGCTGGTCAATGGGCAGCTCTCCTTACAGCTCAATTCACACAATGATCATCAGCTGGAACCAAAACGGTGACATGCCATGCTGCCAAATGGTGTCCCTTTCTTCCCAAATGCAGACAAACAATGGCTTCTCCAAATAACTGGCACTGCTCTTTTTAATCCTTCCTCCCTCCCTTCTGCTTTGCCTCTTTTTGTAGAATATGAGGAGGAACCACTGGAAGCTAGAAATTAAGTTATTCATCTTAATTTCAGAACGCGTTCTGCCATGAAGTTGAGATATGACAGACACCTCGATTCAGCCGTAGCAAGGAGCATGGGCTTAATTTCTTCCGATAACATTTGTCATGCACTTTATAATTAATTTATGATTTATTAAGAAGCCTTATTTGTTATTCCTTCAAAAAGGAAAAAGCAAAATGGGAGATTCTCAGAGCATGTGGGAGTTTGAGTTCTTCTCCACAGGACATTTTGCAGGGAATGACATTTGTGTCCATCTATAGCAGTTTTAAGTTGCATCAGAGAAGACTGTCCTTGTCACAGCCTTTGTGCATATCTCCATATAGACACTATGAATAACTGAAAAAGGAGAAAGAATGGATATAAGCAGAGTCATGAGGCTTTCATGGAGTCCACTGGGCAGAACAAGAAATTAATTTGATGTGGTCAGCAGTAGGTTCTGAGAAGGTTTCTTTCACACAGAAGGACATACTTTTTCTGGTGCACATAAAAGGAAAACAATATCAAATCTTACAGATTAGGTTTAGAAATTTGAAGCCATTTAGACCTATGACTTTACTGCTCAGTCTGATGTTCTCCAAACTTCACTGTGCTTCAGTATCCTTAGATGTTGTGAAATACAGGCAGGAGGCTGAACTTAAAAGAGATCAACGCCTCACTCCCCTAATACCACCTGACTACTCACATGCTCAAAATTAAGGGAGCACTTCTTTAGACTGGTGTCTGTGAATCTGCTCTAAATAGTAGAAGCCAGAGGAATGTCTCCAGAAGTTTGCAGAAAGTCATCCTAGCCACCAAAAATGACTCTGGATCTTGTGGTTCCAAATCCCGTGCTCTCCACATAATAATATCCAGTTTACCACTGGAGGAACTGGTAGCATTAGCAAACACAGAAATGCAGATTGAGCTAACTGAGATGCCAGCTAGGGCTCTGAGAGGTAGACAGCTGAGCACTGTACTGGAAAGTGACCAGATATATTTAAACTGGCATGATCCAGTTCACTACATTCTGAACTGACGCCAAAAGTTCAGGGGCATTGCGAACACATCTTATGTAAGGTACACATGTTTCTGCCATCTACTTGTGGTACAGAGCACAGTAGAGTGAAGAGCGAGGACAGAGAGCCGAGGATATCCTGGACCATTCTTTCAAACTTAACACAGATTTACATTTTGTCACGTTCTTAGCATGTGTGTTTATTTTCCTTGAATATTCAAGCATTTGGAGCTTTACAGTTGCCAGAGCTTATGAAAAGTGCATATTTAGCTCAAAGAGTTCCCAGATGTGAATTTCAAAATGACACTGTGTTGATTAGCTATAGAAGGCAGCCAGTCAAAGAGCAGAAACAATAACACATGACTTGGCATTTCCCAGACAGCCAGAAAATAATCACTCATTTAATTTTTCATTTGCTTTCCAAAATCTGGGAAAACAACAAAAGTTAACATCAACATCAACAAATGTTCCTATCTCCTAGTCTTCACCTAATGTCTTACCCCATCACCACTGCTGTTTCTCCTCCTCATTCTGTCAGAAAACGCCTTGACAAGACTGTGGGGTCATCTGAAAGCAATCACTAGGACTTCCAAGATTTCTCTATCACTGAAGTGATCCTGCCATATAGACACATGGGGCCTTGACCCACCTCTGGGGGAAAAGACAAAATTAGAGGAAAATGTGTTTATTTTCTCATAATGTTATTCATTGTTCACAGCTGATCATTCATCATCACAGCTCACCTCTGTGAATGATTCATGAGGGGACAGCTGTTCCCAGGGATGGCTCCTGAGCATAACACAGAAGGCATTCCCAGTCTGGTTAAGTGAGAAGTGGAGCACCTGAGAAAAACTGAGGCCTCTTCATCTCAAAGAACTTTATTTTTTCAAATGAAGACAAGGCTGTAATGCACCCTAACAATGTATTTAGTGGGGAAGTAGCAGGCAGGTATGTTGCACATAGAATTAAAATATGCTTCAAGCTATAACAGCAAGCCAGGGTTTAAGTACAGGTAGGATTATTTTGTTCAGTTATAAGCACTGACACTCAATATCCTATGTGGAATTCTTCTAGCTGTCAACAAAATGTATACACAAAACACAAAATATTAAAATCTTGGTGTGTTTTATAGGTATTATTTAGTTTATGTTGCATTTTTCAATAAACTCTTCGTAATTAAAAGTGGGCGTTACAAAGGACAAAAGTTTTTGTATCTATTTCTGATTTCCTTCTGAATAGTGTCCAGTCTTTGTACAATAAACTGGATGCTTCACACATGCAGGCACAGCATGTATAGCACTTTCTACTGCCGACAG
Organism: Centrocercus urophasianus; assembly: GCF_019232065.1. Classification (NCBI taxonomy): domain Eukaryota; kingdom Metazoa; phylum Chordata; class Aves; order Galliformes; family Phasianidae; genus Centrocercus; species Centrocercus urophasianus. The sequence goes on along the minus strand of NW_024884142.1, from coordinate 9,350,335 downwards.
AACTTAACTTGTCCTAATGTAGCTTCCCAGCTTTAAATTAATGGCAATGTAGGAATAATCTCCTCCCTCTTTTCTATCTATTACCTCAACTGAAGGAAAAAGGCAGATGAGAAATTTTTAAAATCTACTCAGAAAACACTGCTGGTAACATTATAGCTGTTATTCTTATAAATCGGCTGTTTTTTCAACTGTAATGAAAATTTTGCCTTAAGAAAATAGGAAACTACAGAACTGAAACGGCAAACAATTTCTGTATCATCTGTAGATGTGCAGAAATCAGAAATACATTTTATGCCATTTTCCTCCTGCATGTACTTGCCCCCTTAAAAAAATGAAATAAAATAAAATATTATTTTAAAAAAGATAAATCACTTCCAGAATGATATTGTACTACCAAATTTAGGAAAGTCCTCGACCTCAGCAATTGAATTGAAGAAAGAGTGATGATACTACTTCAAGCATCACTCACAAAAAAAGAATGAACTACTAAAATCCAAGAAATTCCTAATAACAGACAGATGTTTAGAATGAGAAAACGCTACTTCGAATTTGGGTTTCAACATTTTTAAAACCACTGTGATTGAAAAATTATCAAAAAATGATATTTCAAAGAATAGTTCTGGAAAAACTGCAAAACCACTAAATCCATAGTCCATACTTGGAATTCACATCTTACTCCCTTTTTTAGAGAAAGGTTGTTTACAACAGTGAAGAATGAGATGTTAAAAACATAACAACTTTTGTGCTAGATATTCCTTATCTTATTTGGATGATGCTTTCTCTCAAACTCTTCCTGACCTTTCACTCATCCCACCACAGACTCAGTCTGCAAACTATTCAAGGTTATTTATACTGTAATTATTGTTTATACAGAAGTGGGCAAGGGAAACTCAGTTGTTTGTAAATGCAGAAGGGCAATTAGAATGAAGTTCAGCCACAGCACTGGAATTCTTTATTGTGTCTCCATAAGAGATGTACAAACCATTTACTCTACAGAGTACAAGGTTACAAATTATACATCATACATATTTTGGAATTATATAGTTTTTGGTAGATCTTGTTGGTGCTAGAGACAAACTCTGTTTTCAATCTTTGGAGAGAATGGGCCTATACTGAAATAAGGTTGCAGAGTTTGACTTTAAATCAGCAAACAGGCACATCAGATAAAAAGACAAGTTTTTTTTGCAGGCACGTGTCTTTGGTCAGATATTAGTTGCACATGGAAGTCATTTTTAATCACAGAATAAAGCCTTCTGTTGTCTCCAGAGAGACCTACACTTAGCTTAGGCCACCAAACACTACGGAGCTTCCTGAAAGCAGCAGTAGCCACCTTTGCTGTAAGTGAAAGAATCACACGAGGATTTCCCCAGGAAATATACCCAGCCACCTCTTTTTTTCCCCATTAGAGTCATAGAATCATTAATGTTGGAATGATCACTAAGATAGTCAAATCCAACCATCAGTCCATGCCCGTGATCCCCCTAAACCACATCACTCAGTGCCATCTCCACATTTCTTGAACACCTCCAGGGACAGTGACTCTACCACCTCCATGGGCAGCCTATGCCAGCGCCTCACCACTCTTTCTGAGAAGAAATTTTACCTAATATCCCAACTGAATCTCTCCTGGCACAATTTAGGGCCATTACTTCACCACTAGTTATCTTGGAGAAGAGGCCGACTCCTACCTTGCCACAACATCCATTCAGATCCTTCTAGAGAGCAATAAAGTTTCCCTTGAGCCTTCTTTTATCCAGACTAAACAGTTCCCTTAGCTGCTCCTAACAAGGCTTGTGTTCCATTAGCAACAGGTAGTGTAGTTCAACCTCTTCATCACAAGTGAACATCATCACAGTTGCACAAAGCCCAGATAATGAATGATACGGACCTCTGCTTCATACTAGCTTCAGCTTGTTTCAGACAGCATTTTCCCATGACAGAAGTCCAAAAGAGGGAAGCATCATTAATTTAATAAATAACCTGCTTTCCTTTGATGTGAAAACTCTATTAATTGTCTCAGGCTCTTTTTTTTTTTTTTTTTATTCTCAAAGATAAAATGAGAGAAGACTAAATTTGTACAGAACAGTGTGATCCTTGAAACTGAAATTGGGGAAGCTCTTTCAAGTCCAGCATGGCTATAATGTATGCCTTCTCCTCTTAGTACCATTGAGATTCCAGCTGCGTGCAGAACATGATATTGTTATCTGTAGGGGAAAAAAAAAAAAAAACAGAGAGAGTGGTTGGCTGTCTGGAAGAAATTACTACTGTTGAAGATGAGGCATAACAGAGCTCAGAAACCATTAACATCAGGTATGTTACATGTGCCATGCTGGTCACTCTCTGGGAAACATATTATTCTCTGACAGGCTTTAAAGTCGTATATCCTATATAGTCCAGACTGAAGATCTAACTCAAAACAAATGCTATCAGACTCCAACACACAAAATGTTAAGCACTTCAACTCATAATTAAAACATCACATTACTTATTACTTAAGGTTTCAATGATTTTTAATGATCAAGATAAAATTTTGATGTTGGATGGTATTTCCCTGCAGATTTCAATGCACTTTACCCAAAAAGAGACCAAACTGAACAGTAAAGAGGTGAATCAGAATCACAGAATCATGGACTATCCCGAGTTGGAAGGGACACGTAAGGATCACTGAGTCCAGCCTTCAGCACCACACAGGAGCACCCCAACTCTGTTTCTGATAGTAGTGTCCAGTGCTCCTTGAACTCCAGCACTCGGGACCATGTCCATTGCCCTGTGCAGCCTGTTCCATGCCCACTGCCTTCTGGTGCAGAACCTGTCCCTAACCCCCAGCTGCCTCCTCCCCTGGCACATCTCCATGCCGTTCCCTTGGGCCCTGTTGCTGTCACACAGAGCAGAGCTCAGCACTGCCCGTGTGCTCCATGAGGAGCTGCAGTCACCATGAGGCCTCCCCTCAGTTCCTCTGCTCTGGGCTGTACAAACCCAGGGGCCTCAGCTGCTCCTCATGCAGACCAGACCCTTCCCCACATTCATAGCTCTCCTTTGAACGCTAATAGTGTTTTTTATATTGCCCAAAACCACAGGGTGCTATTAGACCCCTCGATTCATTTGTCCCTGAATCACTTTGCCAGTATAAGTAAGTCAAAATGTCAGAATTAAAGCAGTCAGCCTGGTTTTATACCAATGTGCAGTGAGCTTGTCTGTTTTCCAGTGTTCTCTAGCAATCTAAGAGAGATCCTACAGGCATTGTCTCAATTGAAAACTGACAAAGAATAAAGGAAAGAGGAAATATGATGTGCATATAAAAGATGTGGATAGAAATTCTTCAACCAATTAGCTCAGCATTGCGTTCATACTGACAAATAAAATGTCTGTGGACTTGAAGCATTTTTCTATGATATTTAATAAACCTTATATCCATGACAAACTGAGAAATTGTAAGGTCATTTTTTCTTACAATAACACTCTTGTGCAAGTTTTTCTTCACAAAGCTTACATTTTTGTTTCCACTGTGAAGATTGCTTTCTCACCCTCATCAAATGCAGAATGTATTTGAGACAGAACTGAAATAATTCATTCAGACAGATAAGAATCTCAGAAGACAATCCAGATGCATTAAGACAAGTTAGAAAGACAATTACTTTGTATGTACTGATAATCATTTCCTAAAATCTCTCTTATACTTATGAAGAACTAGTACTAGAATAATTGCAGCTGCTTTTTCCACATTACTGGTAGGCTTTTGTGTACATGTTTATATCCAGTCTGTCCTCTGGACATTCAGTCAGTTTGCAGAGATGCTGTGTGTCTACTGTGGCTCTTTTAAAGACCACTAATTCCAGCAAACAAACTAAGTATCCGAGGTATTTAATGCCTTCTTTGCCACAGTCTTTAATAGTAAGACTTGTTATTCCCTGGGAACACAGCCTGGTAGATAGGGATGAGGAACAGAACAGGCCCTGCAAAATCCATTACGACTTTTTCAGGTTTTGGACCTGATCTGAAAGCTGGGTGTTCACAAGTCCAAGGGACTGGATGGACTGCACCCTAAACTGCTGAGGGAGTTGGCAGATGTGGTTGCCAAGCCACTCTCCATCATTCTTCGGCAGTCCTTGCTAACTGGGGATGTCCTGGCAGACTGGAGACTGGCAAATGTGATGCCCATCTTCAAAAAGGGCCGGAAAGATGATCCTGGTAAGTACACACCTATCAGTCTCACCTCAGTGCCGGGGAAGGTTATGGAACCTCAGGAGCCAACATGGACCAATTAAAGGTCAACCAGGGGATCAGGCCCAGTCAGCGTGGGTTTACGAATGGTAGATCCTGTTTGACAAACTTAATTTTATTCTATGACAAGGTGACCCGCTTAGTGAATGAAGATAAGGCTGTGAATGAGGTCTTCCTGAACTTCAGTAAAGCCTTTGACATTATCCTCCTCAACATTCCCATGGAGAAGGTGGCTGCCCACAGTTTGGATGGGCGTATGCTGTTCACTGGGTGAAACACTGGCAGGATGGCCAGGCCCAAAAAGTTGTGGTTAATCGAGTTAAATCCAGTTGGCGTCCAATCACTAGATTGTCCCCCAGGGCTCGGTACTGGGGCCATTTCTATTTAACATCTTTATTAATGACATTGATGAGGGGATTGAGTGCACCCTCAGTAAGTTTGCAGATGACACCAAATTGGAAGGGAGTGTTGATCTGCCTGAGGGGAGAAGGGCACTACAAAGGGATCTGGATAGATAGACTGGATCAATGGGCCAAGGTAAACTGTATGAGTTTCAATAGGGCCAAGTGTCAGGTCCTTCATTTTCATCACAACAACCCCAGGCAACCCAACAGGCTTGGGGAGGAGTGGCTGGAAAGCTGCTTAATGGAAAGGGACCTTGGTGTACTGATGGACAGTTGGTTGAATATGAGCCAGCAGTGTGCCCAGGTGGCCAAGAAGGCCAATGGCATCCTGGCTTGTATCAGGAATGGAGTGGTGAGCAGGACTACAGAAGTCATCCTGCCCATGTACTCAGCATTGGTGAGGCCCCACCTTGAGCACTGTGTTCAGTTTTGGGCACCTCAGTACAGAAAGGACATTGAGGTGCTGAAGCAGGTCCAAGGAAGAGCAACAAGGCTTGGGAAGGTCTTGGAGAATATGCTCTGCAAGGAGAGACTGAAGGAACTGGGGCTGTTTAGTCTGGGGAAAAGGAGGCTCAGGGGAGACCTTATTGCTCTCTCCCAGTATCTGAAAGGTGCTTACAGCGAGAGTGGGGCTGGTCTCTTCTCTCTGTTGACAGGTGACAGGACGAGGAGAAATGGCCATAAGTTGTGCAAGGATATCAGGGAACACTTCTTTACAGAAAGGGTTGTTAAGCACTGGAATAGGCTCCCCAGGGAGGTGGTTGAGTCACCATCCCTGGATGTGTTTAAAAACCATTTGGATGTGGTGCTCAGGGACATGATTTAGCGGAGGGTCGTGAGAGTTAGGGTAGTACGGTTAGGTCATGGTTGGACTTGATGATCTTTAAGGTCTTTTCCAACCTGAGCAATTCTATGATTCTATGATTTTATGATTCTAGGACACTGCCACAGACACTAAACAAAACCTCATCACTACAAATACTGAAACTATTTCAGATCTACTCTGCTGTTGTGAATGTGCTTTCTATAGTAAGTGGCAAAGAAAATTTTGAAGCAGAGATTGTACTAAATGACTTACTAAGGTCAAACCTGAATTTTATGTGATACTGTAATAGATGGCAACATGACAAGAAACAAACTGCATAAACCCAGGCATTTGCTGCCTATTATAATTGAGCTTTTTCTACAGTTCTGCCATCTGATGTGAGATGGTGCAGGAACTCACATCCTGATTATGTTAAGAGCCTTCCTCTAACATGCTTTTCCACTGTAATGGCAACACACTTTTATAGGCCTGCTCCACATATTCCAGCAAAAACAGTGTGAACTAAAATAAAAAAAAAAAACAATGAAATCTGATAATTTATTAAAATTCATGCTGCATCCTTCAGTAGAAGTCCACATGTGAAAGTGAAGGGTGTTTATTGGGCCTGACTGCAATCAGAAGCAATGTCATAATTTTGTGATTTTTCATCAGTATTTCACATCATAATATCATGCAGTGCACTGGGAGTTAAACAGTTAATGATGTTCCGTAGATTTGCAATATACTTCATGAGCTCCAGGTTCTTGGTCTCAGAAGAGAAGAACGAACTGCTACTCCCAGAAGGCTTCATTTTTCTATTTTCTGTTTGTTGGGAAAGATAAAATGGACCAGGAGTCACAAGAGTTGCTCCCTGGCTGCTTTGACTACAGCATTAGAGTAAGGACTCTAAACTCTAAAGAGTTTCAGAAACTCTCCTTCACATTTTATTTGATTTATGAGCTTCAATTTCAATCATATTGTATTATACCATATTCTCGCACATTCCACTACTATATTTAGTAGTATTTAAATTAAGTTTCTTCCTTTACCTCATTGCTGCTGTTTTTCCCTTTCCTCCTCCCCCCTCGCCTCTTTCCAGGCCATGGATCCACAGGTCCCTTTGCCCCTTGTCATGGAAACCAGGTTGAATAGTGACAAACAGCACATCAGTCATGTTCAACAGTTGTGCAATACACAGAGCATATGTATCAGAATGGGACCCCCCCCTCTGTGACAAAAATAGCACTGAAAAATTTGTGGAAGGAGCCAATGCTTAATAGATACAGCACGTGGCAAAAGGGAATGCTGCTTGGAACGTAACATCAGATAAGATTACATTCATACAACACTGCTGTTTGCAGGAAGAGGGATGTTACCCCTCCAATGCAGACACACTCACACATCGTAGTGAACCACAGATTAACCACTGCATTATTCCTGTAGAGTCAAATGGCTGCAATGGCAGAGAAGGCTGTGGGGATGGTTGTCCCAGCTCCAAAGAGTTGCCTCATTCCACTTGAGAGAAGGAATTCCAATCTTGCACTAACAGAAGCACTCTAAAAGCCCATTATCATACCTAGGCAAACATTATCACAACCTAGGTGCTTGCTACCATGAGAGTAACCCTTAAATATTAATTAGTTACGATCATTTCAGTCAACAGTTCACTACCTCATGTCAGTGGCCAGGCACTCAAAATCCGTGCAGAGATTCAAAGCATGCACACTCCAATGGAAAGATGTGCCCTGACTCCTATCCTGGCTCACATGGGTTGAGGGTCAGGCTCCTAGAGTCAACACATGACTGGTAATTTTTAAATGATTACAATAGAAGGAAAGACTGCCTTTTTAATGCCCAAGCACAACAGCTGCAATGTCATAGGGGTTGTGCTCTGAGATGCTCCTAGACTGCAGCCCAAATAAGCATCTTAATGATACTTTGAAAATATGTAAAGCACTTCTTTTATATGTAATGACAATTCTGTCTGGGTGCATCGTCTGTTTGTCCAGCCAGAACAGAATTAGAAATAATGAACTAGATTCTCCAATTTACACTAGATGTAACTGCAGTAAATGCAGTGAAGTCAGACTGTGTGTAAATAAGAGGGGATTTTGACTAAGTTACTCTATTTATGAAAGTGAGTTTACAATTAGGTGACACCCTTCAACTTCAGCATAACTTCAGGTTCTCTATCAATGCACTGTACAAGGCTTTGCTTTATTTACATACACAATTGTTTAACAATTCCTAACCAGTAGCTTCAGAAAATTCATGCAGCAATAAAAGATGTTAGCAAAGCCATAGAAGGAGTTAGAGGAAGTAGATTAAAATTACTTGCACAGGAATTTGGAGAGAATCCAGGCACTTCACCTCTACTCCCATAAGAAATACTTTGGGGGCCTTTAATGATCATACATGATTATGGCCTTGTCTTGTTATCCATGTAGAAAAGACAGCTCCTCTGGCATAGTGTCCCAAAGGTGACACTTTGAGTCATTCAGACGTGACATCAAATGATGGCCCAAAGATGTATTACTGATTTGAAGAATCATCATCTTTTATTTGCAGTAATTATTATATGTGGTTTATGTTACTATGTTATACTTGGTAATTTTTATGTATGGTAATTTATATAGTATAAAAATTTACCTGATGCTAAACAGGTAACAAAATATAGGCTAGGCTCTTTTTGCATATAAAAAAAGGAGTAAGCAGAAAGAGTTCCTTTTGGTGTACTGTATTGTCTGCAGAAAAGAATGGCTGAAGTCCCACAATTTATTGTTACTGACATTGCAAAGGAAACGTGATTGCCCAAGTACAACACGAATGAAAATAGCGGTGGCTGACTGAACAATAATAGCTGATCGTATCACTGGGAGGTGAATTGGAAACACAGAAATGAACCAATGTTATTTCTAGCTATTCTCTCATCTTCTTGCCCTCATATTAGACCAGTGCAAGGACATACAGCATCCCAGACAATATCTGACATATCTTGAGATCTAATTGCTGCCCATGATAGACATTTGGCTTTTGTGAGTTCTAGAGCAGCTGAGGTGCTATGGGGACATACAGGATGACACCAACATTTTGCAATCTAAAAGACAATATACCACAAATTGATAAACTCATGAAGAAAGAGATAAAAAAAAGAAAAAAAAATAAGAAAAAAAAAAAAAAGACTGCTTTATTCCAAAACTCTTAGCTTTCCATAGACAATACCTTGCTATATAAAGCAAGACAACCTAACACATGATTCCTGCTTGTCAGCAACCTGCACACTCAGAGCTAGGCATTTCCACATACTAATAGGCTCGTTAAAATCTAGAGGCCAGTGAAGTTTGTAGCCGTTCACTCCTTTTCCTGGAATAAGCAATTTTCCATTTTTCTCCTTTCAGTGACAGATTCTGTAATTAAAATAGTATTTGGGAAACGGGGTGAAGGATAGAGGGGAAGTGTGTTAAAAAGTGTGTAAAAGTGCTGAGAAACTTTATGAGTTGATTACTAGGCAAAATCTACAGAGCCCTCAGCATGTAGGTGAATAAAGGAGCCATACCTTAGGGACAGACACCAAATCAAGTGCGACACTCCAGCTCAGTGGATAGAGAAGAGGCTACTGGAAACTGACAGCACAGTCCTTGCTAGTGAAGTGACTTCACTGAAAACGTGTGGAAGCCAACATATGGCTATGCCATCTGACTCCATATTATAGTTTAAAGGACAGAGGTCTGGTAATAGCATGAGGTTACAGTGCTACAGTGACCCACAGCATATGTGCTTCCCTCACAGTAAAAACTTCTGTCTCTTCTGTACACCTATCAGGCTGTGCCTGCCTGATTGACTACAGCAAGTGACTTTGACAGGGTAACAACATACAGCCTAAGGAGGAAGGGCTATAACATATTAATATAAGAATGTGGCTGATTACAATATAAGCCACTGAAAGCGAGCTGACTATAGCACCCGACTGGAAGAATGCAGCTGTCTGCAGGGTCTCTCCACGAGAATGCATCTATCTATACCTAGAAGTGTGTGGCCAACTACAGACAGCTGTCATGCAATCAGAGTGGACAGGAGGAGTGGTCACCTATCAGGCCAGTGCACCCAACATCACTGTTGGTGTAAATAAACCTCCTCTCTTCCTCCTGACAGCTAACAAGATTTTGTAATCAGCGAGGAAGGTGGAGGAAAGGACCTTACTGGGGGTTTGATTAGAAATTTCTAAATCTCTCCTTTGATAGAAAGTTTTGTCCTACAACTAGCAAATGCTATTTGGCTCTGGTACTCAGGAGAATTATGCCGTTACCCAGACACTGATTTATTTTTAATAACATTTCTTCTATCTATATAAGAATACCTTGAATATTATAATTTTCAAAGTATCCCTAAGATTAATTTGTTGGAACAAATGTATTGTCTGGGTTTTTTGTTTTGTTTTGTTTTTAAATGATGGAGTAATCAAATGAAGGTGCATTTTCTGTATCTAAAGTGTTAGAAGAACATACTGAAGTTTGTCTTCTTTGTTTTCTTCTGTTATATACAAAGAACTTTTAAATAATTAAGCATTACAAAACATAGCTCTAAATAAACTCTTAATCAAGGACAACCAATCCTGCAATCACACTCATCAAGCCCATCCCACCAGAAAGCCAAGGAGTCCACCTGCTCTGAGCTGGCTGCTATATTTATGTATGTACCAGACGGGGATTTGCCATTTACCCTCAGCCCTAAGTTAATGGAGCTCACCCTGTGCAGTCCCATCCCTGGGAGGATGGTTAGGATACTTCTGCACGAGGCCACAGCCACACTCCCAGCTGGTGCAGCATGCCTTCCTGGGCCAAGCGGTGGGCCCTTCCAGGCACCTGTCTCCTCCTGATCGATAGAACAGCCTGCTGCCTCTCAACATCCACCTTCTGTTCCTAGATCTCCTGCCCCAAAGGCTTCACATGCAAGCATCCCCTGGCCTCACCTCTCCCTTTTTGGTGGCAGTTTGTAGGAGCCTTTACATGTTTGAACATCCCAGGCTGTGATTCTTGATAACATTCTCTATTTACACAGATCAAGTAGTCTGAGTTTTTTTCCTCTTCAGTTGTACGAGTTATTAGTATGTTTTCTCCCTTTTCTCCCCTAAAAAAGAAAGCTTAAAATGTTATTTGCTTTAGATTCTGAGAAGTACAAACTCTACCACATGGCAGACACATGTGAATCCATATGCTAGCATGTCTGTAAAGCCGAGAGAGATTAAAGTCTGAAGCTTCTATTAAATGCTCTCCTTTTTTTTCTTCATATGAAACATTTTTAGATTGAGCTCTGAACGTTCACCGACTCATGAATATTTTTGAGCCAGTTCTGTTCATTGTGATAAATCATGCCATTGTGTGTTGGTTTAGTGATAGTTACCTGAAAACTTCTAATGTAAAATGTTTTGTAGCCATCTGAGGAGGAAAAAAAATGTGTGATCTTTGCTGGAACAGTATGACAAGAGGAAACATACTGTATTCAAGCCCCACAGCATGCCAACTTTCTTTCTTCTAGAAATGGACGGAATTGAAAGGAAAGTGACTGCTGGCATATTGTGAAAGTACTTCCAAGTTTGTACAAGCTCCAGTGATAGATGCAAACACAGACAAAACCCTTCATAGGAAACAAAGTTTTGCAAAGAAAGCTGAAAAATATCCTATGAAAGAAACAGAACTATCACAGTTAGGCTTTCCAACAAAAAGAAACAGACACTCTCTAGGCTTATGTTTCAGAGTTGGATTTATTGTAGTTGCTATACTAAATATAGATATTAAAAAAATTTATTCACACTGTAAAAAGCACAAATTATATTTAAAGAAATGCAAAGAAGCCTTTTCTTCTTCCAGATATATTAAATCCAAGGGCTGCTTTCTCTCCTTGAAAGTCAGCTACCTTGAATTACCTCTCATAACCATGTGGCACAAGCATACAAATGGGCAGCTGGGTGATGAGTTCCCCTGCACAAACTGCTCTGTAACAGCAGCTTGTAATGTACACTTCCACACAGCCATAAATGCAGGACTCTTTTCCCAACTGAACATCAAACTCTAGCCTTGAATAGGAGATACCATGGCAATGGGGGAAAATGTTGTTTTCCATTTAGGTGAAGAATGAGAATTTAAATGCCCACAGGCAATTAGCACAGAAACACAATTCCTATTTCTGCAACCCTCCCCACGATGCTGACTGAGCAGCAGCAACCTTCACCTGACTCATCTGATGTTGACTCAGTTCATGCACCACCACACCAGCCCTGTGCTGAGGCCTTTTGTTCTTCCCCTGCCAACTAGTACATTTTAAAAGAGCTCTACAAACTGATAACTTGTTTGAAGAATAGGGGTGCTCCTAGTTTTAGAAAAAGAACAAATTTCATTCCCTTGGAAAAGAAACATGAGAGGTAACGGAAAATACTTCCTTTCAGTGTTGGGAGGAAATGCATTAGAATTACAAGTTACAGTAATAAGCTGTGTTTCTTCTCTTTATTAAATCACGTCACAATAACACTACCATCATTAATATGAGATCACTGCACTGTGAATATTTTAGCTCTAGGCTCTGAGCAAGACCCAGTAAAGATTTCATGCATGGCAGAACCAAATTCCACTGTCTACTTAAATGGTGAAAGACAGCAAATCCAGATACATCCAAAGGAATCCGAAGGAGTAGCTCACCAACATCCTACTGATTTGGACATTAATTTCCTATAGCTGTCTTTGAAAATATTAGCCTAAGGAGCTCAGCCAGCTGTAAAATTCTGCTCAGCAAACCCAGAGGACACCAATAACATCAGTTGCACCGAGGGAGATGAATTGCAATTACTGTCACAGATGCCAAATTCACTTTGGTTTCAAGTAATGATGATTTGCACTGGAATTAGGAGTTAGTGAGACACTCTGAAAAATCAAGCCACTTTTATTCAACAGCAAAACATGGACATAATCACTTTATCTGTGTTCCAAAATCTTCACCTTGAATCTGGAGAACATCACAGAGTAAATCCATGCAGGGATGGGTACAACACCAAGTTTCCCCTGTAAACAGACCATTCCTTCTCTTGTATTAAAGAAATTGCAGAGTACTTTGGTCTCTGCTCAGATGAGTACTTCTGCATTCTTTGTAATTGGATAATGTTAACAATGAACTCCCCATAACTACCATAATGACACTGATTCAGAGCATTTACAGAAGGTTAAAAGTATTTGTGGTAAAACTACTATTGTTTATGGTACTATTACACCATTGTTGTTTATTAGAATATTCTACCCCTATTTTTATATGAATTAAATAAACTAGTGCAGTCCCTCCAATGGAAGAAAGTGGTTATTTACAGTGCAAGTACAGAGTAGCTTGCTAATCTATCACCTCAGCTTCTCAAGGGAGATCTCTGCAAGTAAGGAAGAAAGCACAGGTCTACGCAGCTGTAGCTCTTCACTCCCCACTCTCCATAATTCCCAGTCCTTTCCACAGAGGCACTCTCCAGAGGCACTGCTATTCTGCTCTCCAAGCAAGCTCCCAGGTCAGTCCCACAGCAGCCCCTGTTCTAATTTGGAGGAAACCCCATCCTGGAGCATTCATTATAGGAAGTAAGGAACACAACCCTTAAAGCAAAAAATAGAGCTCCCATTAGGTCACCTACCTTTCTTAGCACCAGAAGTGTGTTGGAGCTACTGTCACATACTGCTTCTGAACATGGCAGTCACAACAGAAATGACAGATGGAATCAAAGAGATTTCAGAGAGAGAAAAAATAAATAAATCATATTAAACGTCTCACAAAGCCTTTGGCTCAATGGCCCATTGACAACACTCACCATTTCTCTCTGAGCATTCTGCACACTGGCCTGACAATTTCAACAGAAAACACTCTGTTGCTTATGGAGGCCTGGGGCCAACTATAAAGCAAGCCTGTCGGCCTTACAAAGCAACTGCTGTCTCACGGATGATCACTCAGAAATCTTCAGTCTGGAGCACCTTAGTGTTCCCATGTCTGTGCTATCTGCCCACCGTTAAGGGTGGGTTATTTGGAAGAAATAGGTAAAGATTAACAAATTAAGGAATAAAGTAAACACACCTGGACTTTCTCTATGGCAGACTAGTTATCTGGGTCTAATCTCTTTCCTTTTGCGAAGCATAAATACCACAGTGATCAGATCTCAATCCAGATATCAAATGCAGATTTTTAATACGCCAAACTAAACCCGTGAACTGCAGCCATTTGTAATTTATGCAAGAAGGAAACCAGGAACAATGCTGTTTCTTTCTTAAATCGGCCTCCTCTTTCTTGTGCTGAAGCTTGCGAGCTTCAGCCTGCCTTGAAACCAGTCAACACAGAGAATGACACACTTACCCCATTACTGATAATCTTTGCTTTGTCTTCTAGCTATTATTCCCTTTTAGTAGTCCAGAGCTAATACTTCTTCTTAAAGAAGAAGAAAAAAACACAACCTAAATTATTTTTCCCTGAATCATCTGATTAAATTGCCTCTCTCCAGCAGCAAACCTAATTGCTCTTACCCTACAATTCTATCTTCCCATTTCACCTTTGCTGATTATTTTCCAGCCATGTTTCTTACCAGTTTCCCTGAACACCCCACCACTTAACTTTCATTTTCCTTGAAGAAGGGGCAAAGTACCTGGGAGCTTCTCCAGAGTTAGCATTAGAGAACTGAAACTCAACATTTGATAGCACTGTTCCTTATTCTCAACTTTCCAAAAGACCTCAAAGAAAACCATCTTGGCTCTCTTTGAGCAGTCAAGTGAATAATTTGAAAATTTTGGACCAGCTGGGAGAAATCTTCTCATTACAGCCACCCCTCAGGCTTCTTAGGCCACACACATTTATCTAATAACCTCACTCAGCCTCAACTCATAGATTTGAAGCAGGAAATAAATCAGGTAAATTCAGAGAAGTCAGGAAAGGAGGGCAAGTATAACAAAGGTCAAATTAGATTGTCTTGATGCCAATTGAAAGCTTGAAACTTAGAAAAATTGACTTGTTCTCCTGCAATAGACTTTATAAAGTGCAACTACATTTGTGAGCCCTAGAAACTCTTAATATTCTTTGAGTGCCCAAAGCTATTGTTTCTACATGGAAAATAGCAGAGAAGAACCCCCCTTCATCAGCCAGTCTCCAGAACTTTCCTCAGCTACCTGCAGTATCAAGCATGTTGCAATAGGAAATATCCACAATTCCACATGTAGTCTTAGTGAAGTCAATATACATACTGTGAATAAGTGCAGACCTCACAGAATACTAGCCCTACTGTTTCCCTTTCTGGTAAATATTTGAGATTGGGATTAAAAGAGGTGAGCACAGCAGTATAAAGCTATCTATTCTGCCACTGCATATCTTCCCTGCCTTTGAATACAGAAGCATATACATATACTTTATCTGTACCGTTTTCATACATTTGTATTCAATTTGTTGTCTAAATTATGTATCAAATGAGGAGACAATCCGTTTCTTTCTAAACTGAGTCAGATACTGACTGATTTTAATTGCATTTAAGACCCCTTTTTCCTTCCACATTTATATAGTGCTGTATTGATTTTAGAATGATAGTGATTCAACAAGGACCTCTTTACTGGTAGAATTTAAAGAGGCCCAACAATCAGAATTCATGAGCAATCCTGGGCGCTCAGATAGGTTTAGCAAGAATCAGATTAATAGATTTGAGTGCCATATTTGAGGTCAAGAAAAGTGGAGAGAGTGTTTCTGCAAAGTTACTGCAATTTTGTGTGCTTTCGGTAGCCTACATGGGCAAAATCATAAATATATTTAGATAATAATTATTCAGAACAATTTTCTTCCTATGAATGGAGTGTGCAGGTGTGCAACATCCTGTTCTAGTGTGACTGGTCAAGGATAAATGCCTCTTGTAAAATTCAACCTCAACTGTAGTTACTGTAAATGTAACTACTTGAAAATGGCAGTTATGCTTCTGAAACTGAAGCAAACTATGGCAGTTGAATACTTCATAACATGTTTCCCACCTGCTACATCAGGACAAAGTCTTTCGTGAAGCACAAAGAACAGGTGTGTATCAGAGCTAAGTTGTCTCTATTGTTTTATAACAAGCCCTCATTTTTTTGTACTTCAACCCTGTGTCCATTAAATGCAATTTAGTGGGATCATCAGAGCTTGAAAGGGCAGATCAAACAGCACTGAGAATCCCAGCTGTGCAGGCACCAATTCAGAGGGAACATTAACCTCAGCATTCGGCAATAATTTATTC
The DNA here is from genome assembly GCF_019232065.1 of Centrocercus urophasianus. NCBI lineage: Eukaryota > Metazoa > Chordata > Aves > Galliformes > Phasianidae > Centrocercus > Centrocercus urophasianus. Next base: position 9,334,650 of record NW_024884142.1, on the reverse strand, counting down.
TACTCAAGATGGGAAGATGCTGGATTTCATTCTTGCATATTGGTCTCATTGCTTTTTTTTTGTCTTCCTGAAACAAAATCACATATGTATCTGTGTGTATATAGAGATAGATATATTTGATAAGTTAGATTTTTTAATGTATATACACACATACACGTATACATGTGGCATAGAGATCTCTCTCACAAATAGTTGTAGATGTACCCGGAGCTGAACTGACATCTCAGAAATCCTTCCAGAAGAGCAGGCTAATTATATTCTTATATTTCACACTGCCTTTGGAGAAAGAAAAGAAACATTGGCAAACACAATGACTCCTTAAGTTCACATTCTGCTGCATTGCTGGAACTTAATGGCTGATGATTGTGCTGAAGGCACTTCTTTAATGCAAAAGACTGTATTCACTGATTGCATGTCGAACAGTAAAACAGTGGTGTTTTTTTTTTCCCTCCTTATTAGTCCACCGTTAGCTAAATCACTTAAAAAAACAGCACTTTTGGTAGCACTGATAATGAGAGATAGGCGAGAGATGGCTTGCCTCCAGGACAGATAGTATGCACCTTAACTGACATTGTTGTGTGCATGATGTATCTCTCTATTTCACAGTATATTTCCTCCTGACACTTTTTTTGAACTATACATATGTGGAATTGTATAAACCTCAAATAGTGGCCAAGAACCGAAACCTGCAACTGTTCTTGAGTTAAAAGGAGGCAGTGGTAAAGAGTTAGTGTCCACAATGCTCATCAGGAAAATTGTCAAATTATGTAGTAGAGAGGCAAATCATATTTTAACTACCATGGCCGCAGCCATTAGTTAAACAGTAGCTTTTCTGTTACCATATCCAGTGCTGTGGACAACAAAGGAAGGGTCAATTCCAAAAGAAGAATCATAAAGGATCTGAAATTATTGGGCAAAATACAGAAATAACCTTTTTTACCCCCTCTCCCCTACACCCCCCCTTTCTCTTCCTGTTGTTTGCTTCTGTACCAGACTATGCTACATAAAGCATTTTGCTTATTTTGATTTTTCCAAAGCACTGAGGTTTATTTTGGATCAGTGAGGTGAGAAATCTTTGAAAGGCTCATGAGGCTACATAAGCCCATGAGTCCAGTGTTTGCACCTGCTAGGATCATGGTTTCCTTCACCAGATTGCTAATGTGGAAATATAGCAGACACGTTTCTGCTTTTATTTCCTTCTCTGCCTTAATGAGACAAAAAGCAGTATTCTGTAAGTAGCATAATCAAAGGTTTCATTTGTCAGATTAAGTGGATTGTGATTTTTAGAGGTGAAAAAAAAGCTGCAGCAAACTTTGTCTGCACTGTACAATTTCCTAAATGCACAGGAACTGGTGAACTTGGCTTAGAGAATGTACTTTGATTAAGAAAAGCAATGGTTTGTTTAAATCTTTACAGTCACATTAAGGGCTGAATAACTTCATTTAAATATTCGGATTCTACTAATGAAAAAAACAATAAAGAAGCAAAACTTGTTGATATAAAATATTCAGTCAAAATAATTATTGCAATATCTATTTACCTTAGAGATATTTAAGTCAGTGAACTATACATCCAATAAAAACAAGGACAGATTTATTCTGCTGAAGTACTGAAACATTGCTTCTTTTAATCGTTCTTCCTTCCCTCCAGAAATAGATCCAGTATTTAAATCCATTCTGCATGTAACTACCCACAAAATAGAAAGTGAATAGATCCTGAGATCTGGACATGTGCAGACAGCCAGTGTAGATCACAGTTGCAGAAAGATATAAAACAAACTTCAGTCTGGAGAATAGTTTTCAGAAGCTTCTAAGATCCTTAGCAGTCAAAGTTCCATAGATGCACTCCACTTTGAAAAACAAACAAATAAGGATTCAAGCATCACCAAAAAGGGAGAAATAAGCTCCTGTGTCACTTCCAGAAATCAGGTGTAGTAGAATACACTGCTTGAGCTTTGCCATTTCACAAAAATCTGTGTCTATAGTCACACACCCTATTGGAAAATCATATTGGGTTCTTACATGAGCCACATGCTTTTTTACAATTCAGACCTATTGCCCTGAAATGTCTAAGTCTTGCTGACTGACTGGCTACGTCTGCTGAACTTGTTAATGCTTTATGAAAGGGCCATTTGCCTTCCGATACATCAGAAATGCTCAAAAGCTGTTCCAACTAATGTTTAGCTGTAAGACACTGAACTAAAATTGCAACCAACAGTCAATAAGGATATGATTTGGACGCTGCATTGTCTTCCCTTAAGCCATGGGATGTTATCCTGCAACACTAAGGAGAAACATAGGTGCTCCACAGCAGCTTGTCATCTCAAAATTACATTTATGCTGAGCCAGATCCTCCAGCTTTCATGTTAGTTTATGCTGACATTGCATAGAAAAGCAGCTGCACAGTAATGGAGACTCCTGCCCTACATTTCTATTTCTATCTAGCCCAAAGGAATCATAAGAGGATGACCACATCAATCATAAACAATTCAGATAAATTTTGATGCACACTATGAAGCTGGATGAATGTTGTTTTAAAGAAGGTTGTGCCCGTTTGTTAAAATAAACTATGAATGAAATTACTTTGTGCTTTGTGAATATTGAATAGTTATATTATGCTGCACATCTACATTAAAACGTTTACATTCACATTTGTGCCAATCTTGAGGCAACATGCTCACTACCATCTTGACACCTCTTGTCTTCATCAAAATTCCAGTCACTCAACTCAGGGGATGGAACCAATAGTATGTGCCCTATTTACTCATTCTTATACCAGAGCATCCAGTGCATAAACCCAGAGGTAAAAAAGATAAGAAAATCTGAAGAGTTCAGAAAGGAAACTAACAAGAAAACTGCCAAACATATAATATAATGCATGAGAAATTCACATATGAACCATGAAAAAATATTTTGCAGACCTGATTGATGCTTCCCCAACTCATCATAGTGATACAGAGGACACAAGGATCTAAGCAAATTACCTTTATTTTTTGTTTTCGCGCTGTATATCAAAGCAGTAACATGAAGTGAGAGAAAGTCTCAAACTCAAAAGTGCGTTTTTCCAAAATGGGTAATGGAAATGAATGATAGGATGGAGCTGATGTAGATGCTTATGTGTCCAGCAGGTCGAGGGAGGTTATTCTGCTCCTCTACTCTGCTCTCGTGAGGCCCCACCTGGAGAACTTCATCCACTTCTGTAGCCCCCAACACAAGAAGGATATGGAATTGTGGGAGCAGATCCAGAGGAGGGCCACAAAGATTATCAGAGGGCTGGCTGGAGCACCTGCCTATGAGAACAGACTGAGAGAGCTGGGGCTCTTTAGCCTGGAGAAGGGAAGGCTGCAGAGAGACCTTGTAGTGGCCTTCCAGTAGCTGAAGAGGAAGAATTTTGTTTAAGAACATGTAGCGACAGGACAAGGGGAAGTCGTTTTAAACTGGAAGAGGACAGATTTAGACTAGATATTAGGAAGAAATTCTATACTGCAAGGGTAGTGAGACGCTGGAATGGGTTGCCCATAGAGGTTGTGGATGCCCCCTCCCTGGAGGTGTTCAAGGCCAGGCTGGATGGGACTTTGGAGGTGTCCCTGCTTATAGCAGTGGGTTGGAACTAGGTGATCTCAAAGATCCTTTCCAACCCAAACCATTCTGTGATTCCAGGATTCTAGGAGTCTATGCTAACTCATGTTACCTGTACTCAGCACAGCTTAGATAGACTTCCAAGGATGGCTCTGCCCTGCTCCACACAGCATGGTAAGCACTCCCAGACAGGAGTGTGAGCCAGGCAGCAGGAGAGAGCCCAGCAGAGTGTGCACTGAGTAACTAAATAGGGAGGTGATAGAAGCTCCTCCATCTTCCCTTCCTCTTCTAAACCTATGCCTATGTAAGTCACAGAGAAGTGAAATGATTTGTCCCAGTAGTCAAATTACAAAAATCGGAAACTCCAGGCTTCCCAGCTCCAAGCCCAGTACGTTTTCCATTGAAAAATAGTTCTGCCAAACACTCCTTTAGGTTAAGACCTCACGGTCTAGCTAATAGCTTGTCATCTACTGATGGGTCACACAGTTCCAACACCATAATTTTGTCCCATCCATCTTTCCATCCAGAAAAAAATAATCTTTTTCTTTGCAAATTGTATTCTTCTGTACCTCATACCTTTGAATACATCATCTCTAACAAGTGTGATAGGAAGTTCAGTGTGAAGGCTGCAGAACTTAGCAATAGGCTTATGTGAAATACAAGCCACATATTCATTGCTGGCCCATGTTTCATCACTGATTTATGCAGAGATGTACATAAACTACAGTTACTCCCGAGGAACTTGTCCAATTGTAACTACAATCAGCAAGATGCCTTGAAGGATTGAGTATGGGCAAGTCTTCTGAGAAGGTGTTTTTGCTAAAGAAAAACATTAACATGGCAAACTGGCATCCAAGTAAAATATGAACTGTGTAGCATTTTATTTCCTAAATCACACATTTCATGCTGCCTACCAGCTTTTAAAGGTCAAACATGTAAACTTAAGATGTGTGTGTGAGTGTATACTAGTTGCAAAGCTCTTTTTTTGTCAGTTCTATGAAGCAATAACCAATGAAATATAGTTGATATCTCATGGGCACAGTTCTCCATGCCTGCAAACATTTAAAATTGCACTTGTGGTACATAAAAGATTTATAATGATCTCACCCACAAATATAAATTTTATCCCACATAGGAGAAAAAGACCTAGAAGCAGAAGCAGTGAACAGCTGAATATGAGCACACAGTCATAAATTCATAACACTTACAGCTTTTTAACAGCCAGTCATAAATGTGACTGATTTCAATTTAATTTATGAGACTTCGTGATAGAACCAGGATTACCTTCTCAAAACTGAGCTTTCAAACAGAGTGGGCACAGTTATGGTCTTGCAAGGATGTCAGCTGAGGCAAATCGGATGGGGGTGACCATCTGGAAGGTCCTTGAGCCACGCTGCATGTGCAGGGTCAGACAAGTGGAGCTGAATGTTCTCCATCAAACTGAAGCAGAGATCCTATTACCACTCCAAGTCAAGCAGTGCATCTCTTCACAGGACAAGCCACCACCAAAGGACATGTTAATAGTGACTATGCAACTTGTCAGCGCCAAAGCTGGCATTCTTCATGTGAGTGCAGCTGGACAATAGATGACCAAGACATAATAGTTCCTTGATTATTTCTGATGCAGGTTAATATCAGATTCACCTCACCTCCATCACTCCTTCACCTCTGCCATACATTAATAGAACTCAAACGTTGTAAGAGTTTGTACATATTTAGAGAGCTCTTCTGGACTGAAATTTTTAGTGGTAGTTATTTCAAAGGAAAGAGTCATAGAATCATAGAATCATAGAATCATAGAATCAATCATAGAATCATAGAATCACAAGGTTGGAAACAACCTGCAAGATCATCTAGTCCAACCGTCTTCTCATTACCACTGCTACCACAAGCACTAACCATATCTTGCAGCTCCTCATCCAGACGCCTCTTGAACACTGCCAGGGACGGCGACTCCACCACCTCCCTGGGCAGCCATTCCAGTGCCTGACCACTCTCTGAGAGAAAAAGTTCTTCCTCGTGTCCAACCTAAACCTCCTCTGGTACAACTTGCGGCCATTTCCCTGGGTTCTGTTTGTTGCCTGGGAGAAGAGGCCAAACCCTCCCTCACAGCCTCCCTTCAGGAAGTTGTAGAGTGCAATGCGGTCTCCCCTGAGACTCCTCTTCTCCAGACTGAACAATCCCAGCTCCCTCAGCCGCTCCTCACAAGCCCTGTGCTCCAGACCCCTCATCAGTTTTGTTGCCCTTCTCTGGACACGTTCCAGGGCCTCAATGTCTTTCTTGCAGTGAGGGGCCCAAAACTGAACACAGCACTCGAGGTGCAGCCTCACCAGTGCTGAGTACAGGGGGATGATCACCTCCCTGCTCCTGCTGGCCACACTATTTCTAATGCAGGCCAGGATGCCGTTGGCCCTCTTGGCCACCTGGGCACACTGTCGGCTCATGTTCAGCTGAGCATCAACCAACACCCCCAGGTCCCTTTCCTCTTCACAGTCATCCAACCACTCATCCCCAAGCCTGTAACGCTGCATGGGGTTGTTGTGCCCAAAGTGCAGGACCCAGCACTTGGCCTTGTTGAACCTCATCCCATTCACCTCAGCCCAGCGATCCAGGCTGGCACAGCCCTCTGGCCAGTTCCTTACCCAAAGATGTGTTTACCAGTCCAGGCCACGGGCAGCCAGTTTCCCCAGAAGAAGCCTGTGCGAGACCATGTCAAAGGCTTTGATGAAATCTACATAGGCTACAACAACAGCCCTTCCCTCATCTAGCAGTCTGGTCACCCAGTCGTAGAAGATGAGGTTGGTCAACACGACCTGCCTTTCATGAACCCGTGCTGGCTGGGCCCGATCACATGCTGGACACCATGCATGTGCCGGTCAATCCCACCCAAAATGATTTGCCCCACTGGAATAGAATTGCTCGGGTTGGAAAAGACCTTTAAGATCATCAAGTCCAACTGCATCATAACCATACTACCCTAACAACCCCCTGCTAAACCATGTCCCTGACATGTCCCATCCAGTTTTTAAACACATTCAGATTGTTGAGAAGGGACTAGAAAATAAGAAACAGTATCAACCAAGTGTACACAGGACAAAATAAGTGAGACATGCTTGTTCAAGCCTGCTCACTCAGCCATCGCTGGAACAGTTCATGTCAAACCTCTGCCATAAGAGAGAAACTTCTGCTTTCCAAAATGCAATTTGCATTTCTCCTACTGCTGTATTGTTTCAATTTGATATATCTCTTGTAAAAAAAGAAAACTCTCATTTTCAGCTACATGTTTCTCATAAGAACTCTGAGACAAAACCTGAGATCTGTGATGTCAACAGAACTGTTTATTATTTTGGACGTAGAGATTGAAATTTATTATGTGTCTGGTGAGGAAACTTTTTTAAATACCCTGGGGAATCAGACTTTGCCTCAGAACTCTCTCTGCGCTTGCCTGAAATTTGATTTTTTTCTCTCCATTGTACGTATTGGCAGGCTGGATACCTAGCAAACAAACAACCTGTGTGTTTTTCCTGTGGCCTCCTCAGGAAAAGCCAGGAGGAAAAAAACATATTTTACTCCCTAAGCTTTTTGCTTCCATTTTTATCTTACACTGCACTTGTTCTTACATGTAGAAGATAACAAACATTCTGTTGTGTTGCTTATGCGTATGTATTTGAAGGCAAAATATTATGTCACAGTGTGAAGCTGTAATATTGTGCCTGTTAAAACATCAGAACCTATCTCAATATAGAAAAAGACATGGTGAGGTCAAGCAGCAGATGTATCCCCAGAGGTACTAAAGAGGACATTTTAGAACCAGTTATGTTTAAATGTATGTTGATAACTAAAACATAATTCTACTTTTGATGAATAAAGCATTTGATAATGGTTGATGGCTGTGTGATCCAAAGAGGCAAAAATGTTCTGTATTTTATTTACAGCTTATAAAACTTTTAAAGAACTTGCATGTTCTTACCAAAAAGATCATTTATCAGTTAAGGAGAAAAAACTCCTACTGACTGACAAGTTCGTTAAATTTATTAGTTACTGTTTTATATCTCAGTCAAACTAATTGCAAACCATTTGAAAGCAACAGAAACATAACAGCAATCTGAGCTTCTTGTATAAAATTGTAGATATAACTGTAGTTGGTGCTGGGCCAAAAATACTGCTGAATTTACAGTGTTCATAGTAACCTTCAAAACACTTTAGAAAGATTGTGTTCTGTAATAAAGAACAATGAAGTGCCAATAGATACCACCATCAATACTAGGATCAGAAGAGATATCCTCTGATTTGTAGAGATGCAGAAAAAAAAATCCTGTTGGCAGGACAGCAATGAGGAGATTGTAGAGCCCTTGTACTCAGAATAAAGTGGTTAATATAAAGAGCTCTTCAGCCTCTTAGGGGAGGCTCTCTCCATACCACACTAAAATCAGCGCAGTACCCAAACATGCTGGGGACATCCTGGCCTACTGCAGAGGTGCAAAGTTACAGCAGCCAAAAGCTCCAGCTCCAGCCTAAGACATGATCTGATTTGTTTCTGACAGTTCACTGGTCTTTTTCTAAGTCAGGTTGCATAATAGGAGATATATACCTTTCTGTATACACTTACGTCAGGTTATATATCCTCCAGATTGTCATGGGTTGAATAACTAGAAGTGTTGATTCATATTCAGAAAAAATCTCAGTCACTGAGAGAAGTGAGACAATCAGTACGTGTACAAGATCTTAATTAAGAAGAAAAGTTTTTAAAAATACAGATTAGGAGTTTTATGATTTGGAGGTGGGTTTTTTTGTTTTCTTTTTTGTTCTTTGGGGTTTTTTGTTTGTTTGTTTGCTTGCTTGCTTGCTTTTTGCTTAAAGAAAGAAATAATGTCACCAAAATGTCTTACCTTTCCAAGAAAGTAAAATAGGTTCCAAGGCACTGAAGAAATCCCACTCAAAATCTCACCTATCTTTGACCTCTCACACACAAAATTTGGACTAGAATAATAATACTCCATTTATCTGGCCACAGTATGCACATGGATTTGGAGGATCTTTTCATTTTCTTCAAGTCTTTTACAATTACTTTATTTTATTTTTTTTTGGCTCCAGCCAAGATGAAGAGGCTGATGCAAGAAGGAATATTGCTGATTGTGTGATCAGCACACATCAGTGGGCTGTGTCACGATCTCAGTGAGGTTTAGCTCCAATTGCTGAGTTGCAATTCTTCTTTCATTCTCCTTTTCATCAGTAAACTGTCAGAGAATCGCCTTTTGTTAAAATCACAACTGAAATGCTACTGTACACCTGTGTTTATTCTTCCAATCACAACACCTTGGATTTAAGTTTAACATTGCCTATTATAAAATAGTGGCTTTCTGGCTGGGGCACAAAACATACATTTATATCCTAATAGATACAGGTACATACCTTGTATTTGCATTAGTGCTTCAACTGTTAACATAAAAAAAAACATGAATTCCTCAGAGGCCGAGAAGAGGAAAGAAGGATAAGCTTTTCTCCTTAAATCAGTGATCTAGAGAAATGACTGTGTTACAGGAAATGGAATAAGAAGTTTCTATAATTATAATTCTTCATGAAAAAGAATATAAGTAGCTATATTTTCAAGGTAGTTTCCAAAAACTCTTTCAAATATGGCAGCCGTAGCCCAGATCCTACATCAGTGGGTTCATTTTCAGTGACAACAGCAGGCAATATGACCATATTCAGGCATCTGATATTGAAATAGCTTAAATTCAGCTGGTTCTAGAGCATCTAAGTTTGAAAGAGCTGGGAGGCTGCATTACTCACTGCTGTCACATTCTGAGTCAGTTCATGCAAGGTGAAACAGCAGCCATAGCCATCATACTGGACACTGACTGTAGACAGGCTGAAGAGCATCTCTTATGTCTGCAGTCAAGATTTATTCAAGAAGTTTTGTCTGTGCCAGTGTAAAAATAACAGATCCCAAAAAGGCTCTGAAACACTAAATATTAGGGTTATCATAGCTAAACAGTTAGGAACTGAGTCACACAAAAAAGCAGTTACTCGTGCATAGTTTCAGTAGCAGATCCTAAGTCTGTCCTGCAGCAGATATAATGACTAGAATATTCTAATTTTTCAGACTTTATACAACTTTCATCACAGTTTAACCACCCAGATGCAAAGAAATATTTGTCTTAGCACTCTAATTACAGGTAATAAAACAACTACAGAGCTGCAAAATGCAAATAGCCAGCATGGTTTTGCAGTGCTAATGTGGATTTTACTCTTTGTTTTTTCTCTTTTTTGGGGGCATATAATGCTATTGGTTGTGTGAAGAGAAGTTTAAGATGAGCAAGACATCATTTTGGCATAAGAAGAACAACACATGATTGTAAACGATTGCTTGACATCCTAGGCATAAAATTCCTCAGAGAGCAGTATTTCATATCCATTTCTGTTGGGAAATCATAAAAAATATTTGTCACCCAGACTAAAATGCTTTCTTAGTTTCTTAATAGCTTCCAAATTCTGTCAGGTGTTCCACTTACAGTAGAAAATACCAAAGGTAAATTAATTAGTTAAATTAAATTAGGTGGTTAATTCTTAGAATTTTCTGGTCTATTCCAGCATCTAAATGTGTTTTACATGCATATTAGTTGTAGGATCTGAGTAGGATCCATTACATTAAGTACACTATACCTGTCAGTGATTGGTCACCTATAAAATGAATTTACTTTAAAATCTTGAGCTTTCTTTTGCCTTTTCCTGCTGTATCTGGAAACAAGATAGGTAGTTACACAATGCATGACAAGGTACCTTCCTCTTATAAGATGTGAGGCAACCGATAACTGGAAGCACTGAAGGCTCCAGGGAAGCAGATGTTTGTTTATATAGACTATGACCAAAGGAGCATGTGCCAGTACCTTGACCAACAGCTGGGCAGTGGTAAGAAGTGGTGGTGGACTAATCTGTGGAATGTTGGTTCTGTTCCAGGCTCTGGCTTAATCTTATCTTCAATAAAACTGAGAAAAAGAAGCTAAAATTTTCCATGCTCTCAAAATGCAAGCAGGTCTATGAGACATAAACAAGTAACAACAGCTGGACATATTTATTTCAGCACAATAGCTGTGTAGCCATCAGAGCATATTGAGTCACCCACTCTTTCATGTATCACTTGAACATCAATCCAGTTCAGAAAGCAGCAGTTCCTTAGAGGAGCTGCTTTAATCACACATCATTCCTTGACACCATGGGTTTTTTCGAAGTGACAGACAGTACAGGGTAGGTAACCAGCCCCCTCGTGGTCTGACCAAAGAGCAGGGTCACACATGACTCTGAAGTGACATTAAGGTAGGTAACACAGCTCTTTACCGGGCTACCATTTTTATGCTGATTTTTTTTTTTCATTCTGCAGAAGCTTTGGTTCTTTCCTCCTAGTTCCTCTTCCATTATGAAGACGTTTCAGAAGCACCAAGAGAACTGGGGCCATAGCAGGAATAAACAGCAGCTGAAGAGGTAAAAGCTTCCATTTTTATTGTTTATCCATACGATCACAAAGAGCAAAGAAAGGGTGTTAGACATACCTAAGAATTTGCTATGTCACAAATACTTTTCTTCAGTTGTATATATACACAATCGGCATTCAACTGAGATTTGCTTATCTACCCATTAGGCTGTGAGGAACAGCACCACAGTCTTAGCGTTCTGCAAATAAATGGGGAGGCCCACTGGCATAAGTCAGACATCAGCTGGTGTAGACCAAGAGATAGTAAAAATCCATGCAATTTACTGGTTTAATAAAACATATTCACGCAGAAGTGCTACTTTTTATTTTACCAGCTTCACACACTTTAATATGCACTCCTCCGTGTTCCTGCCATTAAATCCTCCAACTTTGTAGACCATAGCCTCTACAGACTTCTTCCACTCTGCTAATGAGTATCTCCCAGACAACATTCATTTTATTGGCATCCATAAAAGTCCTAGCTTATTTGCTTTGCAAAAGTTAGATCTTTATTGGCTGTGTATGCTTCATTTAGTTAATTAAGAAGTACTCAGCAACAGCCTTGGCTTATCCTGATTTCGTGAGAACTTGCTCTGTGTCCATTTCCAGTGCTTCAGAATTTCAGTTTAGCATGATTTTTTTCTATGTATTTTCAAATAGCTTAGAACAATGAAGAAAACCAATGACTAATAATCAATGAATATTATTTGCTATTGTTCACATAGACATATGTAGACATATGTCTGATTGTGCATCTGGTGCTTCTTCCAAAACCACTAAAAGACAAAGTCCATGCTTACCAAAAGCTCATGATACAAAGAAGAAACAAATAAAATTGGAAGTAAAATCTGTATAATTAATGAAACTGATTGATTAGGTGACCAGTTTGAAGTCCATGCAAAAGCCTCAGAGGAAGTAATAATTCTGTCTTTTTTTCACTAGTTTTTGAGTACATAGATATCAAATGCAATTAAATTAAATACTGTAAAGAAAGTCATAGTTTTATAACTGGAAACTACTGAGCAGGTTTGAAGCATTATTGGGTATATTTACTCCTCAAAGTATTCATGAAACAACCATTGTAACAAAACAGCTTTACTGAGCCTTGGGAGTTTTCCAGTAACCAAGAGAAAGCTAGTTGAACAAAATAGTCATTCTTGACAGTCATTCACGATTATTATGTAATGTCATTACAAGTCCATGCCTTTATGAAGTTTACTGTTTTTTCATGTACAATGCCAGGTGTTCTGCTGACAGTACTGTGGTTTGTTCAATTACCCCAGAACCAATGGTGTAAGCTGAAGGCAAGGTGCATGTTTGTAGCAGGCAGGTTGTTGTCAAACCTATTCTGAAACACAGCAGTCTCATGCAGAATGAGGGTTAGTCTACCTCTTCATAGAGGGCACAGATGAACAGAAAAGTATTAGTGACTGCAAATTGTTTCCTGAAAATGTGCAAGACACTATTTTGAGGACATATCTAACTGTATGTTTAGCAGATTTTCCATTTTGTAACTCACATAAAAGAAATAGGGGGGCATTTTCTAACCCTATCCAGTATATATTAGTACATTTGCTTGTTAGCAGACAGCTGTTTTGCAGATACTTGTTGAATAAGAGTAATACATAGGCAAATAATTTTATGGGCACAGACTTCATGCAAGACCAGTGTGGTAGAAGCAGAGGACATGGGGCACATCTAGAGCTCTCCTTTAAACACAACAGCCCATGGTCTTCTGTGCCATCCCCACAGCACCATCCTTCTCAGTTCATTTCAGTGTTTTGTAACATAGAGACAATCCAGAGATTTCACCCCACTCTATTGATTTTTTTTTTCCTTCTGGCTATTACATACTTACAGGAAAAAAACTATGTTCACTGACTGCAGTCAAGAATTTCCACGCCTTTCTTTGTCTTTGACTTGGTTTCAGAAAGATGGAACAAAACCCAGCAATGGCTTTCCTTGCCTGTTTTACATTACTCTGAGTTGGAATATTCTGTTGAAATACTGAACTGAACAGGAAGCCTCACTCTGCCCCCTGAGGGTATTGCTAATGCATTGATATACATGCTAAAGAAAGATTTGTGTTCCACACAGACCACGGCTTCAAAAATAGTAGCAGCTTTGCAGTACAAAAGGTGCATTGCTCTAAGGGAATGTTCTGCAGTCAATCTGATGACTTCTGTGACCTTTTCTAATGAGATGAGGAGGATCTTAAGACCCATGCATTGCCCCCTCAGTCTCCAGACTCAGAGTTGTCGATGTCTTGTTGAAAGCTCTAGCTGTACATATATACAGCAATTGCTCTCTGACACAAAAGATGGTTTTGAAGACCAGACCAGGCTAGCCACACAGCGCCAAATCAGCACAAGCTTTAGACCGAGTGACAACAGCACACTAACAAAATATTTTCTGAATTTATCATTAGAAACATTAAGTCTAAAAATAGATTCCTATGTGCAGTGGTCCATACTTTTAAAGGGTAACATAACATAAAAATCATAGCAAACAAAGCCTATGCATTAGAAATGAAAGCTGTTTAATGTCTAAGGCTGAGAAGAACATCTAAGACATCTAGGTTGTTTCCTAAGCTCTCCCTCAGATTTCTTGTCTCTCCTGCAGATATTCACTTAAACTGTACGAAAGTGTTACAGCAGAATGCTTTAGAACCCTGGTCATTCAGTGACTATCAAGCTGGGACACACTGGGGCTCTTCTGGTCTTCAGGGAAAGAGTCATAGAGACCTTGGAGCACTGAATGAAAGCAAGCAAATCAGCCAGGACCTGGGAAAAGCGTGTCTTCATTTCCCCAGTACTGATCTCCTGTAAAAGTAAAAGACAGAGAAGTGAAATGGAAAAATCTCTGGTTCCAGTGAGTCATAAAGTATCCAAGGTCTTTAGGATAAAAAGACTATAAAAATGCAAAGAATTATTGTTTTCATATATACACGGTGCTGTTGTGCCTTTGTGAGTTATGCCAAAGGAAGGCTGCGTGAGCTGCAATAGGTCAGGAACCAATGACAAACAGCAGCTTTCATGCTTTGGGAAGCTGAAAACTGTAATAAGCAGTTAGAATTCTCCCTTAGAAATTCTCCTTCATTCATTGGCTTGCTTTAAATGTGCCTGCAAAATCTGTACAGAGGTCTGAGGAACATATCTTGCATTCTGACACTTCCAAACTTTAACTGACGGGGTTCAGAAATGTCACTGAATAAAGGAGCATCAACAGAGCGGAGAGGAATATGGGCAATTAGGGCTTCACCCTGACATATTTCTCCAGGCAAGCAAGCTCCACACAGTCAGAAACACTGCTTGAGCAGGGTCTAGGATCCCAGTGCAGAAAGCATTTATACACATGCTTTTGATTTGAGCAAGACTTGACCAGATACTTCAAGTTAAGTGCAGTTTCTTGAACTGAAGCTTGATGAATGGTTGCAGGATCAGAGCTTTATAACAATCAACTCAAAGCTGCCTTGAAAGACCCTTCACCTCTATGTTTATAACGCTGACTTCAAGATAAATCACAATTCAATATAAACCTTGCTTATTTCCCTTTACAGTGGCATTAAATCCTGAAATTAAATTAATTAGTTGCTAATTTTCACTCTGTAAAAATGTGTTGACACAAGGAATATAATAAACAGTGGTTGGGTCACATAAATAGTGAAGCATTTACCTGACCCTGAGCCATTATTATAATTAGCTCACTCTCACACATTATAATCTGTTCTTCAGTCCAACGCTCAGTGAACATCTGAAAGGACATCCACAAAACAGTACGAGCTCACAGGCCCAGAATGACTGGGAGAAGTGCTTTCATCCTACAGTAGCATAGCAGAATGCAGTGGTCTTTCTAAGCCTTTAAGAACGACTGGAATGGCTGTTATTTCAAGTTACTCTTGTTCTGCAGATTTTTAAGACACCATTTTACAGGAAAATTGAGCATTTCAGTCTTCTGTTAGAGCACACAGAAAAATTCAGTACTTGAGTAGCAACAATAGCAACAAATATCCAGGATGTGTACAGAACCCCGCATGCAGTCCTACATGCCAAGTGTATATTGTGCTTATTGCCCCTTGTCATAAATTTCCTCTTATTTGAATAACTGGCAATATTTTGGATGGGAAAAAAAAAAAGATTTAATTTAAAGAAGGTTATCAGCTGTTCCGAGTTTTAAAGTCAAATGCCAGATCTTTCCAGCTTTCATGATATAATACAAACAGGTTATTTTTATAATACGAAGAATTCTGGATTGTTTTTTTCTTTTTTTTAAACAAAGGAACACATGACATCATGGACAAACAAATATTGTGTTAGTTTGTTTCTAATAATGGACACATTTTTAAAAGTTAGGATAACAGGAAAAAAAACAAGATAAAAGGAAAAAAAGATGAAGTTAGTGTTGAATGAATTAATAGCAGGCAGGTGGCTGGGTGGGTGTCATGGCAGATAAACACTGAGATGAAGCCAAGGTAATTATAATTATAATCTGGCTAGTATTGCTTTCAGCTGAGGGTGTATAAAAACCTCTGTAAGTCAATACTGAGATGTTCTGATCAGCCTCCTTCTTGCCTGCTCCCCCAAAACACAATCCCTCATACATTCAAATTGGCGTTTTAAGTATATTTCTTTTCTGAATATGGTAATCACAATATTGTTATGAGGGCTATTCTAGAGTTCAAGCAACTTTCCACTCTCCTCATGCAATCCTGGAAAACATCAGTATATGATCGGACGAGTCTCTCCTGGCCTCAGTGTTTGTTGGACAGAATTCACTCTTGCAGGCACTGTCTCTCCTCACTGTGCTATTCACAGGGGTATAAAATGCTCAGGCAAACAGAAGTCAATGGCAGATGTGTCGGCAGCACTTCTTTCTGTAATTTTTCTAAATGGATGTAGCCCATAAAAGCAGCTTTAATTAATGGAAACATTTTAAAGGTACTTATAATATGGAAAACAAAAGTTGACAAAAGAAATCTTTATTAACAAAATATGCTCAAAAATTATTTTCCTGAAGGTGAAAAAAAGATCTTACCTACACAAAAACTCAAAGAATATATATTTATTTATTCAAACATCCTAAAAATCTTAGAGGACTTGCGTTTAGGACATGTTTTTTCTTGCTCCCGTGTGACATGGGGAGATGCTTTTACTGTGCCTCAGGGGTCCTTTATTATTTAGAGGTCTGAACCTGAAAGGTGCTGAGTGCTCTCATCTCTCATTGACTTCAATGTCACCCAGCCCTTCAACCATTTCAATGGGATCTGGGGGAGCACCACATCCCACAGCAGATGTTTTCCCCAAGGAGCATCTCCTCCAGTGAATCCCATCTCTAGGAACACCAGGGCCTTCGCTTGGATTCAGAAGAGCTCTTAGGAGCATGCTGAGTTGTATTCATACCAGACAGCACCTCAACAGCATTTCACTAGATATCTGAAAATTAGTGTGTATTTAAGTATTCCACCTTCCTGAATCACCATACTTTTTTATTTTCTATGGAAAGTGTGACAACGTGTCTTTTTGTTTAAATATTAAGCCGTCGTTTCAAAAATAATAATAATAATGATTTAAGGAAAACCTTACATTAATCTATTCTTAGCAGGCACATAACCTGGACTATGACAATCATTCAGAAAATGACAATCATTTTCTGAAGCCACCAGTTTATTTTCGCCTATACACATTTTGCATTGTTTTGTTGTGAAAGAGATGCTGGTGAAGAAACCGGGTTTTGTTTCATCACAGGAGATGTCCTCCGTTAGGAAAATGCCCCCTCAAACACTACCTGGAATTGCATTCCAATTCAAAGCAAACTGTCCCTACCATCTGTGACAAAGTCCCTTTAATTCTCCAAACACTTCTCTGTAAAATGCAGCTATTAAGAATAGCCATATATTTTGCTACATTTGTACATTAGGGTTGCTTTCTTTCATTCCTGATTGAGACAGAATCATTGTATTATTAACCCGGAGAAGTTCTCTGTCCTTTTTAATTCCAGAATAATGAAACTCATTGGAATTTGGCGGCACTCAGTCCTGCTGACTAATCGTTGGCAATGGCTAATGGCAATTTTTAATCAAATCTTATTATTAAATCAGAATATATGAAAGATTTAGAAAATGCAAGGTTGCAGCTAGAGGTCATTAGTCATGAGCACAAAAAGTAATCAATACAATTATGATTGCTTGAATTGCGCTGGATGGCCCAGGTGGCGTACTGTGATAATGCAATACCCTCTCACCTCTGGTGTCCAGCTTGCAGCACAGATAACAGCAAGTTTGCTGGTTTCCATCTCATTCCATTAAAAGGAATCCAACAAATGGGTAAAATGAAATTCTTAGCCACCATACAGTAAATTTTCACTTATTCCAGATTTACCACTCACTTAACTACAGTTTGTTTATCCACATCTCTTCTAAAACTAAGATACTCCACTGGATAATGGGAACAAGCTAGGAACGCTCTCTTTGCTGAACAGTTAACAGTTTAACCTACTGTTAATCAGTGATGGAAGTAGGAAATAATTGAAAAGAAGTCATTGTGGATTCATACTGATACTAACAATGGCAGAACTGCATTGTTGAGAATTTCCTTTTCATTATGGATACTGAAGTTGCCTTCTCTTTCTTGTCTTTGGAATGTATTTAAGAAAGGATCCTCAAGAGGAAAAAAAGGACTAGGAAGGGCTAAAAAAAGGAAGAGTGTGGGTAGCAGGTGGAGCTACAAGCAATGTGTGAAAAAGCTGCACTTCATCCTAATAAATGAATTTTCCATCTCAAACTGGAGTTAACTCAATGGCACCAGAAAAGTTTACACCAGCTGTGAATCTGGCCCTACTGGCAAGCGTTCAAGCAAAAATATTACCATCCGCTAGCATTTACTTTCCAAAAGACATGCTTTTATTTATCTCTTTTTAACGAAATTATTGGCTTTGCTCCAGCGTTAGGCAATTTCTTAAGAATTTCACCCATGGTATCTACCTGGACAAGAAGCTGGTGTCTCTCCCCTCTCAGTGAACACTGAAAAATGCTTGATTACCAGTAGAGGTCAATGTCTGGGGAGATCAGGAGTGTTACACTTACTGAAAATTTAAATATTTCCTTAAATGCTTATTTTGGACAGAATTTTCTCATACCAAAATGTTCTCAGTATCACTTTGTGTCATTGTATTCCTTGCACTAAAGACACATCCACCCTCAAAAGCAAGCACAGGAAATTCCAACACTACAAAAACAGTTTGTTCATATAAAGGTGAGATTTTGGCCTGACAGGCCAATAAAAAAGTGGCTGCTCCTGAATTTATTTATTTATTTATTTATTTTACAAATACTAAAAAATACTTTGTTTTTCTTATATAATACTCAACCTTATGTATCTTCATGCACATGTATAAGAAATAAAAATTTACATAGCAAGCTAACTACCAACCATATAGACATAATTGCTTCTGGAAATATTGTACTTGAAGACATTTTCACATCAGCTGAGTGTGTTCGAGTATCATTATAACATGGTGTTTACACCAGATTAATACCATGTGCTGTGTGGGAATTATGTCAGGTTATAAATGGAAATACAGTATACAATCTGAAATTAAGGAGTATGGTAGACTCTGATTTCTTTTAAAGTGCTGTTAATTAAGAAGAGCACAAGTACACATGTCTGAATAACAATACTTTCAGTTTACCCTGATATAGTGAGGGTAGAACCCAATTCCAGCTGCCCTTAAGTTTCATTAAACAAATCATGAAAATATCGCTAATTACAATTAGTTCTGCATGATAGTAGTGGACTAATGAATTCATTAAAGCAGACAGGAGTGCTGCTAGAAAACCATGGTGAGCCCTCCAATCTGATGAGAATTCTTCTTCTAGCTTTTTTTCTCCCAAAATGGTTCCACTTCTCCATGGCTCCTCTAGGCCTCTTGCGATGCTGTCAACACATTTCAACTCAACACTGAAAGCACTTATTTTATCTGCATTTTACTCACTGCCTAAATAGTTTAACAGTTGTCGAGAGGGTCAGGAATAAAAGCACAAAAAAGTGGGAAAAGACGTGAAGAATGCAGCAGCAGTATGAGACTAAATTGAAAATTGAGTTAAAAACAGATGAAGAAAACAAATTAAGCAGTAGAAACTGAGTACCAAAACCAGTGCGATCTGAGGGAGCTTTCCACTGATTTCAGTCAGTCCTCTGGGGAACAAAGGTGTGGAGAGTAATGACACTGAGAGAGATGGCATCAATGTCACAACATACCTTAGCAAAGTGGGGGTGTATGGCTGCAGGAAGCAATGGTTTACCAAGGGAACGTCTTCCAGCACTGCCAAAGAAGAGGCAGGCTCCTTAATGGGTAGGAGGACTGGCTCAGAAGACAGACAGTCGCATGAAATTGGCACTGGGCTCTACATATCCATCCATAGGGCTTATTAGCTTTGTGCTGAACCAGGCCACAGCAGGAGCATGGCAGAATCAGGTCTCTCCCAGCTCTCTGCAGAGCTGCCCCCATGCTGCCCCATGCATGTATGTTCAGACTGCCTACAATAAGAAAACCTGATTCCTTGGTCAGCTCCCTAAATTCATACTCAAGTTCTTCTGAAAAGACCACATTGTTCAGGTTAGTAGCTGGGAAAAGGGAAAAGGAAAAAGAAAGGAAAAGGAAAAGGGAAAGGGAAAGGGAAAGGGAAAGGGAAAGGGAAAGGGAAAGGAAAAGGAAAAGGAAATGGAAAAGGAAAAGGAAAAGGAAAAGGAAAAGGAAAAGGAAAAGGAAA
>NW_024884142.1:9284199-9314824 GCF_019232065.1 Centrocercus urophasianus | reverse complement strand
GAAAAGGAAAAGGAAAAGGAAAAGGAAAAGGAAAAGGAAAAGGAAAATATGCCAACATAGAGTTAAAGCTCTGAGTCCAAATGAGACTGACTGAGCAATATTATGGGAGAAGATTTCTGAAAATTGCAGTATGTGAAAAGATCTCAAAAGTAAGGGGCACATTAATCCCTCATAAAGTATAATTTGAGTTTAAAGATAATTTTCATCTTAGAGTGGATATGCATGTTGTAGGATCATAGCTTCTTGTGTAAGTAGTGAAGTATCTGCAGGCTATTCTATGGAGTGGCACAGTAAATTATCCCCTGTATTTTCCACTAAAACGTGCTATACGTTCATGTTATTCACATAAACATTACCTAACTCTCTCAGTGATGACAGATTGCCATTTTGATTAAAAATTTAAGGGCATGCTGTTTGTTTGACCCTGATTCATCTACTGAGTAGGACGTGATATCTTTTGTGCTAATCTAGCTCTAAGCAGATTAATATATATATATACTTGTATAAATATATACTCATACACATATAAAAATATATCTGTACATAAAAAACAGTGTTGGAGGACTGAATGAAGGAAAGCATTAACTCTCTCTTTGCACAAGCCCTATTAATATGAAAATTAGTGTAATATGATTAACTGCTCCTTTTAACACCGAAGAGTGAGTCTTGAGAGATTATTTTGCAAGACGATAACATTTCCCTATCCGGTTTGTAACCCTAGGGAAAACTGAAAAAATGTGGATTTTGATTTGAACAATAATGAAATGGTAAGTGATATAGCTTTGCTGTCTTATAATGACTGTATTAATTTGCAAGCTGTAGTGCTAAACCAGCATGGAGGTGCTTGAGGAGATATGCCTGTTATCTAGGCAACAGTTAATATGATGAGAAAAGCTATTTAGAAGCAGCTCCATGTTTTTATCATAAATATAACTTTAATTCCTTGAGAATCTCCATAAAGTCCTGGTAGAATGTAATAAATGTAACATAATCTAAAAGAGAAGACTGTCATTTATAACCATTCCCAATATTAGTTATGGATCTTTTAAAGTTTGAAAGCACTTTCTGTAAGAGAATCTATCCCATATATTCCATCCTATATTACTTTCCAGTTTAGAAAAATGACTTAACTGTGATAAAGAGATTCAATTTTTACCTTTTGCTTGCTTTTGAGTTAGCATGGCAGACCTTATCTATTAATTTGCCAGTGAGAATCTCTCTTCAATTGTGATTTTTTCCCCCCAAAAGTGAAAAAGTCCTTTCAATTTTAATTTCAGTGTAGGAAAGAAGTGCTCCACAAGCAGATGACAAAATGGAACTATATGCAGACGGATGTTTTATCACCAAACTAAAAATGCAAAGCTTCTTTCAATACAGTGCTCTTATGATTGTCAGAATTTTTTATTACTGATATTTATACGTGATGAGGCTGAAGAAGGAATTTTATTAACTGGTGAGACTACACAGATTTCATGTCGCTTTTACTGAAGCTAAATTTAATTTGGCAAGGTTGTAAACCATAATCAGTTTTTTCTGTAGCAATAGCCTAATTTCAGCCTTTGGAAAATAATATTTTTTAAGTTTCTTGGAGGTCAGTGTAGGGGCCTGAGAAATAAAGGACTGAACCAAGAAATAAACACAGGGCTATACTGAGTTTCCCACAACACACAATTCAGACCTCAGTCAGAGCCTCCCCAGTCCAGCCTCTCCACAGCACTCATGTTTGGCCTCATCTTATGTTGTATTACAGTGAAAATATGCTGGCACACTCTGCACACATCTTTGTTTGGGCGAATGATTGAGGAAATGTATTCCTTATTGAGGAAAGGAGAGATTGAAGAGTAGCCCTTACACAACACAACACAGCACGTTGCCAGCATCTGATATAGGCTAGCAGGCTGACTTTCTGGGACAATATTTAAGAAGGCATTGTCAGTTGGTCTTGCCCAGATGCATAGAGCAGGTATTGCCCAGATGCATAGACAGGTATTTTTTTTTTCTCAATTTTTGTATGGAGAGCTGAATGAACTTTAAGTGTAGGCATTTTGATAAGAACAGCTCAGGAGCTTGGTGTACTCATGAGGCAGATGTTGTTTGCAATAGGCTGAAGCATATGATGCTGTTGTATAGTCTGAAGGCAAGTGTGCTGTTAGCAAATTGTGGTGCAACATGGGTAAATGAGAAGGTAAATAAATATTTCTCAAAGGATGGGGAACACAGATCTTTGTGGGTAAAGACAAGGATTAACATCATTTCTCAAGGAAGGGTTGGACTCTCTAGTCCTGCTTAAAGTAAAAGGGAGACAAAAATAAGGTTTATTGGTAAGCACTAGAACATTTTATTGTAATTTTTCCTCCATGTGACAGTGGCACAAAAATGTGCTGCTATATGTTGAGGCAGACTTCCAACCTTTAAGAGGAAAAGCTTTTGGGGAAAGTATAGGAAACATTAAAATATATGACTACTGTTTACTTTTTTAAGCAAGTGTGAAATAGTTCTAATCAGCCCTTGACTTACAATCACTGAAAACATGAATATTATGAGAGGAGAACTTCTCTGCTATCTATCCACATAATCAGTTACTCCAATATGGAGCTGTCTTCCTTTCTATGAGGGTTGCTCTGAAAGTAAAGCATCCTATATTATAATGTTGGCCCATGACATCAGAGGTGGATGGTAGCGGTATGGCAGTAGATACTGAACCTTCCTGCCAGTATTCCATTACACTTTATTGCTGTGTGACTGCAGCAGAGGGGCAGTTTGACAAAATGGCATCTGACACAGAAGTGCATGTGAAGCAAAGGCCTATCATTGAATTTGTCCATGTGAAAAAAGTGGCTTGCTGAATGCTGATGGAGACCAAGCAGTGAGTGTGAGCACAGTGAGGCAGTGAGTGATGTACTTCAGCAGTAGCAACAGTGGCAGTGGGTCATCTCCACTGGTGTAGATCTTTGAAAGTGTGACATGTGAGCTCCTGTTCATTGCTGACAAAAATGCATAGCTAATGGTGGTGACTATGTTGAAAAAAGTAGAGTTTTGTAGCTGAAAGTTTTCTTTATCAAATAGTGTTATTGTGACCTTGTACATATTATAGTTTCCATGGAAATAAATAGAAGGCATTACTTTTGGAGCAACCTATGCATATATGCTGCATGCTAACATCATAGACACAGCTTTTTGCATCACACAACAGAAAAGATTTTGCCCTCTCCTGAGACAGAACTGACAGGACACAATGGAGAATCTGAGGGAATCTGATGGGTGTTCTTCCCATACCAGTATTTTCCTTTAAACACTCTCTCCTGGGTTAAGGCAGCAGGAAGGAAGTTGTTTTTTTTTTTGTTGAGCTTTGGTCTTCAGAATGCCTTCATTTGTATGCAGATTACAGGATGTTATGGCGTTGGCTATGTCAATATTGTCTGAGTGCATTCTTAAACCCTGTAGCTCTGAGCAGGTAGAAGTCTGTCTGTAGCTAAATGATAAGGCTCTATCTGCAGTAAGTATAATAACATCATCCACACACACGTACAGATGGCTACAGAAGAGTGATGAGACATTTGTTTTGCCAAATATAGAACCTAATGAAAGAAATCACGGGTTCTACATTTTAGCGCCTGAGACTTTTAATCTTTGAACTTCTGAGTTCAAGTGCTGGCTGTAGAAAAACTCAGGTTTAGCCCTTCCTTCCTCCACTAAAATCCTAGGGCTCGAATTAATTACACATACAAATCTTGGCACAGGTTTCAATTTAAAGAGAAACATTTTTCTTCTGTTAACTTTGTTCCTTTCCTTCAGCGGAGGGACAAGTTTGATTATGACAGGGAGCACAGTCATCCCAGAAAGGTTTTGGAAAAAAAACATTTCTTCTAAAGTTTAAAATATTTTGCAAAACTCACTTCCATCAAGTCTCTTTCATCACTGCTATTAAAATATATGACACCATTTTCATTTTGGTTTATGCAAAAAAAGAATCCATAACATGCTGTCATTTCTTTCCACTGCCAATTTCTCGGCTGGTATAAACCACCATTATTCCAGCTTGGTAACGCTGTGCATCCAGGTCTGGATCTGGCTCCTGCTTTCCATTAATTATGATACAGAGTAACTGAATGAAATTCTGTGGCCTGTGTTTTATAGGTAGTTAGACTTGATGCTCTAATGGTCCCTCTTCTGCCTTTAAATTCTATGAATCTAATGAAAATTGTGTGTGTGTACGCCTATCTACCATACAAAATTCTTGTGCCTCATTTCACAAGAAGCCAGGATTTCTTTTCACAGTATTGATAATTATATTACAAACAGTATTTAGCACATGAAATTAATAAATCTTTTGCTTCTTCATTCACACCCGTTTCCCATATTGTATTAGTAACCGCACATTAGCTAATCAGCAGGTTGAGGGGAAAGCTGCCAAAAACAGATCTGATAATTGGCAGCATTCAAACAATCATAGCAGGAAACTTTACACTTCCTGCAGACAAGGCTACTGAAGAAGACAATGCTGAGATATAACTTTAGGGGAAAAGAATTAGGATGTTTAGTGCTTTCATGTTTAATGATCTCTTGAAAAACTGGATTCACAGCTCATGGGAGGCACAGGTATTTTGCAGAGAAGCAATGTAGATAACCACCGAACATTGGCAAAGGGAGTTTTGATAGCCTAGTGATCAACTAGAAGCATTCATGAGATTTGTTCTCTGCCAAGTTTTACAAGCCATTGAATACACCTTTTTATTTGTCTACATCCATACATGGTACAGTTATTACTGTAATAGGTGAGAACTTGACACATTTATCAGCACAACATTGCCCTGAGACAAATACCAACAAATCCATCCCACTGGTAGCAATTTTAAACACACATCAGCTGAGTTTTAGACCTACTCAAGACTTCAGGTGATTTAGATGAGATTTAAAACAAAATTCAATGTTCTAATTTTCCACTCATCTACTGCTTAGCTTTGTCACTATCTAAATTCGTTCAAGTGTTTAAAGGTACCCAAATTTCCTCAGATATTCTCCTTTTAGGCATAGATAGAAACAGTGCAGTCTTTACAATTTGAAGAAGCTGTAGCTCTTCAGTCAAAGAACTTCAACCTTCAGCATTATCCACCACTAAGCATCCTTCATTTATCTCATTCGTGGCAGCATTCTTGCTAATATTTTACTTCAAATACCTTTCAGATCAAGTACAGCAGGAATGTACAGTTCTACAGTAGAAAAACAGAGCTGAAGATCTCCCACTTCTCACATCTGAGTTACTCAGGCTCTGTGGGCAAACATACCTGTGAGTTTCTTTCACAGAGAGGAACAATTTCAACAGGAACATGTGAAATGTCTTTACTTCAAAATAGCCTGTATCTGGAGAAGGAGAACAGTTCTAGAGAGATGGCAGAGGAACAAAGAAACAAAAATAAAAGCGAGGACAAAAATAAAAAATAGAAATAAATGCAAGATTATGAATTGTTGTAGGATTCATACATTTCCCGTATCTTCATATATAAAATGTGCAATTCCTACAAATTGTGTATTTAAGAAACGTCCTTGGCAATAAGTGGTTTTCACTGCTTCTCCCTACCACAAATGGCTGTTCTTTGTACTCTGCCCCTTCACAAAGAACCATCAATTCTCCTTCCAAACAAGCAAGTACTTATTTTTAATCACACTGTGAAATAAGAGTTTTGTGCAGGCCAGAAGTTTGGTACAAGTCCTGAATGTGAAACTGTGGTAAAACAAATGAGAGAATTTCAAATGGCAAAGGGAGAAAGGTACTGCATCCTGTATCATCTACATCAACTCATCTGTGCTCTTCACCATTTCTACAGTTTTTCATTCCATCCTTGCACTATGTTCCCACTCCATGCACACACAGAGGCCAAAAATAAAGATGCATCCAATCTTCAGGCAGGAAAAAGTTAAATAAACACACAAAAAAAGTATAAAAACAATGATAGAACACTAAGAACTAAAGAACAGTCAATGCGCTGCACTCATTTCCACTTGTTTCTTATGACAGAAAAATTTCAAAACAGGAAGTTGAGTAAGATATACTGAAAGTGTATAGAGAAGGAAGAAGTAAGGTCCAGTCAAAGCTTTGCAACCACCCTGCCTTTGTAGCCACCGAAGGCAGATACACTCCTCAGGAGAAGTGATTTTGGTGGTAATTTGTGATACCTGCACTTCCCTAGAATACAATCAACATTTCACTCATGACTATTGAATTTCACTCTTACTATCTCCTTTACTGATCTGAAGCTCTTTGAGCGATGTAGGAATCTCAAATTCTGGGGCTGTCTGTAATGCACTCAAAGAATAAATAGTCTCAAAATTAATGGAAAAAGAGCCCCCAAATTTTGCGCATTTTCTTTCTACTAACTGCTGACTTCTGCAAGCCATCAAGTATGGGAAGAACTCAAACGATATGCTTACTACTACAGAATATTAAAAGCAGGAAGAAAATGCAGGAAAATCCCACCCTTGAGGTAATCCCTAATTTGACCAAAAAAAAAAAAAAAATCTTTTGCTTTTACTTTCAGTACAAGCAGATCAGAACCCTCTGGTAAACCATGTGTTTTGTGGATTAAATCTTCACTCTTCCAAGGTCACAGAGCAAAATGGAATAATAGTCTTCCCCTACAAATTTCAGATTTACCATTTAATTAATTGACTTTGGCAGTTGGCACACAACCTTTAAAAAAAAGAAAAAACATTCTGAAATGTCAGCCTTGAAGGGGGAAAAAAAAATCATTTGATGAATTTAATCTAAGTGCCAACCAAAGCACAAATGTTCCCTGTGGACCCGTTACAACACTGGAGTTCACAACTGATTGCTTGGGAATGAGCAAACTAATGCAGCAAAATATTTACTAGCTAAGTAGATGTAGTTTAATATATACACTCTACTCGCCAGATATTTACACCTGTATCCTATAAAACACTGAAATCTTCAGACTTGTTAAATTAATTAATTTAATTAAGGTAAATAAATAGAAATCCAGGTTGCTGTTTTCCCAAATAAGAAGTTTCACAGGCTGAGAGTGTTCATTTATGATTTTGATTTTTTCTTCTTGTTTTGTTTTTTTTTACAAATGTGAGAAACCACAAAAAGTTGTCCTCCTGCTTCCTGCATATACATGTCGTGCAAATTATATATAGTCTACTGGATAGTCTTCAGCAGTGAACTTCAGGTACCATCTGTACATATTTCTGGCACTATTTATTTGCAATTAACCAGGGCCTTATGTTTTATCCCCTGCAACTAAAAGTCTTAAATGCTGGAGGAGGTAATTTTAGCAGAAGGGAATACTGAAGCCAGCATCAGGCTTTCTAATGAGCAAAACCTATCCTGTTACTCCCTATTTAAACCATTGCGACTGAGAAAGATTGCTTTTGCTAGGTAAAAAAAAAAAAAATGTCTTGGCAGAAAAGAAAAAAAAAGTTTTAATAGCACCTGCAAGTGCAGATTAAATCATTTGTAACGATTCATTAAACTTGATGTTTCAGATACTGCACCAGTGAAAACAGGCTCCACTGATTTCACCAGAACACGAGGACTTAACTAAGAGGCAATGGTAATTTACCCCAGGTGACCCAAGGTGTCCGGTCGCATAATAACCCTTTCATCCCTTGGAACTTCTCCTCAGGTCAGTGTTGAAATAGAAGAACCTGTAATAAAGCAGATACTGATGTGAAGTACCAGAACCTTTACTGATGCTGGAGACTGCTTCTCCTTCTCTTTACCCCACCACACTCATCCCACCTCACCCACAAACGGGTAAAACAGAAACTGCACATCCTGAAACTTGCAGATGCACTCTTCTATCTGCAGAGACATCCAGCTTAGGGAGAACAATTAAGAGAAATGCTGCAGGTTCAGAAAAATCCCACTATTCACAAAATCACGAGCTATCTGTGTGTGGGTTCCCGTATGAGTAGTAGTAGTCTAAAGATACAGCAAGTGAGGTAGAGCTATGAGCCACATGGACATTACCAATGAAGGAACAGGCAGAAAAAATGCAGACTGCAACATCTATCAGCTAAATTGCTGCTCTGCTTCTAAAATATGGGACTAAATCGGGCAGGCAGTGAACAGATTGTGACAACTCGGTGTACCTCAATTCTTCATAGCTCTACTTTCAGTACCGCTATTTCAATGTCCTAAATGCTGAGTGATGGATGCTTTAGCACCCTTCCCAGAAACACCCACTTGTGATGGTAAGATTGGTGGAAATGACTCGTGATGATGAAAATATAAACATTTCATCCCAGCCATTGGTCACATTCTCCTAAGTTGAGTGAAATTCTCTGAAACTCACTAGTATACAAGCACCTCTGTGTGTGAGCATGTGTAAAGTGAGTGAGGGTGTGGGTGGGGAAAATATGTGTGGTACAGAACGAATAAAACAGAAAACCCCAACTCTCTCTCTTTTCATGCGCAAGGAAAGTCAGTCTATTCATGTCAGTGCGAGCACTTCTGAAACAAACAAACAGGAAAAGAGGGAAAAAATGTTTCTCTCCAGTTTTGATACCATCCCTGAAAGCTGGTGAAGAATTATGTACCAGCACAATAAGAAGGAACTGATGAGTTGTACAACAAGGAGAACATGAACGAACATTAATAGAAAACAGTGAGTGAAGAAGTGATGAGGATTAATGAAATGTGAAAGCCTGGTTAAATTAAATCAGTGCAGCACAGAAGAATGTAACCAAACCACAAAATACGGGTCTCATCATTTCATGGAAATACATTTTACCATCTTCTGGCACAAATTTACCAGAACTGAGAGAGAGACCCAGAAGCTCTGAATTCTCTTCCTTCTTCTTAGGCTCAGTAGCACCAAAGGGCACAGTGTGCGAGGTGTGACAGGGAAGCAGTGGCACTGCTCTGAACATCTCCCACCACAGACACAGAAACTGCTGCCAGCTGCCACACACATTTGTGTACACTCCACATATTGCATTGATTACAAACAAGAATAACTGAATGTATCTTCCAGTTCCTGAAATAACACAGGAGCAGTTTCGCTGGGTCAGACTGAGCATTCTTACAGTTTTTTCTCTCTTTCCCTGCAATGGATCTAGAGAATTGTAAAAGAAAAGAAAAAATACTCATTGTGTCCAATTGCATCACTTATGTTGTCATGATTTGTCTTCTGATATATTTATTCCAACAACCTGTATAGTTAATTTCTGTGCATCTTTAAACCTTTTTTTTTTTTTTTTTTTTTTTTTTTTTTTTTTATTCATGTGTTTACGAGTTGCTCAGCCCAGCTACACACTTGGTTTCAAACCCGACATATAACCTTTTGAGTTGGAAGGAACCTTTTAATGTCATCCATCAGCTCCCCTGCAAGGAACAAGGGACATCTAGAATTAGTTACAATTGATGTCTACTAATTCCACTGCTGCAAGAAGGGTTGAATTACCTTTCTCTATTCCCCTTCCCAGTGCCTTTCTCAGGGACTTCCATCAATTTATCCTTTCTGCCTGTTCCATACATTTGACTATCTTTCTTGCCCTCACCTGTACAGAACTCTGGGCTGAAGTTTTAGAGAGCCCAAAAATCTTTTACTCTGGGAGGTAAGAGCCAATCCAACAGGCATTACTAAATATCTAAAGTGAGCATCACTTTATGCTTATTATTACTGAAACATACTTGCCATATTATAACACAATCAGTATCATCGTATCCCTTTACAACTCTTTACAGCGTGTACTTTTCCTAATAGCTTTGTATTATTTGTTACTTCAATATTTCCTTTTGCCAGATATTTTCTTACAGGTCCTTGCATACATCTTTTGGAGACTTCACTAATAAGCTATGACTGGAAAAGCTGACCTTTTATTCCTATTCTTTTAATTAGCTCTTATGGAGGAGCAGCAAAAGAAGAGAATAGGATACATGAAATATTGGAGAACAGTCTGTGCTGATGAAGCGCTCTTTGTCTCAATACATAAAATACATGAAACAAACTGGCAAATCTGCACTTTCCCTTATTTGCACTTCTTATGGTGCCTGAGATTGTAAGGTTCACAAAGTAGTTTCTTCCTCAAACACCCAGCATTTCAAAACTAAGGAACTCTGATCCAGCAAACAAGAGTATGAAAAGGAAAAGGTAATAGGGAAAAAGGAAGAGGGAAAACCACTCTTTTGATTGCCTTATTTCCTTCCTCATGAGCATGCCTCACTGGCTAGATATCAGTATGCACCATGGTCTCACTCCATGATGGAGTTTCTAACTTCAGCTCCGGCTTCAAAAATACCTGCAGAACATATGCAGAAAACATCTATTCTCCATTCTTGTAATCTCCTTTTTTTGGAGACGCATAATGTTTGAGTTCAGAAGAAAGATAATATCTGGGGTCCATATGCTACTGAAAGTAGTTTAACTCATAATTTAAATCTACATTTTTAGAAATGCTTACTTCTTTCCAATTTCCCCTCTATAGAAAATGCCAGTGTACCCATCTGAAGGGCACGGGCACTTCCCAGTCCATTCCCATTTTTGGCTACTGATCATTATTAATTGATTTTGTAAATGGACAGAACCCTTTAGGGGCATTACATGATCAGTAAGCTGCATTGGAAAGCCATAACATGATACCATGAAGTATGAGGACTGCTCTGAAATTAATGCCTCCTATTTTATAATATTGGCCCACAAAGTCAGAAGCAGATGTTGATGGTATGGCAGTAGAGATTGAACCTTTCCACCAATAATCCATTCTGTTTTGTTGCTGTTTGACAGATGGAGCAGAGGGGCTGTCTGACAAAATGGAGCGACATGGAAAGGCATATGAAGCAAAGGTGTGGAACTGAACTCTTTCATGTAGAAGAAATGGAACCCATTGACATTCGTTGATGTTTGTTGAACATTTACAGAGATCAAACAGTGGATGCGAGTGCTGTGAGGTGGTAGATGATTCTATTCCTCTTCTCACAAAAATAACCTAGCACATTCATGAAAATAATGATCTTTTCTAATCCTGTAGGTCATTCCCTACATAGGCTTCTGGTCCCTCCCTGTGACAGAACCAGTGGAACCGGTGGTGCTGCTTCAGTGGAACCAGTCATGCTACCTCTTTTCATGTCTTTCTTAGTCCTTAAGAGAGGCCTAGGTGGCAATGAAGCTGCTGACCAGAAGTTATCTGGAATGAGGTGAGATAAAAATATAAGAGAGAAAAAGTTTGTGACTGCTGCCTTCTCTATACCTTACTTTTCATTTTGTAGTGAAACATTGAGGTAGCACTGGTGTTGCTTTTTTTCCTTACTTTTATTTTTTAAGATTTTTTTTTTTATATTGCCAACTTTCCAAGACTCTTCTTTTTAGAGGGATATTTCTTTCCTTCCACATTTGCATGTCTTATGCCTGAAACCAAAAAGAGGAAAGGAAACCTGGTCTTTTGTCCTGTTTTGTACGTTTGCATGTGTATTTAAGATTTTTCCTTTTCTGATTAGAAGCATACATAATAGCAGCCCAGTAGAATTTATATTTTCTTAGGCTTTTTTTGATTTATCTTCATCAGACATAGTTAAAATGGATACTCAGGCCTGGTATAAGCTTATTTCTTTAGTCATCCACTTCCAAAGTATATGTTTGTAATAATCTGTAAAGAGACATTATGGCAGTTTCCCTACTATTACTCAATAGTTTTTTACCCCATTGTCAAGGAATAGTAGTAATCCCTAGGAGCAAGGAAGTCCAGAAGCTATACCTAACATTACCCAAAATGCATGGCAAAGTAAGTCCAGTCTGGACGTCACGTTTCGATAGATGGTTACTTTCCATCACATCTCTATCATTGCTAGCTCATTCACATTTGTCTTGCTAATCATGTGAGCAAATTCATGAGAAAACCTAATCAGAAAGCATAACATGGCACTGGCAAATGTCTGAATGAGATAGGTGATCCTCCTTCAAGTCTGGCATGCATGAGATTCATTATGAATAAAGCTTTATGTCTGTACACTGCACTGCCATCGCAGCACCCATATATAACTTTAAGACAATTCTGCCAGATACGGATGGTCAGCAAATGTAGAGAAAGGCTGTGGGTCGGTGTGGGTCCCATGGTCAAAGGAGACTCTTGTGAAATCCTCTGTTTTAGAGGAATGCCACTTCCTTTCCACACGCAAAATGGAAAGAATAGTCTCTAAATAGTTTGAAGAGTCTTTCATAAATCTCATTTATACTGGCCTGGTATTGCTTACTTAAATAGTCCCTGTTATAAAGCACTCTTTCAACAGCAATAGCAGTGCTTGGCATAGCAAACACTTAGGCCTAGCTGCTTCATGGGCATAACTGCCATATGATAATATCGTTTATCTGTAAAATAAAGATAAACCTTGAAAATAAATAGCAATGCTTCTTCTTCACAGTTATGCTTAATGAAGAATACTTTTCATGTGGTGATTTAATTTCAGTTGGACTAGTTTAATAAGTAAGGTCAAGACCTTGTAAGAACTACAGAGACCAATGTTGTTGTTCTACACAAATTAGAGTTCCACAGCATTACCATTGAATTAGTGTGGCAGGCTGATAAATGCACGAGATGTGGTTTTAGGAGATAACACTGAAAACAGTATTCCTGTGATTGTATAGCTAATATAATATTTTGATTTGAAAACTTGACTATGTGAATTGGAAGTCATAAGGTACCAAGCTTTCTTCCTTTCTCTGCTAGTAATGCATTTTGTGGTCTTGAGGACCATCTGCCTTTATAAGACAATTGTACCTGTCCCATAGAGATGCTATGAGCATCACTATGAACACATAAAGCCCCATAGCTCACAGAAACATGTATTATGAAGTACAATTATGTACTTATTGGAAAAGTCCCTGATTGTCTCGTAGAGACAACTGTCACACAGCACTTACTATACATAGGGAGTGACATACAATGATGAAGCAGTTAAAACTGAAAACGATATTCGTGCTTTAAGACAGAGCATTTGCATTTTTGGAGAATGGTCTTGTTTCTTTTTATAGATTGGCTTAAGAAGCTTTCAGAAAGGCTAAAAATACTGTTTTATATTAACTAGCTTTCCCTTTCTTCGAGCTAAGTGCACTGAGGTGTGGAATAGTTTTGTTGAGCTCGTGAATACTGAACTAGAGCTACAAAAGTACAAATACTAGTATATTATATGAACCCATTTTACATAGTGGTAGGAACCATGCCTTACTAAGGAATCAATATCTTTTGAATTTAAGACCTTTATAATCATATAGATTGCATTCAGACACAATATATACCATAGAATTTCACCCAAGGACTTCTACATCAACACTGTAATTTCCGGTCAAGCTAGAGCAGTTTTTTTACAAAGATATGTTTTAAAATTCTCAAAGGACTGAAACTCCACAGTACCCTAAAAAGCCTGTCTTAGCTGCTACAGTCTCATACATCTTGCACCTTGCGTGAACATCTTCAGATTAAGCTTTCAATCACTGGATCTTGCTATGGCTTTGTCTGCTAAATTAGACATTCCCCATGGACTGGAAAACTGTTTCTCAACTTGGGTCTTAGAATCCATGATCAAGTCACCTTTCAACCTTCTCTCAGATAATCTAAGTACATTGAGCTTCTTTAATCTTTCAATGTCAGGCAGGATTTTCAGACTTTCAATTGTTCTCGCTGTTCTTTTCTGTAACCTTTCAAGTTTGCCTTAATTCTCCAGGAGTAAGGAGATTCAGCAAAAGGCTTATGGGATTCTGGGATAGAAATCCATGGGAAAAAATCTCTAGTATCAGTGGCTACTGGTTTTTCACATGATTTTAGATAAGCCAGGTTGGCAAGTTGCTCTTAGAACAGGAATCAAAGAATTTACAGTATCCAGTGACTGAAGGTAACAACAAGGCAAAGATCAGAGCCTCTAGGACTTAAGACTTGATGGGAGAAACTGTATTTTAGCATGTTGAGCTTTTTTCCAATCTGAGTTAGAATCAAAAAACGTTTTTAAAGCTCAGAATCCTCTAAGAAATTTAAGCAGCTTTCTTCACACAATTTTATTAATAATTTTACCAGTTTTTCATTCCTTATTCACTGCGTCCCATAAAAGCATTTACAAGATCTGTGATTTGGAAACTGTCTTTAAATTTTAAAGATTGTTTTGCTAGATCAAGTAGAAAACAATGTTTCTATTACAATCAAATGCTATCAGATGGACTAAAATGATACAGCAATTAATGGTTGGGAATGTTTACATTCATTGATAATTACATAGCATGGTTATTAAGCATTCTGAATATTTGAAACGCACCACTTAACCCAAAAACACCTTGGTTGAAAATATAATAGCGTTATATTTTATTTACAGAAGTGTGGTGTAGTCAAAATTGCAGAGTTACATCAACTCTTGCCCCTTCCCAATAATTCTCACTTCCCAACAGATAAAATAAACACATGGTCATTAATAGGTGAAAAAAAGTTGAGTGAATAACTGAAAGGATTAATGTTATTATTCTCATTCTCTGCTGCTCTAATCTGTAAACTGTTTTCTAGGCTAGTTTATCCTTGCCCTAAAGCTTATATACTTGTTACTGGAATGTGCATATAAAATGCTTCTAAAAGAGAACAATGCATTGGTGCAAATCAGGTCACATGATGCTCTATAAATGGGACTGAGTTTCTCTTCTTTCCTCTTCTCACTCCTCTCACCAGAGCCCACCTGTTTACACCCAACTCACCAGGAAAGAGGCGTGACATCAGTGTCCCTAGGGTTAGTGAACACTAACCCTATGTCCTCCATTGGGAGTAAAGACTCAGACAACTTATAAAGACAGCCATCAGGTACCAATCTTCCTGCCCACATTCTCCTTTCCTTAATGACATATCCTGTTCTCATCACTGAGAACCAAGGCAGGAATTCTCAACCCAAATTATATGTAGTAGTGCATGATGTGTCCACTTTCTCTCAGTGCTCTGTGTAAACCCAAACAGTTCAGTAAGTAATAACATAATTAATCAATACCATCAGACACTTCTCTAAGGGAATTTTTTTCAGATAATGGTAACATGCAGCTGCATAGTTGTCCTCTAAAGAAACAGTAAGTGGTGATATGTCCATTGCACCAATGACTGACCTGAGCAGAAAGGGCTACATCTGGGGTAACAAATGCTGGCTTTAAAAAACAGCCATGTACATATTGCTGAAATACTCATTCTTAAAACTGCATGCCTAGCCATGTAGTTTTATTGGCATCCTACGTGCCTAGGGTAGT
This sequence comes from Centrocercus urophasianus, assembly GCF_019232065.1. Classification (NCBI taxonomy): domain Eukaryota; kingdom Metazoa; phylum Chordata; class Aves; order Galliformes; family Phasianidae; genus Centrocercus; species Centrocercus urophasianus. Next base: position 9,299,603 of record NW_024884142.1, on the reverse strand, counting down.
ACCATCAAGTTCCTCCTGCAGGGAAAGCTGCTATAGGGTACCAACCAAGGTCAACCTGTGCTCAGAGAGCAAAGCCCATGAGGCTCCTGGGGAGCAAAGCACAACTTATAAGTGCAACTCTAATTCCAGACTGAAACTCTATCAGCCTTTCTGCTTCTTATGTGCCAGAGACCAAGATAAAGGACAGGAAATAAAAACTTCCATTCCCTTTGTTTTTAATGTATTTCTGTTTATCGCTTCATTGTATCATTTTGTGAGGCAGCTTCAAAGCTTTGTAGGCAGGCTGAATATTAACCATTCCACCACGATCCACTCAGTTACTCCTGGCACAGGTTAATCCCTGTATCATAGGCTGCCACCAGTTTGCTAAGCAGCTTAAAAGGACATGTTATAACTTTGACAATGACCCGCTAATGGTTTTACATTTCTCAGAAGTATTATGAGCTATCTTTGTCATTTTTATCTTCTAATGAGATCAATAAATTTAGGAAGCAGACATAGATGGAGCAAACTGCAATGCCACAGCCAAGGACATGGCATGTATAACTGCTATACTATAAATAATAATGCAGAAAGCATAATCAAACCTTGACTTTTACAGAGGAAAATCGAGTTGCAAGTGCCTCAGCCAGCATTTAAAAAAATCTCCTCATTTTTTAGGAAAACCACGTAACCTCTGATTTCTTCTTTCATATCACACCATGACAATCTCTTAATGAAAAACTTCACACTGAGAAACATGTTTCACTCAACGATTTTTTTCTTTTCCAGTGGGAAATAACAGTTTTTGATGTTTTAACCCACCCCCGCAGTCTTTGGTGCCTCTACATGAAATAAGCATGTTGGGTTAAAAGTTTTGCATAGCAGCACAGCACATTTTCCTGTTTCTTGAACACACATCGCTGTCTCTGCCTTCACTCTTCTAACAGCTATGAGAAGTCCTAGGCTTAAAAAAAAAAAACAAACCACAGAGATCTCAGGTGGCTTCTAGAGCAGGGACTACAGCTGTGGCTATAGGGTGATGTGGCAGGGAATGGCTCCTCTGACCCACACACTTCTGCTATGTCACACCATGCCCAGCTTAGGGCAAGACCCTGGGCCACCTCCGGAGAAGCTCCTTGGCCTGCCAGTCCCCTGGGAAGTGCACAGTCCCAGTGGTGTCCAGAGGGAATGATACAGTATTTGCAAACAGGATTGATGCATCCAATGCCGGAGAGGCCTGGGAACCGAGTCCACTTGCCCTTCTCAGACATCTAAGTTATACTCCTGTGATTATCCTCTCCAGCACCCCCCTTGCCCAAATAAGCCTGAAAGAAATTGAACATTCAGTGGGCCCGAGACCCACATTTTATTTTACTGGTTCTTATTCAACATAGTTAATTGAAAGCCTGACATCAAGCAGCGGCACCTACAGTTATTTCTCCAGCTCAGTAACTGTTGGCACAAGGTGTTTTGTGGCAAAGCAGAAGACATGCTTCTGGAAGCTTACATCTTTCCAGGCAAAGAATTATGAAAACAAGCTTAATTCAGCTAATTACGTAAGTGGTCCTCATTTCTGCAGCATGTAAGCATTCACGGTGCAGTGGTTGTAAAGGAGAGAAAGGAGCGCTCCATCTCATAGTGCGCTGCAGCACATCTTGGTCAGAGCGCAGGATGGTTCAGCCTGCAAAACTCAGCCTGAAAAATACCTTGTAGCAAATGACTCCCCATCCTACCTGCCTGTTCTGTAAAGAACTATTCCCTTCACCAGGGCTTGGAGCTGTGTGGTAGTCAGATTCAAAATTCTGACTATAAAGCTTGATGGATTTATGCCTTGTGAAATAAAGATATCTTTAAAGAACAGCCCCATGACAATATTTAGGAGGTATTATAGCAGAGCATAGGTACTATTCTTCATTCTCAAGCGGAAAGCAAACTGTGCTGCTGGCTTACAGAGCCTTCCTTTGGAACACTACTTAAACAGCAATAGCATTAAATGTAGAAAGATTCATACTAACTGTACATGTGTCTATAAACAAAGGCAGGGCTAGCTGCTAATCCAAGTACCCCAGGAACGTATGGTTTGGCTTGGCAAAGATTTTCTACAGCAAAATAGAACGGTTTGGATTTTGCTTTTCTGTTTTTAGCAAACGATCACAGACGATGAAAATTAAGGCAATTGAGCACCTTTGAAATGCCAGCAGTTCCTGCCTCAGTGCATTGCATTGTTGTGATGACAGGAATGAGCCCCAGGAAGGCTTTCAGTGGCACTGCAGCCGTGCTGCTCTAAGTGCTTACTGCTGACATTGGTGCAGATGAGCCCAAGCTATATGTGAGCAGAAAATCAATTACAGAAACTAAAAAATGGGGAAGGGAGAAAAACAAGTCTCCAGTTATCAAAAGATCTTTCAAACTATTGTGCACTCACAAACCAAGAACATGGTGGTTTTTTTCCCAGCTTTGAAAAATTCTGCTTTTGATTTGGATGACAGAACCGGATCATAAGTGTGCATGTTGCCCAGTGAGGATGTGAGTCACAGCGCTGGTCTGTGCCCAAGAAAAGCACAGAGTTCAGTGTTTGCATTACCCCTCAAGCACACGTGAACAGGACAAATGCAAAGATGCATTTGCATAATTTAATCTAGGCTTTATTTCTCCCGCAGTATCTGCATTCTGCTGTTCACCTGCTCCAATATGAAGTTAATAAGGACTCCAAAATAGACATCCTAGGCCCAGCTCTGCCCCCTTCCTTAGCAGATGCAGCAGCAAAATAGCTTTGGTGTAAATAGAAACATGGCAAATTGCATTGTTTGTTGGGAAATTCATCTTGCTGTATTCCAGATACCATGTAAAACCACCTCGCTGGCCTTCTGTGGAGGCTTTGCCTCTTTTTTTTTATTATTATTTTTAATTGTTATTTTTTAAACTTACCAACATAGAACAGCTCTTTCCAATCTTTTATTCACAGTCAGGTGTTGTGTCATGGACGGAAACCATACAAGATGTCTCCAGAGTGATCAGGACATAAATCATAGAATGGCTTGGATAGGAAGGGACCCTAAAGGCCACTTAGCTCCAATCACCCGCTGTGGGCTGCCCAGAGCCCCATCCAACCCAGCCTTGAATGCCTCCAGGGATGGGACGCCCACAACTCTGGGCAGCCTGTGCTATGGCCCCACTATCCTCTGAGTGAAAGATTACCTCTTAATACCTAAGTTTCCCTTCTTTTAGTTTAAAATCATTGATGACTGTTAACTGAGTCTGGAAAATAAGTTCAGGCTTACAGCAGCTATAGCTCACTCATCTAATTTTGATCATGTCCTCCATCTACTGGTTTATTCTCCCATTTCCATAGACATGGCTGCTGGGGGTTCAGCTCTTCCTGTAAAGTCACTGTTTTTAGCCACAGTTTCACTAACTTTTGACATTATCTATACATCCAGCTTCCATTTTCCCTGTAACTATCTCTTTTTTTGAGACGCGTCCCTCTCTACAAACACAGTTGCAAATGTTAAATCTTACATGGCAGCTTGGAATCTAATGTAATTCAATCCGTGCCCAATCTCTCAAGACTGAAAAATACCAACGAAAAACAGCTAATTTTCATACAGATTAGTAGGTCAATGGAAGAAAACCACTAAAACTTGTTTTGATCTCCTTCTGTCTCCAAATCCCAGCCTGTTTGGCTCTAAAATTTTAAATCCTGAGGTGACAGAGAATCACCAAGCTGATGCTATGACACTTCCAAGAGCTGAGTGTAACTACACCTACTTTTGACATAACAGTCTGGAAGAGTAGGAAGAGCTGGGGGAGACAGAACCTCTGGATATTTCTATGCCAAAAGAGATTCAGCAAAATGATATCAAGGAGACAGAAAAAAGATTTTACAGCTATTGCCTTCAGCTGCATTTCACCTTGTTCCCAATATTTCATCTCAAAATATTTATCTAATTTCTAATAAGAATGCTGTGCTTGTTAAACACATGCATTTTAATCAATTATTTGCTGGTAAAGCTATGGCATGATAAAGGCCAGAAAGCACAGTAGAGAGGTAATGAATTCATACTGTTGGAGCGTGCTTTGTACATGGAACTTCATGGCTTTAGAATGTTTAATATTTCAACGCAAAGATTAGGGTTTATATTTTACAAATTCTTCAAATCTTACACTTGTGCTTTGTAACTTTACTAATAAGAAGCTAAATAGAAAGGCGCAACATTATAATGGATGAAAATCTGTTATCCACTGAGGCCCTTGACCTTAATGCATACACTGAGCTACCTAAATGTGTTAAGGAAGATCTACTTTTGAAAACGATACTTCAGTGCAAGATCACCTATTCGAGAATATAAAACATGCCTCCTTATACACATGGAGTATCAGTGACACTGATGAATGACTATTAGCACTTCAATGATGAAATGAGGAGACGAGAGTGAACACCACCTGGTACTGTAAATAAGCATGCTTTAGAGAGAGAAGGCATAATTTTCTATCTAAGGTCTAACCATGACCTCAGTCCTGACCCAAAGAGACCACTTTCCCTAGTGATTAGATCAGAGATAATCCCACTATGGCATGCACCCAGGTGTGTCAAACTGAGCTGAAGAGCTTTTGTGACTAACATTGGGTTTTTAATATTCAAAAGCAGGACCAGGAATATCTTGCAAACTGAGCTCAATTTGCACGGTGAGAACCGATTCTTTTTCACACTGTAAGCTGACTACATCCAAATTTCAGAAAGCATATTTTAATACCTTACCAAATGTTCCAAAATTGCTGACTTTTCAATAAATACAGTCACTTGCACAACTACTTTGTGATCTTCCAAGTTCTGCCAATACAATTTATATGACGCATTATGAGTCCACAGCATCAGCACACTGTTAGGCTGATAGACACAAATCTTATTGATACAGGTACTCCAGTGGTAATTCATACATCCAAGTTTAACACTCAGAACCAAAAACCATGCTCACAAGGCAAGTATTGCTGTTGCCTAAGCCTGCTGCAAATGAAAGTATGTTTCATTTCTTGATGCAGATATCCATCCCTGCAAATTCATCTATACAAATTTTATCTCCCAGCCTTCAAACATTTATTTTTCTTTTTTACTTTGCACACATCACTAACTCCCGATCTCCAGCAATATATCTTAGCACCTGAAACATTTATCCTTAAAGCTTCAAGTGGCGATCTCTGACCCATATGTTACAGCTGAGTGGACAGAGTGACCTACTGCAGTCATTCAGGACTCTGCTCTTAACCAAAAAAGAGAAGTGCCTCTCAGATGGACAATGCATGGCCATGAATCAGCTGGTCTGCAGCAATACATACAAGGGCTGAAACTCAGGGGACTCACATGCCTACGTGCTGCTAAAATCACAAGTGAGTAGAACCCTAGTAACATACTGCAATACCATGACCATACAGCTGAGCCCACGGACTGGTGAGCTGATCAGTAAATGGTGCTTCCACACATCAACTACAGGGCTGTAGACCTCCTTTCCGCCTCACACAGAGCCTGGTGCTAGCATACATTTTCCCTAATCTTTGATGTTTATTAGCATTTCTTTGGTGAGTTGGTTCCACATGTAAATATCTGGTTGCTTTAGTGGGGTTTTCTACATACCTATTCTACCAAACCATTTAAAAATAGCAAATGATCTTGTGAGAGTTTCACTTGTGCAACAGCAAGCAGTTTCAGCATGCTAAGCAGTTTCACTTGATTCAGCACCATTGATATTTTGGTTCAGCAGAAACTGTTTCCAATACACAGTCGCCAGTCACACGGTTTTATTTTATATAGAACACTCCAAAAGCAACACCTCCTATTTATTTCCATGGAAATGACAATAGCTTCAAAGAGCCATATAATACTTTTGATGGAGAAAATTCCCAGACAAAACCCTATTTTTCAGCATAGTCACCACCATTAGCTATGCATTTTCACCAGTGATGAACAAGAGCCTGGATGCTGTGCTTGTAACAATCTGTACCAGCAGAGGTGACCCACTGTCACAGTCATCACTGCTGAAAAGCACCACCCACCACCTCACTGTGCTCACATCCACTCTTTGGTCTCCATAAACATTCAGCAAGCATCAGTGAATGTCAATGGGTGCCACTTTTTCCACATGGAGGAATTTAGTGGCGCACCTTTGCTACATGCTCACTTCCGTGTCAGACGCCATTGTGTCAGAGTGCCCCTCTGCTGCCATCTGTCACACGGCAACAACATGTAATGGAATAATGGTGGGAAGGTTCAGCTTCTACTGCCGTCCCTCCAACATCTATCCCCTGATGCCATGGGCCAACATCACAAAATAGAAGACATTAGTTTTGGAGCAGCCCTCATAAATAGCAACATCTTGATTGCATGAAGTAAATCAATTGCAATGAAGCATCTCCCATCTATCTTTACTTAGGGTTATTTTTTAGAGACATGGCCTTACCGAATTTGTATAAATTGATATGAATTCATATAAACCTTTTTCAAGTACAGCAATTTCCATTAGATCTGCACTAAGTATCAGTTGGTTTTGGTATCACACTTTGCCAACTCTCAGGAAAGATCAGAATTAGATAAACAGGCTCATGGTGCATTTCTGCGCAACAATAAAAAGCAGTGAGCAACGACAAGCAAAATTTTAAGGTACATTTATGTTAACTCACATACTGCAATAGTCAGGCATTCACCTCACCATAATTCTGGGTTGCCAGACACAATGTTTCTTACCATAAATACCAGCTCCCTCCTATTAATGCGGAAGGAGAGCTATATCCAGAAATACATCTGTAGTAAATGACATCTGGGAAGGGAGAACTCCTCTCTCCATACCACAGTAGTGGTGCTGACCTTCCCTCTGGCTCTGCATCCTTTGAACCACTCTGAATTGTTTATCAAAATCATAAATGAGGCACAAGTCAATTACCTTTTTAGTGCATAAAGCCCTGAGCGTTGATTACATGAGCAAGAGGAATATTTACTTTTTAATCAGGGTTGACTGTGGGGTGTGGAGGTAAGGCTATTCTGAAGATTAATTAGTTAATATTTGTAGGTTGCTTTGAAGCTACAAGATAACTAAGTATTTTTATAGCACCCAGCTAATAGCCTTAACACTCTCAGCCATACTAATGTCAAGGACTTGAAGAGTGATCACTCTAAGTGACTGCACTGAAAACATGCAAGGAAGGAATTTGTGCATTCAGTCTCAAGCACTACTCCAGCACCAGCAAATACAGCTAGAAAATGGTACACTTGTAAAACACCAGTAGAAGGGGCAGATAGTTGCATAGGTTGCACTTTTACCTCCTTTTGAGTCAGTGTTTGGACTCGGCAAAGATGAGCATTTGACACGTCAGAAACATGGCACATTTGCTCTCATGACAGGAAAAGTTCAGGTTGGATATCAGGAAAAACTTCTTTACTGAAAGGGTTGTTAAGCACTGGAATAGGCTTCCCGGGGAGGTGGTTGAGTAACCATACCTGGATGTGTTCAAAAACAGTTTGGATGTGGTGCTCAAGGACGTGATTTAGCAGAGGGTTGTGAGAGTTAGGTTGGACTTGACGATCTTTAAGGTCTTATCCAATTTGGGCAATTCTATGATTCTACAATTTTATGACATTCTGCTTAAGAAAAACATAAGCTTCCATGCTCAAATTGTAGATGAAGTGCTCCAAAAGATTTAGGATCTTGGAAAATTTGGACCTTTCCCCTGTCCAGGTGGCTAAATCCCACAGTGAGATTTAGGTGCAGAAGTATTTTCTAGATGTCAGCATGTCTGACTTGCCCAGCGTCAAGCACAGAGGAGAAAAAAGTTCCAAATCACTGCTCCAATCACCACCTTATTCTTCTTTTCCTAAAACAGAAACAGAGCTCTCATGTTCTGCACTAGGACTGCCACCTTTAAACAAAAGTTGCAGAGGTTAGCTCTTTTTAGGCTCACAGTCCCTCACAATCCATATAGAGGATTTAGGGTGATGAGGAGATGTAACAATCTCCTAGGCAAGTAAAAACTATAAAAGCACAGAGGTTGTTCAAACTTTGGGAGCTACTAATTACATCACTCTTGTGCACTCCACAGCAGCTGGCCAGAGTGCAGCATCAAACCACAGCAGGAAAATGGCTATTCTGTCTGTCACAGTGGTGGTGGGCATTTGCCTCTGTGAGATCATGAGAACAGGAAAAACAACAAGGATGGCACACTGATACTATCTGATGTTCTGAGATCTGTCCTCAGGAAAGTTAATAGGCCTCCTGGCATATGGCTTCAGCTGAGACAGTGGGTAAGATAAAACCCAAAGGTCTCCAGATGAAAACATACATGACAAACAAGAAGAAATTTCTGAAGGGGAGAGGATGGAGTGAATCACCACTCATGTAACCAACATTTAAAATCAGATAACAATTGGGAATCTTGTTACCACTAATTATGACAAGGCATAATGTCCCATAAAGGCCCAAGAACGTATAAGAGATAAGGGCCTCTGACTGGATATGCTCTGGCTGCATCCAGCACAAATTGCAGACTGGAAAACTGAGCAGGTTCTTACAGGATCAGGTATTATGCGAAGTGTTCAGGATTTGGGTTAATGAATACAGCGTTCTCCCAGATGTCCCATCATTGTTCCAGAGTGGGAGGAAAGCTGGCTGCAGACCAAATCAAATTTTTATATTCCTCTTAGATAGTGCCAGACACTAAGATTTCATCAATATAACATCTGAGGCACAGAGACAACGCATCATGGTTGGATAACCCTTTATTCAATCCATTTTGCTGAAGACAGGACAAATAAACTAAGAATCAGAACATTCAATGAGTCATATCAAAGGTATAAATTGAAAGTCAACACTTGTACTGAATATAATCTAGCTGAAAAAGAATTTATAGTCTGGAATTTCCCATTTAAACATTGCTGCTGCTTCTTGCAGATATACTCCAAATGCTAACTTTAAACACTGCCAGTCCTTTCAAGTTGGTTTTTTTGCTTATTTTATAATATCTTTAGGATGCACATCCTTCTCCAGGGTAATGGAGAGTATAAGAAAAGAAATTAATTGCTAAAAATGCCTGGTTTGCTCAGAAAAATTACACTATTTAGTTTTTACTAAGTAGCTAAAAATCATTTTAAGTTATTTTTCTTTAAACATATCATCCTTTTTTGTAAGCAGGATTAAACAAGCAAGTTTCTGGGATGTGCAGAAAGGAGATCACTGGAAGGAAAAAAAAAAAAAAAGCAGTCAGCAAAACACTAGAAATGCTTCAGAGGTGATGACAGGAATAAAGAGTCAACATCTGCAAAGACCAACAGAAATTCACCAGAAGAAATAAACCAAACTTTGCACAAAGATACACAGAAATGAATAATCATTTGCAAAAAAAAAAAAAAAAAAATAGCACATGGCTGTTGCACAGGGCTCATGCCCTGCAAGAGTCAAGCTGAAATTAGGGAAACGCATGTCTTTGGGGAATTAGTTTCAAGTTTGAGGCATAAAAACAGGCTCAATGATTAAAAAGCTAAGATCCTGTTCAGTTAGACTGATTCAATTTGGGCCACACTCCTGCTCACACTGCTTGCTTAGCCTAAACCACTGTGCATATGCGTGTGTGCTCACCTGTGCGTGCACATCCATGAGACCCAAACACCTGCACAGATTTTTTTTATACCTTTCATAAGCAAGTCAGCAGCAAGCATTCACTGGGCATGAAACAACATCAAACTACAAAATGCTTCCTGCCTGGTGCTGGTGAGGATTTCACTTTGGGGTTACAAGCAAATATCTAGAGAGTCCTTCCTGCAGATAAAGTCACCACAATGTTTGATGCACTGCTTCATAGGTGTTCTTTCTCAACATGCACATATGGGGTCATATAACAGCAAAAAAAGAAAAAGAAAAAAAAAAATCAAGAGGGGAAAGAAAAGATACCATGAGGCTGCTGGCCAAGAGCATGTAGACACACTTTAAGCACAAGGGCTTAAAACTCTTCCGTCTCTTCAGGGATTCAGAGCCTAGAATTAGGGACCTGCTGCTTTACCATGAATTGATGGTAAATGGGAGGCAGAAGGTGGGAGACAGATGGCTGAGTCATGCTTGGAACACAAGATCAACATTTAGCTTGTGCAATACTTAGGGCTGCACCTTCTCTAGGTTCAATGATGCCATGAATTGGCTCAGCAAGAAATATTCCATGCATTAAAAATGCACGGAAATGTATCTAGCCTGAATATATCAAACCCCAAATTCAGCCAGAATGACGAATTTATAGGTTCTTCATTTTTTTGTAGGAAAAAAAAAAACCTTTCAACTTTTAGAAAACCAAGAAAATCTCACCTTTACTTATGTCCCATACAAAACCTTTTCACTTCACTAGTCACAGAAATAAGAAATACAAGTGAAGAAGTATTGACTTGCTCTTAAAGGGAGAAAATATTTGCGTAATATACTTTCACAAAAACTATTTCTATGTCTGTAAGAAGGTGGTAAGTTGATAAAGATGGAAATGTATTCCTGGAACTTCAGATCAGGTTTTGTTGATGATAGGTAAAAAGTTGACCTGTATCTGAAGGCTGCCCTGTCTTTTTAGCATAAGCATGTTCTCTTCAGCATGCCTCTACCTGAGCCTATCCTAGATTTCCATTCAGCTCTGGCTTTTTGTTCTTTTTTCTTTAAAGTAATTATTTACAAATTAGATTTCTTAAATGTAATCTATCAGAGGAGGTATACTCCACCTCTACAAATCTATGTGATAGATCTAATTATTTTTTCTGTAAAACTACAAACAGCATTCTAAATAATGACAATCATTAGAAAACATTAGGGTCTGTCACTTCGAATCTCTGCCAAATGCCGATAACATTTTATTACTGCTTAGAAAGGTTGATTAAAGCTTGTAATAGATTTAGTGAGGGTGAAAGATTAACAAAAAGGTATTTATGATAGAGACACTAAAACATAATATGTTCTCAGTAAACACTCGAAAAACCCAGTACTGTGACATTTATAGATGTTACTCAAGACTTAGTTTTTCATCTGTTCAATGAAACCGATAAGTTTCTACATGCTGCAAGAAAAAAAATAGAGAAAAGGAGAGAGACACATTACCACTGCATGTCTCATGTCAGAGCAAGTGAGAAAATGCAGTTCAAAAATAAACCAGCTGAAACCCCTGAGTAAGTTCCTAGGACTGCTCCTGTTGGACCACTTGGACAATTTCCCCATTTGAAATTATGACAAGGGAAGATTAAAATTCAGCTTGGATTAGAAGGATGTGACCAAGGGGCAACCTCTGATGCTTCACCTTGGACATGTTACATCTCTCATCCCGTGTGCCCCACATCCATTCATGTGATGCTGTGTGGGGCTGGGTCTGGCACAGCACTACAGCCAAACGTTGGCCCTCCATGGTGGGCTGGCAGAGCGGGATCAATGCTTTTCTCCTGTTTACCTTTCAATGAGGAAGGTGCTGACAGGCTAGCATTTTAGAAAAGCATATTCCAATATGGAGTGGTTATGGAGGATGGAGAGGACCACAAGTGCATGTGGAAAAACACCAGTGGTGAGGAACACAGGTCTTCTGGAGAAGTCAGCCTTGCAGCACACTGCAAGCATGCTTGAGTGGCTTCTGATGCCTCAGGAGACAATATAGCACAATTCATCCACAAGGTAATTGATCTTACATCCAGCCATAGGGCCACTTGCAGGAGCTAATTTAATAGACTGCAGGATCAGCTTGCTCCTTGCTTCAGAACAGCCTCTACTGAAGTCACAGTGAAAGAACCAGTGCAGCTAAGCAGCAGGTGCTCTAACGTTTACAAGCTCAAGCTGAGGATGTCAATGCATATGCCATGGCAAACACCTTCAGCTGTCCTAGCTCAGACTTGGCCTTCAGCTGTCTGCTCTGCCCTTCTCCTACCCCTCTGGTCAACGAGATGAGACAGGAGGGCTCTCCTTGCTTCCATTGCCTTAAGAGAATAAAAACGGTGTCCATTCCAATAAAATGCAGTGACTCAGAGACTGCTGAGCATCCCTACACTATGTCAGGGAGCAGGACAAGCCTCCAAGAGTGAGCTGGACAGCAGAGTCAGGAGCTGGTCAGTGAAGCAGTTTCACCTGCCTACCTTTGGCCAACACAGTAAGACTGGGCCTCTCAAGGTCCTTTCCAACCTGACTGTGTAACACCCTCCATGAATTATCATCACTGTTGTTTTGATGATGATGACAGGCCAATATTTAACATCACTTTTTAATACCAAACAACGTCAGGAAAATAATTTACGAAGAGTAGGTGCTCAGCTAGATCACAGCCAAAACAAAACCCATTAGAAAAAAAAAAATATATATATATATATATATTTATGTGGTGTGCATGCCTTGACAAGTCCATAGCCACATACACATACGCAGTCTTAAATACATTAATTCATGGCTCTTCAGAGAGGTCAGGTTGTGGTGAAGCAGAATGATCCTGTGGTTGATCTGAGCACAGAGCCACTGTCTGCACCCTGCGAACATGTTTGTGACGTGAAGTACTGCAAAGTGGATGACAGATTATGGAACCTGTGAATGAAGGTCGGCCGAACCCAAACTGTTCCTCAAATGCACAACGTGGGTGACACTCACTCTGGGGATGACTAATGGCTTTCACACCGAAATGTGGAATTTTTCTTCTTTTTTTTAATGTCAAGAAATGGTCATTGAAAGACTATAGATATCAAAACTAGGGTTAGTTACCAGGGAGACATAAAATCAGATCTCTAAGGTTTAACCCTAAAACACTGTGTCACAGCCACCAGATGAGCTTAAACACCTCTTCTGAGCTGAAATTACGCAGTGATTTCTTTCTTCCTCATTCTTTCATACCTGGGAAATGAATAAAGCCTCGAAAAAAATATTTCCAGGCTATTTAAAGATACACAAAAAGCAATAAATGTAAACAAAAGTCTCAAATTTATGTGTTGATGTAGTGAGTCAGAATAAACATGACAGTTTTACCTGAGAAGCCAAGAGTCTGAAAACAAACCCGCATGTTTGGCAACAGGCACAGAAGATTTTAAAAAGAAATACCAAAATAAGCTTAGCAACATACTTTGCAACTCCCACAGGTAAGCCTCATTCACACAGGCAGACTCACCAAAGTCAAGAAAAAGAAAGAACTCTATCATGCTGGGTACTGAGCATCTCTCAGGCCTGTGTCTCTGCTTCCCACGTGCTGGCTGCACCCCACAGCTGCCAGCCAAAACTTGCTCTTGAGGGCTAACCTGCTCAGACAGCAAGATTTCTCTTGGAAACAATCAGCAAAAGCTGGTGTAGCAAGTAAAAGCCATAAAACACACAGAGGAAAGAAAAAGATTAGGGCAGAAACAGTTCTTCATTTCCTGCCTTTATGTGCCAGGCCCAGCCAGGAAGTAACAAACTGTAGGATGACAAGGACTTGCACCTCATGAGGGAATGCTGGTGTGAAGCTGGCATCCTCTTTTACCTCTCTTCCTGATTTCTGTGGCGCCTGAATAATTTGAACATGAACCAGAAAGATTTTCTACCAGTGACAAAAAATGTACCCATCATGGGCTGATGGTTGGACTAGATGATCTTATTGGTCTTTCCAATCTTAATGATTCTATGGCGAGCAGATTCTAAAGACAGCTAACACTTGACTGTGGCTATGGCAAGCTATTTCTGTGTAGTCTGAATTATTTCAGAGTAGAATCAGGAAATCCATGAAAACACTGTCTGGGTAGATAAGGGGAGAGCAGTGGATGGTGCGTACCTTGACTTCAGCAAGGTGTTTGACACTGTCCCCCACAACATTCTCATTAGAAAACTTATAAAGTGTGGGATAGATGAGTGGACATAGATAGATGAGGTGGATTTACACATGGCTGACTGGCAGAGCTCAGAGGGTTGTCATCAGCAGTGCAGAGTCTGATTGGAGGCCTGTAACTAGCAGTCTTCTCCAAGGGTAGTGTTCAGTTTAATCTTGTTTAGCATCAACAAAAACCTGCACAAAAGGATGAGAGTCCACCCTCAGCAAGTTTGCTGACGATACAAAGCTGGGATGACACACCAGAAGGCAGCACTACCATTCAACAACACCTGAATAGACTGGAGAGCTGGGCAGGAAGGAATCTGAAGAGGTTTAACACGAGCAAGTGTAGAATCTTGTGCCTGGGAAGGAATAACCACATGCATAAGTATGGGTTAAGGGATGATCTGCCGGAGAAGAGCTCTGCAGAGAAGTATCTGGGGGTCCTGACAACAGGTTAGCCAGCAGTGTGCCCTTGTGGCATACTGGGGTGCATTAAAAAGAGCGTGGCCAGCAAGTTGAGGGAGGTGATCCTCCCACTCTGCTATGCTCTGCCCTGGTGGGGCCATATTTAGAATACTGTGTCTAGTTCTGGGCACCCCAGTTCAAAAAAGACAGGGATCTCCTAGACGGAGCCCTGCAGACGGCCTCAAAGGTAAGAAAGGGCTGGGAGCATCTCCCATGTGGGAAAAGACTGCATCTGATCAGCCTGGGCAAAAGAAAACTGAGAGAACATCTGATTAATGTTTATAAATATCTAAAGGAAGGTGGGAGGCAATTGGGTGAGGCCAGGTTCTTCTCAGTGGTGAACAGCAATAGGACAAGGAGTAAAGGCCCTAAAAGGAAGTTCCATGCAAATATGCAGAACTGCTTTACGGTAAGGGTGACAGAACACTGAACAGGCTGCCCAGAGAGGTTGTGGAGTCTCCTGCTATGGAGATATTCAAGACCTCTCTAGATGCCTACCTTTGTGACCTATTGTACAGAACCTGCCTTAGCAGAGGGGGTTGGGCCCAATGATCTCTTGAGGTTCCTTCCAACACCTGCAATTCTGTGATTCCAAATCAGCAGTGTCCAAACAAAGCAAAATATCCCGAGTGCTAGTTTATCAGCAGTGACAACTGAAGAATAGAGAAATCCAGGCAGGTTGGACTCAATGGGATTTTTTCCCCCAACATTGGATAGAGGTATGTTTAATGTTTTAACTGAAGGCAATTAATTAATGTTTTAATTGAAGGCATCAGAAGTATTATCAATTGTTTCAGATTTCCTTGATTCAATATAGTTTAGTTATATGTACACCCTCTTATTAACATTTAACATCAAATGTTATCAAGTCAAAAGCTACACCATGATTTTTTTATCAAGATCCTTCACTCTTAAACTCCGAAGTGTTCCTTTTTCTTCCAGTCTGAGAAAAAGCTGCATACGCAGACCTATGACTTGTATTAAATGCATTCAAATAAATTACACCTCTTCTCCTTCCTTCCTTCCTTCCTTCCTTCCTTCCTTCCTTCCTCCCTCCCTCCCTCCCTCCCTCCCTCCTTCCCTCCCTTCCTCCCTTCCCTCCCTTCCTCCCTTCCTCCCTTCCTCCCTTCCTCCCTTCCTCCCTTCCT
>NW_024884142.1:9101238-9284189 GCF_019232065.1 Centrocercus urophasianus | reverse complement strand
CCTTCCTCCCTTCCTCCCTTCCTCCCTTCCTCCCTTCCTCCCTTCCTTTCTTTTTTTTTCTGGGGGGATGGATGGACAGACAGATGAACTACAACATAATACAGACATTTTAGAAAGAAATGCTGAATATTTTATAAAATAAATGCATTCAGGAAGCAACAGAACAACCGTCCTTCCCAGGACTGAGAAGTCTTTTGTCTCTTCTGCCTTTAGTATAGCACAATATCTTATGTCTCAGGTATCACACATTCCCTATTTGTGAGTCTCAAGCTGGTGAATGTGTGAATACAGCATGTTCTTCTATGTTTGATAGTGGTCTTAATAAGAAAATAAATGAAACCTTCATTCTGCATATTTTACTGCCTGAATATAAGTATTTTATTTTATTTACCCCTGAGATATATTCAGTTTCAGAGAGAGTATTTTTCACTAGAGGTTGAAATAAATAATAAAGAAGAACTAATTATACTTGCTTTGTAGCTGGGACTTCTGTCATGTTCCCTAGATATCAAGAGAGTTTTCTGTTGCATTTCATACTTTCTACAGCCCAGCATCTACTGTGTGCTTGGCCCCACATTTATAGCACTGAGCTTCTTTTTAAGGTAAGGAAACTTTCCTCTACAGAGGTCTCCTTTCTCCCAGCGGCATCCCGGCTGTTGACAATGTTCTTCAAGGAGTTAGGACTCCATACCCACTGCCTTCAGGGTGACAATAAACTTCTCAGAAGAGGACTGGGAGCAGTCGGGTGGGCCCTGGATAGAGAAGTCCCTTCCCTGTAGGCCAGGGTGCACCCGCTGCTCCCAGTCGGCAGACCCCACGTTTTCTGGCAGCATCTTCTCTAAGTAAATCGCCATCAATCTTCTTGTGCTGATTGAAAGGCTAAAAAGCACCAAAAATTAGATGTTCCATTATATTTCTTAAGGGAAGATCATTTGATCTGAAATATTTCCTCATGATTACTTTCTTTCTTTAAGTCATTCTAATTCACGAGTTAACAGTTCATAACTTTAGTTTCTAACCTTGAAGAAAATCTCATTCATAAGCAGCAGTCCTATTAGCCCCACTCCTGTAAACACAAAATGATCAGAAACGAATTGGTGTGACAAGAATAGAAGAACTTGTATGTGCATCAAAAATGCTTAGTCCTGCAGGAACTACTGCTTTCAGTATGCTGAGCTCTCAGTGTTACCTATTTTTCACATGCACCCGGAGAGGCCTTGAGAGGAACCTGAGCCTGGAGGATCAATACACTCTTCAACCCCTTCTGTGCAAAGCCTTTCTCTGCCATGTGCTGTACATCCAGAAATTCTACTTTCAATTCATCTCTCCGCTGTAGCAGCTCCAACACTGTCCCATGCAGAGATGGAAATTCCTGTTGAGGTGTACCACAATGCGCTGGGGATTTACATGTTAGTAAACTGTGCCTCCAAACAACAATTTCAAGACAGGTTTTCTATGTTAGCCAGCATTCTGAAATCATCCTTAGCTCAAGCAAGGGAAAATACTTTTTTATCCAATCTAAAATAAGCAATACAGTTGCAGAGGTTTATAACATAAGGCTGGCAAAAAGGAAAGAAAATTTACTCCAAAATTCGGTCCAAAGGGCCTATGACTCTCTCTTTCCCCTTCTGTTTCACTCCGTACCTCGTTACCAAACAGGCTCTAAACCACATCTAATCCATATGGTCAGCATCTCGGAGCCAGGGTACAATATCCATCCCAAATATGTATTTATGGGAGGGAGCCTGCATCTGAGGAGGAACACTGACTTATAGCCCTGCACTCCTTTTTGGAGGTCTGATTGAAGGTTCATTCAAATTCATTTCCCTTCCTCTATTCAAGAGGGAGTTTCCTTGTCCTTTTGCTGGACTGTTAACTGACCTAACTTCTTCAAATGCAAATGTTCCTTCAATAGGCCAGGTGCAGACATCTCTTAGCCTTACTGAGCTATCAGTAAATCATTAATCCATAGAGAAGTAAAAGACTCCCACTTCACAAGATAAATCTCAGTGTGAAGCTTCTTCTGGCTCCAAATTTCATATTTCAAATAAATGTGGACACTGACAGTCACAGTAAACATTTGGTGTTTTTGGGCTAAAGGCCCCTCCAGGGGTAACAAGGGCCGTGGCACAACTGGTGGACCTCAGCTCCTCCCAGGGGGTTACTGTGAGCTTGTTATGACATGGCCACCAGGAGAGCATGAAGAACAGAAAACATGTCTATTAACAAATGTGAGGGGGGCAAGCATTTGATCACTATCCTGTGTTTGAGACCATCGGCATCCATGGTGGTCACAACAAAGGGACTGAATAGATGCATTCTTTCACCAACTTCTGCCATGTGTTTCTTAATTTCACGTAGCAAAAACAGAACAATTAAGCCACACGAGATTCTAAATCTGTCATAAATCTCACCTCCTCCAAGTCACCCCACAAAAAAACTCCAGAGATGTCCAGATGTGCTGTTAACTTGCCTGCAGCATCTGGGACATCCTGAGAACACAGCTTCTGCATGATGCTGAGGGGATGGTGTGCTGAATATCAAAAAGAAAATTCCGCTCCGTTGTGCCCACAAATTGTTCCTCAGCCTGCACAGATCACACTGTCCCACTCCTGTGATCTGTCATCTGAAACCAGATACTTCACAAAGCGGGGCTGAATGCGGAACTGACGGCACTGATTCACTCTGTTTGGGGCTGCCCCCACGTATAAAAACGTTTTGGTTATTGATCTAAAGATTCATGACTCACAGACTCGATATAGCACTGGGTTTAAAAGACAGCTTTGTTCTTGGAAGTGACACAAAATGTCTCTTTGGGGCAGCAGCCCACCTCTGTGGCACCTGCTCCTTCCAAACAAACTCCATAAAGAGTTGAAGAGCTGCCCAAAAATGAAGTAACTGAGGAAGGGGGCTGTGTAGATCTCATTCCATCCATCCACCCTTTTCTAGCTTGTCAGGCTTGGATGAGGCATTGTCATCCATGCCGCAGTATATCACAGAGGATTACCGTGATGTGTCTTCTCTTTTCATAGTAGATAAATCTGAGATCCCTGGGACTATCTTGGATCATTTGCTATGTAAAGATCTGTTTAACCAAACAGCTTTAGAGCAAAGATGATCTCAAGTCAAAATCTTTACATCTGAAATTGTGACCTTGACCTAAAGAAGCATTTTCTAGAGCCAAAGAAATATCTAGTCCAGACTTCAAGGCTTTCGTAAAATCAATACATGAAAGCTGTAGCAGCTGCAAGTGAATTCTTATGGCACTCAATCATTTACGGACACTACAAGAGAATGCTCTTCTAGTGTACGCAGCACACTTTCCTGGCCTAGGGAAATTCATTTTGGATGTTTCTTTGAATTAACTAGCACCATTTCTGTAATCAAGCACTGTTGAGCCAACAGAAACACAAGGACTTACGGTATTTTAGCACAGAATGCATACAAAACCCAAAGAATTGGCCCAATATCCTACAAAATACCTACAATACATGCTCTCATTCATACAAAAATTAAGTACATAATCGCATGATGAGCAAAGGAATTCATACAACAGTATACAAATTTTAAACATACAACTCTATTTAAATAAACTGCATGCTGTGCTATATTCCAAAAAAAGATAAAGTTACAATAATTGTCACTTTCAGTTTTATAATTTTACAAATAAAAATGTGAGGGTTGCCATTAACTAGCACTGACAATATGCGTACAGTACACACATTTGTCAATTTCATTAACCTTCCAAATTAGGTATTCACAGGAAGCTAATGGCAGCATAACACATCATTACAATATTCAATGCAATTTCACGGATATTATGTATAGGGAGAAATTTTAGGCTCTCTTGTCCTTACAGCTGTTAGAAAATATTATACTTTGCAAATATCCCATTAGGGATCGGCAAATGCTAAATAGCAGAATCTGAATAGCATGAATTATGTCCCCCTCTCCCGCCTCTCCTCGTCAGGAACAGGGTGCCTCTATTTGTGTCATATTTGGCCGTAAGGAATACAAATCATCTGCCTGGACTTTCCATCCTCCTCACCCTTTCTGTTACAGCATCCATAGCTAGAATTAGGATCCATGAGGTTGGGCTTAATTTACCCATTAACTTTTTTTATGACCTTGGGCAAATATATTATTTCTTGCATCTACCACAATTCCCTGCTCCACAGGGCACAGCACAGATAAAATCTATTATGGATCATGAAGGAATGAAATACCCATAGAAGGGTTACTGTCCTCTTCATAACTCACAGAAAAAAGTAGGTTTTATTACATGTGAAGAGGAGGTCTTCCAGCTGGGACTGAGTGGGAAGGCACTGGGCGTGAGAAGAAAAGCTGAATGTGGGCAGGTGTGGGAAGGAGAAGAAAACAACTGATACTTAGAGTTATCTAAAGGAAGATTTATTTGGTGATGTGATGGGGGAAGATACTAAAAGAGAAGAAAATTGAAAGGATCTTAAGTAAAAGGAAGATTCTAGGAAGTGAGAATGTGGGAAAAAGTAATTTTGTGACACACAAAATGAGGGATGGGTCATAGCACTGGATACACATCAGAAAATAATAGTTTCTTACCAGCAGCAGAAGAATACGAGAGGAAAACTTTGTCCTGCAGGATGAGAAGAGAAAGGAATGTCAGTGAATGACAGCAATCAAATTTTTTTTGAGGTACTTCTGAGGGTTTTCTTCTCTAGATCACTTTGAATCCTTCCACAAACTACTTATCTCTGAATCAAGTGAGCAAGGCTGGACCTCATGGCAACTTCTCTGGCATTAGTGGAGAATCATTAATTCCAACGTCACCAAAGAGCTTTGGTCTCTTTTTTAAATTAAGATGACTTTAAAAACAAGTGTCTTTGAAGGGCAGATCCAAAAGTAATGCCTCCTATTTTGTGATGTTGGTCCATGATATCAGAGGTGGATGTTGGAGGGACGGCAGTAGAGGCTGAACCTTCCCACCATTATTCCATTACATGTTGTTGCCGTGTGACAGATGGCAGCAGAGGGGCACTCTGACACAATGGCGTCTGACACGGAAGTGAGTATGTAGCAAAGGTGCGCCACTAAATTCCTCCATGTGGAAAAAGTGGCACCCATTGACATTCACTGATGCTTGCTGAATGTTTATGGAGACCAAAGAGTGGATGTGAGCACAGTGAGGTGGTGGGTGGTGCTTTTCAGCAGTGATGACTGTGGCAGTGGGTCACCTCTGCTGGTAGATTGTTACAAGCACAGCACCTAGGCTCTTGTTCATCACTGGTGAAAATGTATAGCTAATGGTGATGACTGTTGAAAAATAGTGTTTTGTAGCTGGGACTTTCCTCTACCAAAAGTGCCATATCACTCTTAGTATCTATTGTATTTTCCATGGAAATAAATAGGAGGCATTACTTTCAGAGCAACATACATATATTACATTCTCAGTCTTTTTCCTTCTGATCAGCAATAAAATGTTCAAAACATAAAAACCATCAGCAGTCCCATTACAGCAAACTAAACAAACCAACACCCATGTGTGATCTATAAGAGCAACAAATTCCCACACAAAGCATCCCCTAAAGAAATGGTCAAGGTTACCTAAAGCAATTTTAATTGAGCTTTGCCCTTCTGGTTCATGCAGCTTTCCCCACAGCTCCCAAATGGAGCTCAGTGTAGGACCTGTTCACCTTGTCAAAAAGGAATGGAGCTAAATGTCCCTGTAACTTACTGAATAAAAACAATGGGCTTTGTAGGTAGTGACAGGGCAAGCAGTGTTAGCAGCCTCCCTTGCCCATTGTTTCTAACCCAGTTGGCTACTTTGCATCTTACAATATCTGAGGTTCTCTATTCATGGGAAATGCTTTGGATGGTACAGCTTCGCAACAGCCAGCTCGCGTTAATTTGAATCACTTTGGTTTGCTTTTCTCCCTGTTGCTCTCACTGCCAAGGGCTGTCAAAACACATTGTCCTGCTTTCAGAAGAGAGCCACAAACTGTGTCATGGAGAGATACAAAACACAGCTGATAAAACTACACAGCAGAGTTCAGCTGCCCTCCTAGTCTACGAATTCAAACAGCATTTTCCTACAGAAGAGCGTGAAAAAGCAGTTTTTACATTAAGTTAATTTGTCTTTTTTCCCCTCCATACAGAGCACCAGCTTCACTCTGCCACATCATTTCATATGTAGGTGTTTCTTTTAACTCCATTTTCCATTTTGGAGATTTGATGCCATCTAGTAGAAACATGAGCTGTTAGGCATCTTCCTTTCAGGAGAGTGGAGCTCTTCATCCAAACAGTTGGGCTGGTCTAAGAAGTTCACTTTTTGTTGCTCTTTGTCTTTGCTTATTGTCATACCATAAAGATGAAACACAGAACAAATGGGTGATTCTGCATCTCCAACAACAGGCATTAAAAAATGAAGTAATGTTGCAGCCTGTACAAATTTTACTCAGCACAAACTGATAGGAAAAAAAAAAAAAAAAGTCAAACAGAAACATTTTTTCTTATGGTTGCAGATTTACCACAGACAGGAATAAAGTAATCTTTGACACGGGAGAGATGGAATATTTTTAACAAGGTGTTGTGCCAAATTGGCTTGTTATTCTTATCAATAAATTATCCTGGTGTCCTTTAAATTAAAAATTGTGAAAAAAAAAGAAAGAGTTTGAGCTGGACTGAGATGCCAGTAAACGTTATAAACCAGTGGATAGCGGGTGGGTGGTGTGAAAACGTTTCATAACTGCTAACAGCAACCCTGTTGTGAACCAAACAGCTGTGCGCAGAACACAGGTGTGCTCACACAACAAGGGCTATTCATGCCTTCCCACAGGGCGCTGGCCAGGTTTGCAGAGCCACAGCTGACCACATAAAGCATCAGAGATGGAAAAGGCTGAGAGTGAAATGTCCACTAAAAGTGTAAACACCGGATGCCACACAGGCACACGTGCACACTCACAAACACGCGTACGTGTTTAGCACGTCCTACTTGCTACTGAAATAAAGCAGAGATGTAATGACTCAGGATTTTGATATGTTGTTTGCATGGGAAAAATAGGTAAGGAAGTATTGGGATGCAGCACAAAACAATATATTTCTCTATTTTAATTGACTTTGTCATTCCAGCAGATCGTTCACATGGTGTATCTGAGACTTTTGTAATTAAAGACATTTAGAAGAGCTTTGTAATATAGCTGACAGAAAGATTACAGATTCGCTTCTCATGTGCATAACCTCCAAGATAAAAGATAAATTTCAGGAAAGTAATCTATTCTGATTAAAAATTAAAATCATTCACATTTCATATGTTCTGCATAAAGTGTTTCTGCAGCATTTCTTCCACAAATATCAGAGCAGTAAAAGGAAGGAGGGTTGGTTTTGTTTCCTTTTTGTTTTTAAGCAGTTTTCTTATGCAATGGTTAAAAAAGAAAAAAAGACTGGAAAAAAATATGGAGAAGAAGGGGTAATTAGAAACCCTTGACTTCTAATTTTAGCTATAGAAATCCTGCTTTGGGCATTTAAACTGAACACACAAGCAAACATTACAATTCACTTGCAAAAAGTAGAATTCCTTTGTGGAAAAGCACAGGACTACCTGCCCAACTAGAGCTCCTCTATCAATTATATCTATTATAAAGAAGCAATTATTTGTTAAAAACATAGTCTCCATATCCAACATTTCAATCCAGATGGTACACATCAGGAAGGAATGTTAAAATGCCTTCCAATTGTAGATATATAAAAGTCATATCCTATTAAAAAAACAAGGCAATGGAAGTAAAACATAGCATAATCAGGATGCTGACTGATATCTCTGCATTTAAAACTCTCCCCAGCTGGCCCGAGGGGAGATGTCACACAACACAAGCTGAGACACAGCAAAGCACTGCCCACCAGTGCTGGGACTCCTGGATTCACTTCTGCTTTCCAACCAGCACACAGACTAACAATGCTGCGCAGGGTTTCTGTGCCGGTGACATTATGCACCTGGAAACTCCTCCCATTCTCTGAGTACCCTTCTGCTCAAACAAGGTTAGGAATCCTCGCTCCTCTCTCTTTCAAAGGCATTTAAACATTGAATCACAAGTCTTGCTCCCAGCAGACAAAGTGCCTCAGCAGAACAGTCAGAAATGCACAACAGCAGTGATAAAGTCACATTCAAGAAGCTGTTGCAGATGTGCAATTTTGGCCGCCACTGGCGGTGACCTAGATGTATATCTGGCCAACGCTTGGAACGCGGCTGTTCTGCTCATAGCAACAGTAGCTAGTGGTCAGCTTCCCCGAACCACGCTTCAGAAAGCAGTATGCACAGCCTCACTGTTTACAGGTTATGACCACTATCTAGGGTAAACTGAACATCCTCTCTCACCAACTACAAAGCTCTAAAGAAACGCTTTTATCACTGTTATCGTTGCTTTCTTCTAAGATGGTCCCAGCTGTCACAGGAAAAATAGGTCCCAAGATCAACCAAGATCAAAAATTTGCATGTGTATGTTTTTTTTTATTTTTTTTTTTTTATGCCACTTGACAGTCTGATAAAATCCAGTGTTTATCACCATGAAAACACTTGCAACTGAAAAGTGGCCTGACAAGACCCTCAGGTCTTCATACATCCACTGAGCACAGGCAGCTGTACTCCAGCAGGACATGTGTTTCTCATGAGCCCTAATTGTGTCTACAGCCCTCACTGTCTCAAAGGGATGGAACACTTGCCTTGCAAGGACAGGCTTAGAGTGCTGTGGTTGTTCATCATGGGGAAGAGAAGGCTCCAGGGGGACCTCAGAGTGGTCTTCCAGTATCTAAAGGGGAGCTGTAAGAGAGAAGGGACAGATTCTTTAACAGGGCCTGTTGTAATAGGGCAAGGGGAAATGGCTTCAAACTAAAAGAGGAGAGATTTTGACTATAAGGAGAAGGTTTTTTAAAATAAGAGTAGAGAAGCGATGAAACTGATGAAACTGGTGGATGCCCCATCCTTGGAAACATTTGAGATCAGGCTGAACAGGGCTCTGAGCACCCTGATTTAGCTGTAGGTGTCCCTGTTCATTGCAGGGGAGTTGGACTATATAGCCTTTAAAGATCTCTTTCAACTAAAATGATTCTATGATCTCAGGAAACCAGAGCATAACTCAGATTCTGCCTCTATACATTCCATGCCCTTTCTGCCAAACCAGTGAGAAGTGCCTGGCTGAGGTCCTCGGTTTATAACCTATAATCCAAGAAATAACGATCGTATTCAACCAAAGGAGTTAGTTCAGCTTCCTCTCAGTAGTGCTCCTACAAGAGTCTACTGGTATTGCAGGTATTAATTAGTCACAGTTTTTTGTCTATAAAATGTGCTGCAGTAATTTAAGCAGCACTGAGGCAAAAATAGTGTTAAGATTGGCTAGCAACTTATAATTATGAACATTTTCTCCGTCACAGCTTACTTAGAAGTGATTTACACTTGCCTCAAAATGTTGAGCAAACCTGAAGCAAATGCTCACAAAATTCTCAAGTTCCTTTTTGAGATTTCCTTGCAACTGAGAAATCCTGCTTCTTTCCAAAAGCATAGAATTTGATATCTTCCAACAGAATAACATCTAGCTGCCTCGCAGCAAACCTTTAAGATGCTGTCTGGGTAATCAGAGTCAGCAAGGGAATTATGGGGCCATTGGACCTGTAATCTTTCAATGAGTACTGGCACCAAAGCTTTTGGCTTACGTGTGATATAAAATGTATCAACTCCAGCCTTGAGAAAGTTCTATAAAAATTAGAACAGCTGAGGATCTGGCTCATTTACACAATTGCGGTGGGTTTATACTAGCTACGTTTATGCAAAAGTCTGACTGGTTTCAGCACAAGCAGATCTAACACCTTTAAAGAGAAACTTTAACATTGGCATTCATATCTTAAACCTTCCAATCAGCCTTACAGAAACCCTATTTTCGTGCTTTTTCATGTGGAAATGAATTACTTGCTGTTCTTTTGTGTGATAATTTTGCTAAGCAACAATTATTACTTTGTGTCTTCAGCTGTGGAAAGGACAGAGTTGTTACTTCAGTTCATTCCCATTTCTTTCTCTCTCTGGATTTATAAATTTCTTTTTTTTTTTTCTTTATAAGCAATGTAAAGCATATATTGCTATAGAAATTCTATTTCTAATCTCACGCACAGACAAAATTTTGCACTAACACTTTATTTCAAGAATTGTTGATCCATTTTTCAAATGCAAATTCAAATTCTGCCCTTCCATCTTTGGTCATAAGATCCTTTTGTTCCAGAACTCTGGTTTTAAAAAGTCTTGAGAGAAAGTCTCAAGATAAATTAAATCACGGGTTATTATAAATGATATAAAGTTTTCTTTATAACAATAGATCAGTACACCTGAAAGTCACATATTACAATGGCGTAGAACACACATAGGAAGTGCCACTGCAAAAATTCAAAGCCTGGTGAAGATTTCCACGTACAAATGATGCTAACAACTTCTCAGAAGCAGATTACCTTCCAATGAGAAAATGTGAAGAAATAGCACCAACTGCAGCAAACAAAAACCCCAACAGTTATTTAAAGAAAATTGCACACGGCAATGCTGCCAAGATGCCACAGTGTCTCCGTCACAGTCAGAGGTGAATGGCTTCTGCAGGCTTGAATTCTTTTCCCACTGCCCACATGTTCAATTTTACCCAACTGCAAGCCCTATTTGTCCCTTATTTACCTTCTAAAGCAAAGCCCACATTGGTGGGAATGAACACCGAGGTGACACTTAGAAAAAGCAACATCATTTGAACAGCTGTAGACAGTCTGTTATTTATCAGAAATTTTAACAAAGGCCAAAGAAAAAAGCAGCAGTTGAGTATAGAGCGAGTCCTGCCCTAGCACAGCTGTTACACAAGATGGGAAAATTTCAAAACGAAAAAGTAAACACCACTCTATATTCTAGAGAAGAAGGAAAGAGATTTTTCTTCCCAATCCCTGGAAATGGCAAACTTAACACTAATGAAATGCAAACACCCTCCCCTAAATCCTTGAAAATAAAAAAAGGATGCGGTTGTGATTCTTGTGGCATTACTTTACCCACACTACCCACAGATGGAGAAGCTCTGGGTGCTGGAGCAGCCCCCCACTGTCAGGAGCCAGTGTTCCTGTGAGATCACTATGAGGAATTCACAGCTGTTCCCCTACTGCATCCAGGTACAAACCAACAGCAGCCCTAGCATGGACCAGTCTGGCTCAGCCTCCCTGTCATTTAGAAGCACACATCCCTCTGTAGCACTCCCATACTACTCAGGATGGCAAATGCACTGAAGGAAAATAACCCCAAACCTCTGACAGAATCCAAGAGGTACTTTTTAAGTAAGCTTCCCTGCCATGGCAAAATGCAAGCAGAGAGCAGCTTTGCACCAAGAAGCATGTGAACCCTCAGTACTGGGCCTAGGCACACAGAAGGATTTACAAGCCCTCTGTGAAGCAGCGTGGGCCTCAAAACAACAACCCAGCGCTGCAGAGGTGAGGGGCGTCTCACTGCTTGCCCACCAGGATACAGGCCCTTAAGGGGAACGTGGGATTTGTACTGGGGGTGAGCAGTCTGTGGAGCAGGGCAGGCCAAAGCAGCAACCACTGGTCCATACACCAGGTGGCACAGGCAAACTGGACATTGCACAGTAACTGAGGAGCTAGTTAAGAGGAGATAATTAACAAGAGGGAGGGGACTGATTGCTTCATATAATGCTGCATTCTGTGTAAAGTAGTTTTCTTACTACTGTTATTTCTGGGACAAAAACAAGACATAGAGATCATATAATTGCTCAGGTTGGAAAAGGTCTTAGAGATCATCAAGTCCAACCACAACCTAACCATACTACTCTAACAACCCACTGCTAAATCATGTCCCTAAGCACCACGTCCAAACAGTTTTTAAACACATCCAGGGATGGTGACTCAACAAGCATTTATGAGCAGCGTTTCATTGATGCATGTGCCACACAACACAGAGCAGAAACCAGATGCTGGGCAATACAGGCCATGGACAATTTCTGTACATCAGTCACATCCTTTGAGATTTTTTTCTTACAGAGAAAAAGAAGAAGGCAGAGCACAGAAACAACCATAACTTGGGGAAGATCTCCTTGAGAGCAGCCCTGAGGAGAAGGACTTGGGGGTCCTGGTGGACAAGAAGCTGGACATGAGCCAGCAGTGTGTGCTTGCAGCCCAGAAGGCCAACTGTGTTCTGGGCTGCATTAAAGGGGTGGCCAGCAGGGAGAGGGAAGTGATTGTACGCCTCTACTCGGCTCTTGTGAGGCCCCATCTGCAGTACTGCGTCCGGCCTGGGGCCCCCAGTACAGGAAGGATGTGGAGCTCTTGGAGCAGGTCCAGAGGAGGGCCACTAAGATGATCAGAGGGCTGGAGCACCTCTCCTATGAGGAAAGGTTGAGGGAACTGGGATTGTTTAGTTTGGAGAAGAGAAGGCTCCTCATGCTGGCCTTCCAGTACTTGAAGGGAGCATATAAACAGGAAGAGGAATGATAGTTTACAAGAGTGGATAGTGACAGGACAAGAGGGAATGGTTTTAAGCTAAGACAGGGGAGGTTCAGGTTAGATATTAGGAGGTGGTGACGCACTGGAGTAGATTGCCCAAGGAGGTTGTGGATGCCCCATCCCCGGAGGCATTCAAGGCCAGGCTGGATGTGGCTCTGGGCAGCCTGGTCTGCTGGTTGGTGACCCTGCACATAGCAGGGGGGTTGAAAATGGATGATCACTGTGGTCCTTTTCAACCCAGGCCATTCTATGAGTCTATAATTCTATGATAGCCTACCAGTCAGAGGATATCTAGGACACACTGGGTCTTGGATCCCAATTTTCTACCTCCCATTTGAATTCCCAAGTCACCGATTCAGGGGTATTCTGGGCTAAGCTTCATACATCTCCCTTCTTGGAATGGCTTCATTTTGTGTAAACAATCAGATATTAATTGGAGAGGGAATCTCACTCATAATCTTCTAGCTCCCGTAAAAGTATAAAGTCAGTCTTTTTCTCCATGATTTAAAATATATTCATTTTTATGAACAAGAACAGCTTCTATGTGGAGAAGAGAAAGGCCCATGAGATTGAAGGGTCTCTTCAGTGAACTACCTTTCTCACCCATCCCACAGGGATGCTGATGAAGCTGAGTACACTCCAGGATAGGAGGAGCACCTTAACCAGAAACTCAGTGTTGTTACAGTCAATGCATCCCACGGAAAACTCTGGCTTACAACAAACTGACATTTGCCAATGAAAAACTGTTTAGTTAGATTCTTTTTCTGACCATCATTCCTCTTGACTCTGTTGTACAGCTATTTCTCCCTGTTATTTAGCAAGCACCAATCTGGTGGAGTGCACTGAATGCTCTATGCCTTATATCATACCCCAAAGGTCCAAAGTAATACACCAAAGAAATAACACTCTAGCTGTGTTTCTGAGTTTCAGCTTAGTTATAACACCATGGGCAATAAGAAAACTCAAGGTTCCAGTTACTAATAGAAATTTTATTATCCTCTGAAAGAGGAATTTTTAATCATTCACTTGTAATATTTTCCTTTTTAAAACAAATATTCACGTTTCTAGGAATTGCTAACTACTGTGCTTATGAAATGGAGCCCATTTGTGCTGTGTCTAGGGACGGGTATGAAAACATGATGCACAAACCAGGAAAAAATATTGGCTGGGAAGCCTGTGTTCCTAAAGACAACCAAGGATAACATTTAACCAGAAACTGGTTTTGACATTCAGCTGTCAGTAGCTCCCTTAAGCACTGGAGCCTCTCAGTCTGCAAATAAAATCCTGATTCATAAAAATGCATCCACTGAAGTGGTATATGAATCCACCAAGTATTTTCAGAAAATTTAATGAGAAAATGACCTTTCAAAAACTGATTTCCAAAACTCCAAAGCCTGATTTTATACATGCAAACTGATATACACACATGTATATATCTAATGCATGATTTTATAGGTTTCATTTCAATTTCAGTATAAAATCTACTTCTTATTAGGAGAGAAGGATTAGCATCTATACGGTAGCCAGGTGGTTACAGAACTCGCCTTATGAAACACGATAGGTTAAATCCCATTTATCCTAATTGCATCCACAGCACTTGCACATACAACCTCACATGCATTTCAGCTTTGACACTGAACGCACATTAGTTTCAAAGTTAACTTAGGACATCCATGTCTTCATCCAGAAAAAGCTAAGGCATTTTTGTTCAATTTTCTTTTGTCCATCAGCTGCTCACTGGAGGCTCAGCATGTATTTTTCTGTTCACAAATTATGTCAATTGAAACATACAAGCTTCAGAATAAAAGAGATGAAAATAAAGATGGCAAAACTAACATCCCGACCTTGAATTTAAGACATGAGTGAAACTTGATATATTCTTGACTCTGAACAAATTTCAGCGAACAGAAAACATTGTTTGTTTATCTGCTAAAATAACTTCTGGTTTTCTTTTCAAAGGATTCTTCCATCACCGTAGGTCACTCTGCCATACATGCAGCACTCTGTATGCTTTTATAGCAAAAAAACAAAGCTATGTAGATCTACATCTTCATACAAAATACTGGCTCCAGGATCCATTACTACTATTATTTTGTATGATTCAAACTAGAAGACAGGAAAAAAATGGTATCTCCTTTCTGAAATCTAAAGTCTAAATTCTGGCTGAGGTATAACCAGGTGATAAACTGAAAAGGCAAGAAAAAATGCAAGCTTACAGCAACACCTTTATAAGTCAGACAGTTAGGGGGAAAAAAAGGGCATTGTCACACTTACTTGAGATCAGTAAATAATAGAGGGCATAGAGCTTCTGAACCAAATCCTATCTAGGTAAGTCAGTGCAAAGATTCTTAATGACTAGAGTGGCTTTCTGGATGAGAACTAGTATTTTCATCTAATTTAAGCTGAGATCACAAACCATTTTAGTTCACATGTAAATTCTGTTAAAAACAGTGAACGTTGCATTTTGCAAATCCCCAGTGGACATCTTTGAATAGGTTACACTACACAGAAGGTGAGTTTCAGGAAGATATCTGAATGGACAGCAGTAACTTTTCCTTGCAGAGTACTTCATTCATGTGAAATCCCTGAGCTGCTGAAGCCTGGCACTGCCCAGGAGCCCTGGCCCTGTACCATCTCTCTGCCTGTCAGAAACAGGACATCAAGCTGGAGAGAGCTTTGGCTAAAATGGCCTTTTTACTGCTTTGTACCTTTGCAAAATTTCCTCCCTCACCTCTACTCCTCTATGCTCCCATGAAGTGACCACGCTCCCAGTTCCATAGATTTTCTTACCAATTTTTTTCATCTTAAATCCCTGTGAAATTATAATCAGGCTCCCAATACCAGCCATATCTGACTACATCAAGTGAGTACCTTAGACATTTCTTTTCTTAACCTGGTAGTGCAGTGCTCCGCATGCCTACTATTTTTCTAGAGCATCTTTCAGAAGCATTAGCAGAAGGTTACACAGTCCTCCTCGATTATCCCAGACCTTAAATTTGTTATGCCCCTATCATGCACAGATATTAGTGTCAACTGCAGGTTTGTAATTGCTCTCAGTGGGAGAAGTTTCAAGCCCTTTATTTCTTCCTTACAGGGATATTGGGCCCGATCCAATTCAGGCCAAGCCCATACTGTTCTGTTCTCTAAAAACCCACATCCCTATTTTTATATTAATTCTAGCTATAAAATAACCATCTTTCTCTCTGGCCTTTGACCATATAGATAACCCTCCTATTTTCCAGCAAATAAATATGTAGCAGAACACAATATTAATTAAAAGGCAGCAAACATTTGATGTAAGTATCAAATAAAAATAGGATGGCGTCAGTGAAGAAATAAATCCTGAATATGGTTCACCATATAGATAGCAGGCAAAATCAGAATGTATCTGTGAGCCATTACCAACAACACACACGCTCCCTCCTCTGATGCAGATGCCATCATCCAGCTGTGTCACTGTCTGAATGCAGAGGTCGGATACTTGCCCAGCATGAGCAGCTTCACTTACCCTCACATCCCCATTAGGTCCTGCCAACTGCTCAGAAGGTGAAGAGCCCGGGGAGCTTTGCTGTGGGCGCCCTGGACTTGGTGGTGTAACGAATAATACAAAATACTCACCTCTACACACACATATACAGCTCCTGTAGTTGTACTCCAGCAAGTTTGCATCTGGGTGTTTTCATAAAGAAAGATGCATTTGTCTTCCCCATCTGCGGTTCTCTGCGAAAACAAAATTCAATGTTTATTTTTTCCAAGCCACCTAAGCAATAGGTGAGGTTTTGTGGGAGAAAGCCAAAATAAATCATAATGGCTGTGGAGGGGGGCAGAAATCATGGATCTGCTGCCACTTTTGTTCAGGCTTGATGGAGCTTCCAGAAATCTGAACTTTAACAGTAGCTCAGAAGTGCAAATAGTCACCAAGTAAGCTTGGTTTTCACACGTTGCGAGTCTACAAAAGCTACCTCTCCAAAAAGATGCCTTCATTACTCAAATCTTGCCACTAGGAATCCCACATGATAATTGCTTCTGAAGAGGAAAATCAGCAGAGTTCTTCACTGAACAGAAAGATGCACTACTAAGGTTTAGGATGTGATTATCATGGAAAAGATGGTTGATTTAGAATTAACCTGTGACAAGTGACTAGTACTTGATTTTCTTCATAATCTGCACTGCAAAGTCTACCACTCTTTCCAGTCCCTCAGTACTGAGTTTAAACAAGAAGAGGAATAAAATCAGCTTACCACATCTGCCAATCTCAGTGGCTGTTTTTTTCCCTACTGTTTACATGCTCTGAATTTCTCCTTTGCTACATTCTCAGCAGAAAGCAATGGAGGGTACTAAAACCTAGATTTGGGGCCCATTCTATGTTTAGAAATCTTTCAGAGCTCAGGGCTTTTGGATAAGGAATTTTCATGTAATGATATCAGAAGATTTAGAATGTAAATGTATGTTCATGTACCTGCTTTTTATACACCAACTAATCAAGCTGAGCTGGAATGATAAATATTAAAATGTCTAATTTGTATTGGTGAACTAAAATGCCTAACAGTCAAAAGCCCACTGTGTGATATACAGCACTACTGAGCAAAGCTAACACTGAATGGGTGCCATAATTGTGTATTTTCAGAATCTAAAATGCTTTTATTTCATTGACATGTCATTTTAACATTATATTTCCTGTCATACTTGTTTTAGAGTTAATTTCAATACGTAACGTATAGTATGCTTGTGTTACCAGAACATGCCATCAATTTTAACTACATTTTAACTTTTTTTTTCCTATTTCAGGGTACAAATCAATGACCACTTCCTCTTAGCCTCTCTACTCTGCTCCACCACTAATTACTCTTAAGAACCCAAATATTGGTGTCAATATTCATAAGAACTACCATGCAGTGCTTTGTTTTACATGTATTTAGACACACCTCATTTTTTACAGTTAAGGACTTCTACATTATTGCAGCTCTGAAATCTCAACAGTTTATATGCTGAACTGCCAGAGAGGCCTTGGGAAGCACAAAACCTCAACAGCGATGCTATGGCTTGACAGAAAGATTCAAACTGAGCACATTTGTTGTGAAAAAGTTTTCACCGAGTCAAAGAGATTTTGTGAGACACCAGTCCAGTATAGCATGACTATGGCAGAACTGTTAGGCCAGCTCAGTTTCCACAGCACAATCATATTCCCAGTATATGCATGCAAAGCGTGACAATAAAGACTATTTAAGTTACAACTACAAAGCCTAGAATGCTCAGCAATCCAGGGAGCTTTCACTGTTTCCTATAACAACCTGATCACACTTTTTAAGATCTGTCATAATAAGGAAACAGTTGCAGCATCGATGTGCTTAAAGCTTCGCTCCTGTGAGCAGACCATTTTACAAATTGCCAATTAGTCATGTTCATGTAGTTACTACTACAAATTTGCTGAAATAAATGAATAAAATAACAACAGCTTTGATTTTCTCATTTTTTAATCTTTTGCAACTTGATCCTTGGGAAATCGAGATTTTGAAAGCACTCGGCATGCTGATTTAGAATATGGAACCTGGAATTTGCCCAAAATGATGATATCCTCATAAAAAGGCAGGCTGGTCAAATTTGTTAGTATGAAGCATAGACATCCAGGCTTTAAAGAGCCATGTGCTGTGAGAGTCTCACATTGACATGGCTTTAAAGGTCACATACGTACTCTGCCTCAGTCAAACCCCAAGGGATGCTGTGGCTAAGCACACAAGATGTTCAGATACTACAATTAGGTTTAAATGGGCATATGGCAGAAGAAATCTGTTCCCATAGGAGGAGGAAAAGGAGAAGTAATATCACAAGCAAAATTAAGAAAAATCAGAATGACAGCATATTACTAAACTAATAGAAGGGAGATACAAAAGGGAGGAGATTGAGTTGCAGGGAGACACTTGAAATTAAGAAGCCAATTGTAATAGCATGTTCAGCATTCATGCTGACCTTCAGATGAAGAAAAATGTCATTCCTTTCCATTTGTTTGGATTTGGGTACTTTTCACATTTATCTAGTGTTTTAGGTACAAGGCAGCTCATCTCAAAAACAAGCTTGGATTGAAAGCTTAATAAATGTGGGAGTTCACACAGGACAAAGAAGTAAATAAGTTAGCAAAGGAACAAGATTTTTTCCTCCTGTTCAGTGAGAAGCTGTCCTCATCCACTGGCCTCCGGCTCTCTTAATCTCCCAGATACCACTGTCTCCATGTGCGAGGCCTCCCTTGTAGAGCAGAAGTTATTTTTGCTAACAAGTCTGAACCCAAATCTAAGACACTTCCTGGGTAGTCCTTTCCTTGGGCTAATAAGATACAAATCAATCTTAGAAAGAAGGAAAAATTTGTGCAATAGTTTTTTCTTCTGCAATGTCTGCTCTCTAAAAGCACAGTTCCAAATGCAGAGAGGCTTGTTTGTCTTCCAGAATGCATTCTAGGATAGCTCTTATCTGTGCTCTATCAATAAAAGTACAAGCAGGAGGGCTGTGGCCTCCACAGGGAGTATCTGGCAGCCCTCACCAGGACACAAGCCGGTGGAGTTGAGTATGGGATAGGAAAAGGAGAGTCCAAGAGAGGGTCCCAAGGGAGAGGGGCAAAAGTGTCCTTCTGATAGCATCCCTGAGTTAGAGCTCCGACCCTGGAGAGCAAAGCACAGTGCAGACTGAGGGTATTCATGCTGGGACTTGGAAGGACTGCACCTCGTCCTTCATCCCAACTTTCAAACTTTTGTGGTCCATTTGTTTGCTTTATTTTCCTTAACAGCATATTCTAACAAGATTATTTTAATCAGAGTTGTATCTATATACAAACAACTTTGACTGCATCTTAATGAAGGGCTTCTTTTTTGTCGTTGTGTTTTTGTTTTTGGTTTTTTTTTAGTCTGGCATTTTTAATTTATTGCTAAAATATCTAATCACCAAAGAAAATGTAATGAAATCAACTAAATGTGAAATGACAAACAGCAATTCTAATTAGCAGAGGGACTGATAAAAGAATTTACATTTCCAAAGCTTGAGCCAGATACTTTTTCTTATTATGTTACCTGCTATTCATTTCATGCTATCAAAGCTCCTCTGCACAACAGAGAAGCATTTACAAATTTCACCTGAGAATCTTCCCCCAGATAAGCAGCGCAGAGGAGGAAGAAGGAGTGGGCAGCAAGAGGAGAAGAAACCGTGTAAGTTCCAATGAGAGCTTGACGGGAGAAAACTTGGAGATATTTTGCACGTTTGCATTTTCTCATGTGCAGCCTTTATCAGTGGGAGCACACTCACTCCATCAGACACTTTTGTGAATGCTGTCTGTAGAGCAGGTAGAGAGTTGTGACGTTAACTACAGCTTCTCAGCCTCCCGTGAAACACTTTGCCTGCACATGGGCAAAACTATGCCAGGAGGCATCCGATGACTGCTGCTTTCATTGACTTTGCTTCCACAAAGATGCAGCATCTACCACAACATCACTCTGCACACTGTGTGAGAAGCTGCACCCAGTTTTTTGTACAGGTTCTTGATTACCAAGTGGGGATTCCAGAAGTGTGTGGACTGTTGTGCACAAAGCAGCTGCACCCCTGAATCCACCAGACACAGAGTGGAAGCAATTAGCCCAATGCGATTTCCAACAAGATTGAATTTCAGGCTAAATGTTGAAGAAAATCACCTCTTTTCTACATAAAAATGGGAATTTAACTGATTTTAGATGGGAAACTACAGTTGTAATGGCAATACTCTGGCGCTTATCACAGTAAATGCCAGCCTCAAAACTCAGTTTTACGGCACACTTTAGCTTTGTCAGCCATAATGTTAGACAAAGTGAGGCAGGGATGTTTTCACATTTCAACTTTCCATTCTATTAGCCCAAAACCACCCATTTCTTCTTAAAGGGAGCTTCCAAGCAGGAGAGCACTGACTTTTTACATAATCTGATAGTGAAAGGACAAGAAAGAATGGTTTTAAACTAAAAGAGGGGAGATTTAGTTTAGATGTTAGAAAGAAATTTTTTAGTCAGAAGGTGGCCCTGGCACAGCTGCCCAGAGAGCTATGGGTGCCCCATCCCTGGAGGTGCTCAAGGCCAGGCTGGGTGGGGGCAGCCAGGGCACATAAGTAGGTTGGAATGAGGTGATCTTTAAGGTCCCCTCCAACCTAAGCAGTCTATGATTCTATGATTTCTAACCTTTCATGAGAAACCAAAAACACTCTATTAAAGAAAAAAAAATAAGAGTAGAAGGCTGTTAGTTTTCATTGTGCTGTTTTGGTAGGAATTTCTCCTCTTCCTGCTGCCTCCCACCTCTCCTGGCTCCAGTTAGCTCTGGAGCAGCACCCACTAGGAGTGCCCACAGGGGCAGGAGGCATCGGAGCTAAATGCCCCCATCTCAAGCCTGTTGGGAGCGTCCCCTAAAAGCTTCACATCTGGCCAGGGTGTAGCCTTGTACCCAGCACCTCCCTAATCTGGGCATGCAGCAGGAAGGGCTGTGGGGCAAGCTGGTCTCTGATCCAGAAAACCAGAGAAATAATGTTTTCTGCCCAGATAACCTTGTCCAATCCTGGGAACTCTCTTGACAAATATTATGTCTGTCAGCTAGATCAATAATACTATACACCACCAGCTGTGATGACACTACCAAAGAAAAGCACAGAACACATTTTATCCTCTTCAGTCTCCTTTGAATCTGAATTTTGATCCGTTTCATCTTTTCTTGTTTGCTTTGTATTTTCTGCTTCCTGTCCCAAAACTTTGGGCAACGTTGCTGTGTGCTGTGAGGAAGACGCTCTGCTACCCAGAGCTGCCAGTAATTCAGTGGTGTGGGAACTGATTCGTGTAGTCACACGTAATTTGTATAGCACTTTGGGACCCTTCTGGAAGAAAGACGCTATAGAACAGCAAGATCATTTGCATTACAAAGGTTCTGGTGGCTGTTTCTTGAATTAGACACTTCAGATTTGTATTACGTTTCCACATCAGAAGAAATAGGAGCCAAAATGGAGAAAAAAGACTTTTCCCAAAAGTCAGATATGCATGCTATATGTTAAGTATTGTTCCTTTCCACTTCCAAAACCCACCTATTTTCCAGATTTTGTTCCACTGTTTAAAATCAAACCTTCTGAACACTGAAATTAGGGTGTTGCATTTTGACTTTAGTGTCAACGTTGCTCTCCCACAACAGCAACAACCTCAGAGGCAACTTCAAGAACGCAGCTTCCCAGACCACTACATGAAGAAACACAACCATACCTTCTGGTTGAAATCCCCCCGTTGCAGGGAACAACATTCATCAGTACCTTATGAAAACCAGTGTTCAAGAAGGACCAGCCAGGTTGCTCTCACGCAAGATACTGGGTTGCCTTTTCCTGGGGACAAAGGAGCCTGGAGAAAAAGGGGACTGAAGAGCCTTAGGTTTTGAATGAAAGAAATACAACATTTTCTCCAAAAAGATAAATGTAATAGAAAGAAAGGGTTAATACAAAGAGCAGCATAAGGAAAATCATTGCTGAATCCTCTGGCCCAGATGTACAGCGGATATAAATAAGATTAGCTTCACTGACTTCAAACCACAGTTACGCCAGATTAGGATCTGGCTGACTGACTTTTTGCCCCCTTCACTCTTTAAAACAATGAAATGACACCAACATATAGCCTTGCCTTCAGCAACAGGTGAGCAGAAAACATTCTGTGGCAATGACAAGAACCCATCATTTTCTGAATAGCCTTCAGTTTATGAACAGGATGAACTCCTTCCATCTACAGCAGGGATATTCCAGACTTGGCTGGAATTACTCCAGATACATTCAGCAGCAAATGACAGTACAATCATTCAGTATCCCTCTGACCAAACTTCTACATACATACCATACACTCCTCTGCCAGCATAACACGTCATATAAACAGACCCTTTTCCATTTTTAACTGAATTTTTCCAGTGAAGAAGCTGCTCAAAGCAATACTTCTGAGTGGGGGACACAGTCAGAGATAACATTTTACATATACAAAGACAGCATCCTATTTTAGGATGTTTTGAAGAAGCCCTGTGGTTTATGTACTCACAACTACTGACTGGCTCCGTCTGCCTCCTTGCTGTACCCTGGTTTAATTGTTCTGCACTTTCTCCCAGTTGGAGATGGACCAAAAGTCCACTGAATTTACTGTAGCTCCAGCTCTGGGTCAGGACCTTGTTTCGTAAGAAACGGTCTGTCTGCAGCAGGATTTACTGCTGGTGCAAACTGCTATTCAGTGTGGGTATGGATGTCACAATCTGGTCTCGAGTATTTTTAAATGCATTCTTCCATAACTTATCATGCGTGTTCCAAAAAGCTTAAGCAAAACCTTTAAAAAAGATGATGCAGCAAGCCACCAAAAGGAGACCACAGTAGAGAACGTGTCAGTGTTATCAAATAAACTAAGATATACATCTGTAATTTGTATTATTACAAAGTATTTGGTGTCATACTCAATAAATAATGCTCCAGGAAGTTTAAATGTAACCCTGACGGACACTTAGCAAAAAATAATTTTAAAATGAATAGCATATGTGGAGAGTATCTGATGGTTTTCCACTCTGAAAAACTGAAGAGAGCTATTTGTGCCAGAAATTGACACTCTTCCAGTCACTGCCGTGCTTGGGTAGCTGTGCTCCAATACAGTATACAGTGTGCATAAAATATTCTCACAGTTAAATGTGGGCCAGAAGTGTAGGAGAGAGGAAAAAACGAGGGGAAAAAAAAAAAAAGAAAAAAAAAAAAAAAGAACCACCAGCAATGCAGTTAGGAATTCCAAGCTGCTGGTTATTAAAGTGCCCTTCGCTCACCTGCTCCATCCAAAGCACACTGTGGTGATTGGCGTTTGCTCCTGTATGCGGGTATTGTGCGAGCAGTGGGCAGCTGGAACCCTCCGAGAATCTTCACTTGTCAGAGATGAATCAATCATCTCAAAGATGTCAGCATCTGCCCAAACCATTTTATATTAGAATAAATGGCAGATGGTGGTGTTTTTATATTTAATCAGTTCCACCAAATGCAGTTTCATCTCTTATAAAACTAAACCATCTGCAGTGTGTAGGTGTACAAATCTAGCTAAATGCCCACTGCAGAGCCTTTCCTCTTAAAGGTAAATGGTATGTGTTAACATTCGTGGATTCTAAGTTTGATACATTTCAAAAGCTTTGACAAACTGCTCTGTTTTTATAAATACTTTTATATTATTTCTATATTTCAAGTATTTAGTATCAGCGGTCTGTGCCTACCTTGCACTTCTGAAAATCACTGCTCGTGTTTGACAGAATTGAAATATTTTCTATGAAAAATCATTCCTCCCTTCTTTCTGTAAATATGGAAACCTCGGGTCCAGCCCTGTCTAACATGGCACAAGCAGAATCTCAAGGATTTGTCCAGGACAAAAGGCCTCTATAGTGCTATAATTCAGAAAAGGAAAAGTCCTCTTTATGATCAGATCTGAAAGTCTTGATCTTAGGAAGGTTTTAATTTTAGCAAGGCTTTCAACACCGTCTCCCAGAGAAACCTTACAGACAAACTGATAAAGTGCAGAATAGGATGAGTGGACAGTGAGGGGGGCTGAAAACTGGCTGAGCTGTTGGGATCAAAGGGCTGTGACCAGCAGCATCAAGCCCAGGCAGTAGCACAACCCCACAGAGCTCAGTACAGGGACCAGTGCTGTTTGACTTCATCATTAAGAACCTGGATGCTGAGACAGAGAGCATCTTCAGCACGTCAGCTGCATGGAGACATCCATGGTACCAATATAAATTTCTCTACCACCACATAGGTGAAGCTTGACCAACAGCACGCTGGACAACAGCATGTCTCCTCTACAGATAGACAGGATCTGATGGAGGTAAAAGGGGTAGCAGTGAAGCAACCACACATCTTAGAACTGACTTAAGTCAGTTCTTAAAGGCTTTTCTGTTTTGCTCAGTCAGTACTGATGCTGGTGTGCAACAATCAGCACAAATCAGAACTACTGACTTATTTTTGACACTGCTCAGACTTATGCTAATAGAGAAATCACTCAGAAAGTCTAAAGGGTCCCCGAGTTTCATGAAGAAAAATGTTCTCTATCAGAAAGAAATACAATTCAACAATAGAAAACATTAAAAATATACTTAGTCATCTAATATTGCTACAGCTCTAGAAAGTGATCTGAAAATAAAAGCTTGCCACAAGTTCAGAAAAAAAGATCCCTTTCTGTCATAAAACTGCAGCACTAAAAGTAACATTTTCCCATTTTCCTTAGCACAGGGGCAGTATAGTGTCAGGTTTTTGTGTACTGTTAAACAACCCTCACTTTTCAACCCAACTGGGGCTATACTTCGC
The DNA here is from genome assembly GCF_019232065.1 of Centrocercus urophasianus. NCBI lineage: Eukaryota > Metazoa > Chordata > Aves > Galliformes > Phasianidae > Centrocercus > Centrocercus urophasianus. The sequence continues at coordinate 9,259,357 of NW_024884142.1, read as the reverse complement.
GGAATGGTTATAGACTACAAGAAACATGGAGGTTTAGGGAGGAAGCATTCTACAACTTTCCTATTTTTCTACATTAAAAAATGAAGACATGAAAAAATTAAATGAGGCTGAAATTCAGCCTCTGGAAATGCAGGAACAGAACATGTAAGCAAGGGCAGCAATCCCAGGTTTGCAGGGAAACGTGCTGCCTGCAGAGGCTGGACGCCCCAACAACATCGGCAGAACAGGGACACAATGGTGCCAAGAGCAGCTGGCAGGGAGATGGCCCCACCTCAGAGGGATTTGCACCTCCCACCCTAAACCCCACAGGAGAGGAGCGAAGCATGCCTGGCACTTAACAACCATTCTTTCCCAGTGTCCTATTTGGGGCAGCAGGCTGTGCTCCAGGTCATTTCCTTGCGCTTTGCACGGGTCTGCAGGGAAGTGGGGCACCCATCTGGGTTATCGCGGCATTTCCACTTGTGGCGATTCATGGAAAGCTTTTCTTCAGTGTCAACCCAAGCGCATTCACAAGCACTGCACTCAGGTTTCAGTCTGGGTTTGCCTGTCAAACACGGCTCATTTGAAACCGAGTGACTCCTGAAACTCCTGTTTGCTGCATGAAAGTGAAAACTGCTCCTATGCTGCACTGTTTAACAGGTTGTTCACTTCTTTTTTTTTTTTCCTTTTTTTTTTTTTTCTTTTTTTTCCTGTAATTGGAGATTTGAACACTTGTAATTGGAGAGCTAAACACTTTTTTGAGTTACTAATTGAGGTTGAGGCCTTGCCTTCCCCCTTGGTCAGCCTTTTTCAAGACCCCTTCAGCATCTATACACCTTACCAAATCCTCATTGCAATGTGGGAATCTCTTGTACTTTATGTTAGACTGTCTTCACTGCACTTTGGTTCGATGCTGTTTGTGCTGATAAGCAGGGAAACAATGCCAAAAATCTATCTTTGAAAGAGACTCTTTGTAAGGATCGGTAGCTGGGCACCAGGGCAAGGCAATGAGAAGGCTAAATTCTAGAAAAAAAAAAACAGATTGACTGTAATCTAGAGCCAGAGCCTGGGAATTTTTACTAGAAGCAGAAGAATGAAATGAAGCACTGATACGATCCTACAGAAACACATACTTTGCCTTGATAAAATCACACAGATTAAGAAGCTGGGGAGGGCAAGTTAAGCAACAAAGAAATCAGACAAAGAGATGAAGAAGGCAGCGTGCCAGGGAAGGAAGCAGGAACCAAATGAAAGCAAGCTTGTGTTTCAGAGAAGCTGTGTACCATGTGAGGATCACAGGCTGCTGAGGAGTTTCTGACACAAACATTAGGAACTTCAGGGAGTGGCAGGACATGGGGCAAACATAAGGCATAAGGTATGATTTCTTCTTCTCAGAGAGAGAAAGATAGACATGCACGTATGCACATCTTTGCACAGAAGTGCACACTTAGTAAATTTGCATGTGCACATATATATATCTATATATACATACACGTACATGCACAGATGTGTTATTTCTTGTGTTATTTCACTAGAAAATTGACTGGTGTGCATAGAGTGCAAAGGGTGTTTGCCTGTTTGCTATCAGCTGCCACATCCCTGATGAATAAATTGTAAATTCACTTTTCCAGCAGCACCGAGGTTCTCAGAAAAGATGAGATGACGTTAGTCAGGAGCTTGTGGGGAGGCCAAAGGGGCTAATACAGCTGTGAAAGCATAACAGGCAGACAGGCTGTTTATTAGAAAACCACCAGAGAAGCCAAAGAAAAAGGCCGTGCTTCAAGCCACCCAGTAAAAATGAGGCTTGGGAGTGCACCACAAGCATGAAAGCACAGCTTAGCTCAGTCCTAGTGTCCCAGTGTCCTACCAATGCTGTGACACATCTTCAGTAATGGCTTGCTACTTGTATAAAATACTTATTTGATTTGTTTTAACCAGCAGACAAATCATTGTTCCAAAGGGAAGGGCTCTGCAATATTAACTTAATGTAATAATCAAAGCTATTATTCAGGATTTCCAAACAGATTTTTTTCCTCCCAGAATTGCACAAGTGCATACACACTCAATGCACAATATCTACATGCTTAGCTGCAAGAAACTGCTGTAATTATTTTATCAGTGGATAATGCCATGAAGTGCTGGATTCAGCCACTGTTCTCAGATCATAGAAATTAAGATATATTCAGACATTATGGTCTACACAGACCCACAGAAAGAGCACTGATCATAACCCACTCAACAAGAACAAATAGACAGTACACATAACAAACCCAAACAAGATATTTTATGACTTAAAGATCTAATGACAGTAGATTCAGAAGGCAAGAAAAAGATGGTAGGTGGGAAAAAAAAAATACTGATATACGATAGCAGATCAGTTTTCCAGGGGAAAACTGCCAAAGACTGAAGGTACAGGACAGAAAGCACAAAGCTGTGTAGGCATAGGACAAGCATAAAATAGTAAATAGGTAGAGGAATGTGCCATGGCAGGGAAGACATCTGTAGGGCCCTGTAGTTGAGTTTGGGAAGATTTTGTTTGTTGTAGCTGAACAGGAAGCCAGAGAGTGGCATAAAGGGAAAGCAAAACTACTACTGGATCACTTCACCTACCGTTGTGTCAAGCCTCTATGTAACTCTCCACTTACAGATTTACCAGCTCACACATTCCTGACTGCAAATTTCTAACAGTGCCAATTGTCCAGAAAGCTTTCAGTTTGGCTCCACCAAAACACCGTTCTGTTCACAGAGCAGAGCAATAGAGGAGGATAAAGCTCTCATTTTCTGTCACTGCCACTGCATGGCATCCAGCACACTGAGGGTGGTATCCTTACTGAATCACACCATGCATCCTGCAGCTCTGTGAGGGACCCAGATGCAGAAACAACTCCAGGGTCCTGCCCTCCAGATAAAAGAAACCAGGTGCAACATGGCTACAAACAGCTTTGTCACTGGGGATAGGAAAGAGAGCAATGTCAATTGCATCAATATTGCTTCCCAGCTTATTTGTAGTGCAGTATGAACAGGCTGGAAGGCACATGACCTAACTGCCCAACTTAGGAAACACAGCAAGAAGGGAAGTAACGACAGAAGTGATGGAAGTCATAATAACATAGAGACTATGGAGCCTTTATAACTCTGGAAAACGAAGAAAATATGGGTAAAAGAGGGTGGGTATTGGTGTTCAGTTGCATTCAATTAGCACAAATAAACTCTGGGAGAAGTAGAGCTGTTCTGCATTCATACCACTATAAATAAGAGCAGTCTTACCCAACATGATAACTATTTCTTCTGCTGATTTCTTTTGGCTTGTTTCTTTCTCATCCCACAAAATGCTGCGTAACGGGCAAATGAACGCGGAGCTCTCTTACAATAAACTGGATGAGTGAACAGAGGAAAATGAATTTCTTTATGATGGCTTCTACTATGAACAAAACCAGAATGCCTAACGAGTGCTGGAATGATAGATGGAGTTTGAAGACAGAGTCTATTATTATATTATGTTAAACTAAAACAGCTTTCTTGACTTAATACATTTATTCCAAATTTTGCACAGACAGAGATTGTGACTGGAATATACAGAGTCTACAGATTTATGGAGCAGGTTCTGGAAAACAAGGGGTTCTGTTTCTCCCGACACTTAGAACTAAACGGGGCCAATCACTGATTACACAACACATAGGGAAAAAAAAGTTTAACATTGCTAACAATTAATATGTCATATGAATAAATAGAAAATTCCTCTAATTTATGAGGTTTAAAAACAGAAATTCCTACCAGGGTTAGAATGACAGAGAGATAAATAAGGCTTTACAAGGACACTAACTAAATAATATAAAAATAGCAAAACTTGCTCTTGTTCAGTTTAACAGGAAATTAAAATTAATGTAACATGCAACAATTAGGACGTGTGTTCTCAGTGTTCTCAGTTTTTTTAATATTTCATTTTGAAGTGGTATTTTGTCAATGCTGGTACCTTTGTACCTTTAAACAACAACAGAAAAGTGCATATAATTATGAACGTGTCCAGATTCCTGTTCCAAAGTCACACTTCCAGTTTATAAGGATTGAGTTGAGCTGTCCAATGGGATCACAGAATCACCTGTGTTGGAAAAGACCTTCAAGATCTCTAAGTCCAGCCACCAATCTGACCTACTGAGTCCCATCATTAAACCATGTCTCTTAGCAGCAAGAATCCTTCATCCCTCACATCACAACTGGACAGCCCACCTCAAACCTAACAGATCACTGGACTATGATAACGTTCTATCAGATGTATTCAAGGGCAGCAATCAGCACCTGTATTAAGGCATGATCAAAGCTTTTAAAGAACGCTTCCCATTGCCAAACTGTTACATCACTGCCCCTTGGCAAAAAGATAGGCACCAGACCAGAAACTGCTCTTATCTGAAATATTAATTCCTACAATGCTGCGTAAGAGCTCTGTTCAACTAATGAACTTATTTTGTAAGAGATTGGGTTTCATTTCAATGCTAAAAAAGAAAGCATACAAACATTTAAATTTAAGAAGCCATTCTGAATGACATTACTATGGAGCATTTGAGTAATATCAGAAAGTTACCATTTGCAGGACATTCCTCACAGTGCACATTTTGGAGAGTAGATAAGGACAATTGGGTTCTTCAGTTTGCAGTGGCTGGGAGATGGTGATATTTCTGGCTTGCAGATGGTAGGGGAGGAAGAGAGATACTGCTGCTGTCAATGGCACATAAAAGTAAAAGAAGTCCCATGTTCAGATTGCAAGCCTGTTCATGGAGCAGACTTTGCAGAACTCCAGTAACAACTCAGCTGAAGATGGTATTTCTTACTGTGTTAGGGTCTACTAACAGGGAAGCCTTCACAGCTTTGATTCTGCTATCTTTTCTCTTTGCCTGATGAGGAATAAAGGAATGTCTTTTCTTTGATATCCCTGATTCCTTTATTCTCACTCATTATGTCTTTGTTGTATCCTACAGTGCAATACTAGAGGAATGGTGGAGCACATCACAAAATCTGTGTGCATTTGTTTATTTTATAGTTTTACAAAAACAGAAAATTGGAAACACGAATAAGGAAGAGAATGTCTGTCTGCAGGCATATAGGCATAAAATGAACACTGAGTGTTACAGACTACTGCAAACATTTTCTGAATCACAAATTTTCACTTGAATTTTGACACTGAAATGTCAATCTTTCAAAATTTTTCTTTGTATAGATCCAAATGCTTAAATAGATAGTTTTTCACTTAACTTATGCCTGCTCACTTGCTTAGCTGTTATTTAACCAAGGGCCTAAAATCTCCTGCACACAATTAATCTTGGTTTCTAGTGACTCCTGTGGCAGTCCCCTCCTCAGCAAAAGTGGAGAAATGTTTGCACTAGAAACTAAGTGATCATGACTGATTTCCCCAAAGTTGAAATCCAATTTTGTGAAGCCTATGTACCAAACTCTAATTTCAATTTCTGTTCCTGGAACATGCATCCAAAGTTAAAAGTTTTGCTGAAGAGAGATTGCCTCAAGCATACCTTCAATGCTTTGCTGAATCAAGTCACAAATGCTGATTAAGATGGAAAGCTAATTCTTATCACAAGGAAGTCAAATGCAATCTTAGAAGACATCTACTTTTTAAGGTCAGATTCTAAGCTCTGATACATACTCTATCTGTAACATCTCAGAAAACACATGAGCACATCTGACAAACTGGGATGTGTGTCGTTGGCCACTCCCGTTTACTAGATGGGCTATCAGATTCGTATCAGACACGCAGCGCATTTCCTGGCTCCCCTAAGTGACCTACTTGAGCTTCCTATGTGGAAGGTTATGGTTTAACAAGCAAGGTGAATTCCCCACTTTGCACAGCCTGCACACACACAGCAGTGCAGTATAGAAGCTCCTAGTGAACACTTTACACTTGCAGCTATTGCAGCAGATGTCTTGAAAGGGCTTATGCATGACAATGCCTACCTGAAAGTAAAGCCACACCAATAGAATAAATTTAGAATAAATTCAGGACGTCCCCTGTCAGCTACAGAATACAAAATTTCTCCTCCAATTTTACCTCAGTGCAATTCCCATTGGTTTAATGAAATTATACAGAGAGCAAATCATGGCAAGGCTTTGGATGTGCAAGGAGGCAGTCAGTGTACTGACTCTGCAGTGGGAAAAATAGGCATCAGCTTTGCAAGAGACCTTTGTACATAATACAGTGCCTTCCTACCACCTACCACATATACTGCAATAAACACACTGCCTCCTGTCCTCTGAGCACAATTTGAAGAGCAAAATCACCTTGCCTTCTGTCAACTCCAACTAGGCAATGAAACCCAATATTACCTAACTTCTCACTCAGTCTCCTTGGAGAGCAGTGTTCAGATTTCTTTTCTCCATGGTACTACATCAGCCACTATTGCCAGTCTTCAGCCTTTGCTGGATCTATCACACAGCCCTCTGTACAAATGTTCACAAAGATTGCTTTCCATCCCAGGTCAGGATTTGATGCTCACCAAGAAGGCCTATAAAAGGAAGAGAACCATCAGACATCACGTCATGCAGAAACAACCCCCCAAAACAAGTTGGCTTTTTAGAGGAGATAATGGGCTTTGAACTTGGTAATTACCAGCTACTCCTGATGACTACATAAGGAAACCCACAAGCTCTTCAGTTCATAGAGGCTGCAGATGTAAACCCTTCATTATTGCTTCTGCTATACAAATGTTCTTTTGCTTTTCCGTGTATTTAACCTTTATAATGGCAAAGAAACTCAATCTTTAAATCTGCTTTAATTATATTTCTTCTTGACTGTTGTAATAAGGCCTCTCGAGTGACGTCTTTATTTGTGGAGAAGGCAAAAGAGTTTTCAAAAAATCACTTTAAAACACTACCATGGCCCACAAAAGTATTTCTCTCACAGGACAAAACAGACAAAGAAACAAGACATTGTTTGCCCAGAAAAAAAAAAAAAAAAAAGCCTAAAAAGGAAAGAGGAATCCAGGAACCCAGTCAAATCACAAAGCGTCATGAAGATGGCATTGCAAACAGGATGACTCCTAGCATAGACAGATCCATAGCTATCTGAATTGATTCTCATGTCAGGACAGTATAAGATTCAGAAAGGGAAAACTCTTCTCTGCCTCTCTCCCATTAGAAGTGTTTTTGTTTTTGTGGCACCATTTATGAAACCATTAAATTCCATTTGTAAAATGGCAGTATTTTTAAAGATATTCAAACATCTTAATCTTTGGAAAAAAGAAGATCAAGTACTTTTAAAAGTTAGGCCCCTGATCAGCTGGCAACGTGGTTAGATTTGAGGAAGAAGTAAAAGCAATTTCAGGCACTGTCTTCTTTTCCTCTGTTCATCGTCAATATATCTTTTTCGTATATTGCTCTAATTTAGACTGCAAGCTCTACTGAGCAGGAATATGTTTTCACATTTATAGAGTGCCCAATAAAATAATGGCACTAGACGTGTTTTGTAATAATAAGTAAAAAAGAAAAAAAATCAATGATTCAGTGAAATGATACTTTCCTCACACTAGCAATTGAAATTAATGCCTCCAGCAATAGCTGATGCTGCTATATCAATATCCGAGCTCCAGAAAGGCCCTCAAAATTGTGCTCATGTGTTTCTATAGCGTTTGCATTTTGGACTCCTGGAAAGTAATTGAATTGTGATAAAGCACTGCAGTACAAGATGTCTCTTGGCTCCTTGCTGACATGAAGGCACTATGCTTATCAGTGAATTAAAGGCAACTTTTTATGTTCAGATGGCTAAATCATTGCTGATATAATACTATTACACAAAATGGCTCGGATACATGCAATGCACTCAGCAACTGTTTCACTATAAATGTCTTCGAACGCTGATGCTGTCCCTCCCTTTATTCAGGCCTTTTGTCCTCTCCCAGCTTTTCTAAGTGTCTCCCTGGCCCACATTGCAGGACACTGAGTGGTTTCAGGAATATCATTTGCTCTGCTGGTACATATGCAAAATGAACGCAAAATATGCAGCCAAGACAAGCTCTGGCAGACCTGAAAAGCAGAGCAGAATAGATCATTTTGCCAAAAGATTGTTACCATTAAAATCTCTTCTATTTACTAATTATACTACCAAGAGAGGGAGAAAACACCTTTTTTTTTTTTTTCTTTTTTTTCCCACTAGAGATATTTTCTTGTTATCATATAGAAGTTTCCAGGATGCCTTGTCCTTGTTTGAATCCTTAGGAATTAATTGTTTTACCCACCCCATTTATACTGCATGAGGCCACTAAATAATGAGACTCATAAACCTTCATAATTAAGGAAAAATACAGCTAGCAGAGAAGCAGGCAGAGCCTTTTGGTGGCATAAAAGGACACCTCTAGCTAGTTAACAAGAATAGCCAAGGCATTCCTGATAATAAGTGAAATGATTCTAACAGCTGGTCTCATAAAATAGATCCCCAAATTAATACATTAAAGACAAACTTGAGTTGGTAGATTAGGGCACTCTGCTCAAGCAGTGAGAGCATTCGTTAAATTGCGCATCAGATACCTATTGTCTGGATGTGGTACTGATAGCCTCATTGTAAATCTGATTCTCTAATATTCCTGGGATGCAATGCACTGCATTTTTTTCATCATTTCCTCTACATGTAAACTGATATCTTGCGTTGAAGCAGTACTATTTAAAACAAAAGGGTTTGATTTATAGCCAGTCCCCAGCCTCATAAATCACACCTGCAGTGTGGTGCTCTGAGCTCCCTGTGTTCTGCCAGCATTTACCTTTTATAAATGATTTGGGTTTACCTCCCATTGTGATGGAGTCTAATACAATTGCATTCTTTTCTCCCAGCATTCACTCTTGCTGTTGCTCATTATTCCCACTGGGAATTCAGACCTAGTTTTAGCAAGCTTGTCAGGGGGAGGGGATTCTTGGTGGTGAGTTGTTGAATTTTTTTTTTTTTTTTTTTTCCAAATTGAGGAGCACTGAATTAAACATTTATGTTGCCATTCTGTAGTGTTTTCTACTGCTAGATATACTATACAGTGGACTTTTTTTTCCTTCCCATTGACGATGCTTAGATTTAAGTTCACATTAGCCATGCTAAGGATTTGGAACTTAAGCAGGAGAGTGGCTTGAAATGTCCAACACACAGACTGACCTTCTGTGTTACCAGGTACAGACATCATCAGCAATGGCACAGACTGCATAAGAAGTGGGAAAGCGAGGGAGGGCAAGGGAAAGCAAGGCAAATCAAAACTAATGACTTGACCTCTCCAGCGACTAATGTTCAAGGATTTTCTATTTAATTCTCAGACTGTACAGAATGTCCCAAAAGATGCTTATTTAGTAATCACGTCTCAAGTTCGCAATCGTATTACAGTTGTAAATGGTTAAGCACAGTTCAGGCTCTGGGATGCAAGGCTGGCAAGATGTTGTACATGTGCCTTGATTTCCCATGCACCAAAATACCAAATGATTTATTTTGTTCAATTAATGACCATAATCATTTTTACTGTTATATAACAGTGTTGCTACCATCCATACCTACAGCCGGCAAAGAATTAATTTTAGTCTGAAATTGATAAAAGCCACAGGACCTAACTTTTATTTCTGTCACAAACACTCAGAACAGCTTAGATTCAGCTTTGAGTCTACTCTTAAAAGCTTTTAGAATAGACACCATTAGTTGATGAAATGGCTAAAAAATTGAGATTTGGAAGGCTGTAATGCGTGTCAACTGAGATCAGACTCAGACCTCAAGTAGCTGGAAAAATAGTTCCAAAACGAACAGTCGTTTTTCAGAAGAGCTTCTCCCATTCCAGCATAACTCACAGGTGGACTGAAATAAGTAGACCTGTTCCAGTTCAATGAAGGATTAAGCTAAACACTTCTATTTTCAAAGAAGATTAAGTGAAACAAGAAGACACTTTGATTCCCAAATTAGAACTGTCCACACATGGACAAAAAGCGCAAGAAGCGCTTTTTGCACTTTAAATGCAAGCCTTACTTTCATCCAAATTAACTTTCAAATGAAAGAAGAAAGCCTTAAATTACTGCTCCCACTGTCTGAAAAACTCACACAAGAGTATTTTTATTAGTAGTAGTCTTTTCAAGTTCGTAGTGCGGGCATAAACATAATCAATTCTAACAGCTCTTGCTAGGTAATGAGTAGTCTAATTTTTAGAACCTATTTGGGACTTACAGTGTCTGATGTGCAAAAAATTAGTGATTTCAATAGGCTTAAAAAAAAAAAACACAATGGATTCACATGTTCTAAATAACGACTAATTTTTCAGCAGTTCAAAACCAGATTTTCTTCTGAGCATAAAATACACAAATGACTTACAATTACCGAGAAACGAATAACTATTTTTAATGTCAATATTTTTCACCTGAGGTTTAGACTTCATAGATTTGTAACCCAAATTAGAGCTATGAGGAGAGAGTAATTCTGAAAATATTGTCCATCTCATATTTTATCTTATGGCAAGACTAGCCAGCAAAATCTCTACATGAACTTCCTCCCACTTCGGAGCTATCTTTGATCAACAAGTTAGTTTTACCAATGTATTTAACTGCAGCAGAGTGCAAATGTCCAAATGCTGGCACACACACTTAAGGTTAAATTAAGTCTCTCTGCCTACCCTTGTGCTACCACAAGGTAATTTTGCAAAGGACGTGACTCCATGGACTATTCCAAGTACTCCATTCTGATTAGTTTTATTTAGTACCTTCATGTGTTCACCCTCCCATGAAAAGAGGTCCCGGATTATGAACTCCATTCTGAAACATCTTCACATCCACAACATCCAAAGACAAATATCAAAGAATTCTGTTGGGAGTTTGGTCCAGTGTACTTCAACTCCTTTTTATCTCATCTGTGTAGGAGGCAGCGTAGTCACAACATACAACATATCCTTATATGCTGGTTTCAAGAAAAACCTAAAATGTCAATGTTTCTTCTTGAAGGTAATGTCTTTGTACAAGGTCCAATCAAAAATAAACCTGCAACAAATAAATATTTTATGCTATGTAAAAAAAAAAAAAGAGATTTTTAGATGAATATGTAAAGTCTGCTTTTCCTTCAAAATTGTTATTTTGGTTAACCTTGAGGCTTAATTTAAATGTTAGCAAATGTGCAAGATTTCTCTTTGCCTTTAAATGAACTGATGTGTTTCAGTCAATGGTTTTGTTTATTACACGATACAGAAACTTTAAGCTATATCTGGAACAGTGATCAACTCTGAGCACTTCTTGGATATTGGCACAACCAATCTAAAGAGGACTGCTAAACTTATGTCCATTTGCACAGACAACTGAAGTAGTGGAAATGTGCAGTTTGGTTTGCATGCGCTGTTTTGACTTCTTCACGGAGAGCACTGAAGCCCACTAACTGCACTACTGGAAAGCTGTCCCTCTGCGATTCCTCATGTTAGCATTTTGGACATGATCCAGCCAGCTGGCTTCTAAGTTCACATTTGTATCACAAAAAGTCTTTCAATCCATCACGTTACTGGAATCCAAATACTGGCCCCAAATGCTCCTGTAACAGATCTATTGAAAATACATTGAAATATTCAGACCTTGCAAAGAAGGAGTGGCTATTTCCACTTCTCCTGAAGTTTGTTCATTCTCCTGGGAGACATCAGTAAAAAAATTCAGCCTAGAAACTTGCAAAATAAATACTTGATAGAGCCATTAATATGCAATAATGATCAATATGGAGGACTTTCCTGGCAGTAAACTGTTAGCTGGAAGAACAATTAACTTCAAGAAATTTTAAAACATAGAGTGTGATCTGATCTTGAAAACGCTTATTCACATTATCAGTCCTTATTCTTACAATGCAGTCCTGATTTGTGGGAGTCAGATGTTCTCATCAACATTCTGTGCAAGTACTGTAACATACATACATGTTTCCTAGGTACAATAATAAAGTATCATTTTTTAGATAATTTGTTACAGAGTTCTGCAAATACTACTTGCAAAACTATTTTTAAAGGGAAGGAAAAAAAAAAAAAAAAAAAAAGGAAAAAAAAAAGGAAAAAGCTGTTGCTTTCTTAAGAGCTTCAAATTTTAAGGCTGCATTGTGTGTTCCCAGTAAAAGTCTTGCTCCAGCACGGTAAGCAGGGGGCAAACAGGACTTGCTCTTAACATTTCAATAGGCTTATCTCCATCACTAGTGAAGTGCTCTTCCACTGGTGCTCAGTTGGATACTTTTTTGTTGTTATTGTTATTATTCTTTTTCATTCAGAGAAAGAACTGATTCTTGTTCGTGATCCTGCAGTTGATCTCAGTAGTTTGTAAAAATACTTACAAAACTTTGCCCATTCTCCGCAGCACACCCCAGCCACATTTCTCTGGTTGGGTTGAGTTGTTACAAACCACTTGTCATTATCTCAAATTGCTTCTGCAACAGCAGGTACCATCACTGGCATCCCTCCAGAAATCTGAAGGTTTTAGTTTATACACAGAACCCTGTTTTCTAGAAAAATTCTTAGAACAGTGAAAAAGATTGCCAAAGCAAATAATAACCAAATGTCTCAACTGAACAAGAAATTAGTTATTCTCAGATGTTACAACAATCTCATCTTACCTAATTGCATGTGTTTTCTTGATAGGAACAATCAGTCTTGCTCTCACAAGAGGTCTTAAAGACAGTTTTAAAGAAGCCACCTGACAGAAAAAAGATCAATCTTGAATGAAAGAGCCTATAGCAAAAAATAATTTTCCATAGATGCAAAGTTGATAGAGAAGGGTAAAGTATTTCTCAAAGGGTCAGTAACGGAATACACAGCTTTTCCCCTCTAGGTTGCTATCTCAGATTGAGCTGAAGTTGTCAATGATAAGAAGTGGTGAGTCTCCAAACACCAGTACACTGCAAACATCCAAGAGGCAGTGATTATTTACAGCAGCATAGCACACTGAAAGGAGACAAAATAGAGGGAAATTACTGTTAGCTTTTAACATAACATGAAGACACATTTCTAGGTAGAATACAGCTAAGAGAAATCCAGTCTTCAGAGTGAGGTGGATTAGTGACCTAACAGTTTTTTTTCTACAAGATGCTTTCAGGCACAATAAAGACCAGTTTAGCATTCAGGACAAACGGAAATTTTCCTTAGACAAACATGTGAGATTGTTGCTGTCCTTTCAAACATTCATCAAAACTCCTCTATCACCCAAACCATTAAAAATTAATCATCTATAGTGGCTAGGTTCAGAGTAGCCAGCAAGGTTCATTAAATTCTTTTTAATTGAAATATGATTATTAAATTAAAAAAATCAATACCACAGTCACTATTTTGAAGTTACTCCAAGAGACTCTGAATCTCAATGATTATAAATCTAGCCTGTGTATCCTGCCTGTATCACCATCAGAACCATTGTTTTTGCATTTTATTGTTTTCTTTCAAATTACATGAAGCCTCTTCAGCCCTAAAGCTACGTCATCCTGTCAACTAGCTAGTGCATCGGATTCTGCTGCAGCTTGGGCTTTCAGGACTCTGCTGCAGAACAAAATGCCATCACAATCAATATCTGGAGAACTATGACACTGCTAGATGTGAGCTTGGCTCAGTGACTCCATTAGCACCATCAATACACGTCCAATGGCCGTAAGAGCAGCTCTGTGAGGTAGTAGCAGTCACTTCAGAAAAATCATTGACTGACTTAGTGGACAGACACAGAACTGACAATTAAATGAACTAACAGCTTCAATTCACTTGTTGTGATCAATTCAAGCTACAGTGTAGTCATTGGGGGTAAAAGTAGAAGCAGCATGACCAAGCCCGATCCACAGCTTTCATTTTGTGACAGTCTCCCAGGCAAGAATTTTTCCATCAAAGGCAAATAAGACATCTTAAAAAGAAGTTTCATAGTTTATCTTAAAGGTGCTCTTTCAGACACACAGAAGATTTTGGCCAAGAAAACTACAGAACAATTAAGTGGAACAGCTGCTGAGTGGGCTGCAGATCTGGTTTAGAGTGGGCAAGGAAACCTCCTGCATTTCAAACACAGCCTGCTGAGTATGTGCAGAGATCCCATACCTGGGTCTGGCTCCTTGCTGTTTCACATAGAAGCTATTTAAACCTGTGTAAAGACAGTTCCACAAGGCAAGGCAGTAGGGAGTTGGTCCACAATGCCAACACAGCAGCTTTGTGCCATTACATGCAGTCAAACCTACAACGTTTCAGCTATGCTCTTTTAGGCTCCTCCTCAATCACTGTTTTTCTTCATCCTGGATACAGGAACGGTTTATTTACTTTTCATATCCTATCCTGTCTGAAAAGGGAACCACAGTCCTTAAAACTGATAAAACAGTAAGTCACACTGAAGTGGCTTTCTGAAACTCATCCAAGCTCTTCAGTTCAATTGATGTTGTTTCCTTTTAACATAGATGTGGCAGAGTTGAATAGATTCCCTGGAGACTCCACAGATATTTTCGGTAGTGACAAGTGCCCATCCCAAACACAACTTTCATCTTGTTCATCCCTCCTTGAATGCTAAGTAGCGCCTTTTCCTCTTACAATGAATCAAAACTGAGTCTGCATAACAAAAACACCTCCAACACTCCAAAATGCCTGAAATACTTTCTATGTGTACTATTGCCACAATTATTCTCATTGTTAGATGCAGATTAACCCAAAACGACTGTGCAATGCCTTTTATCTGACCAGCACAGAAGTTGCACCAGCAGATATACATCTGTGCCAGGGGCAGCTTGCAGCATCCTAAAATTTAAAAGAAATGCTAATAGAGAAAGTATCTACCCAGAGGACAGTAGGGATTTTGTGCCAGCCAGAAATTGCTGGGGTCCTAAAAAAAATAATTATTAACTTGTAAAATAAAGTGTCAACGTTATAGAAGATCTATCTAATTGCATAGGTCAAAAGTATCTTCACAGAAAATTTACACTTTTTTTTTTTTTTTTTCCTCCATCAGTAATTGCATGCAAGTATGTGTAAGAATTCCCTACGACTGGTCTGGTAACTCATTCGTATACCATAGGATCTCTGAGAATGCAAATTGAATCTTGGCAAAGCCATGGTTATTATGGAAGCACTAAGTTTGATTTTTGAACAATTGCCTGCATATATTTTCATCTAAAATTTTACACTACAACAATAACTTTTGGAGACTGTTTTTATGAAGTTTATGTATATATATATATATTTTTTTTTTAATTACAAGATTATCCTGAAGAAAAAATTAAGATGCATTGTTTGAGCATGATCAACAATTCAAACAATCGCATCACTTACAGAACACATTTCCCTCACATTCCACATGCTCCAAGTTTATAGAAGTGTGTCTCTTCTTTCCACCAATTTGCATGCAGTCTGGAAATGCCTCTCCTAGTAGGAAATAAGCCCTACCTAGAGAAATGCTAGAGCCCTTTCTAACGTCTTTTTAAAGGGAGATGGGTCTGGGGATAAAATGCAAGGCCTGCAGACTGCATGCAATTCTCTTGTTTCACAGGCACAGTGGTCTGTCGGTGCAGCACTGCTGTACACGTGCAGCCCAGCTTGCCTTCAGCCCCGTGGCACAAGTGCAGCCCCAGGGCTGCTTCCCCCAGGCCCATAGCAGCAGGCTGGCTCCCGGCTCTAACACCCTGCCATCAGCCCTGCTGCAGCTCCCGCATATCTCGCAGTGCTGAGGGCTGATGGCCCACAGCTGCCAGTGCAGGGACACCGTGACAGCAGTGTGTACCTAGAATGTAAAAGGGGCTGAAGAATAACTCGCTCTGACAGATAACAGAGCCAATTAAAACCAGTGACATGATGCATGTGCAGCTCTACTGAAATCTATGAGAAAGGAATAGAAGAGTAGTGTTATCCTGCTATCTCAGCTCAGAAGAGAATTTCTACTCTGTGGAGCATTGTATCAGTCAAAGAGTAGCAAAGACACAGTATTTTGTAATGTTATGAGATTTTGCAGTTGCATGACATATGCATTCAAAAGATAACAACTTCAGGTTCCTATTACTATGAAAGCACTAAGCTATGTTTAATAACTAGCGCAGCATCATCAATATTCCCGAAACCATTTTGTTTATCTTCTAGCATTGAATTTGATATGACCAGTAACACTTCAAGATCTGTTAAAATAGTTTATAAGGCAAATTTATAACCATGGAAGCTCCTGCAACTGCTCACGCCCATATACTAGAAAAACATGCATGTCACATTGTATTTGGCATGAATATTGACTGGTAGTAAAACATTGCAAAGCTAGATCTAAGAACAATTTGCAGTTGTACTGAATGGCTGTATTATTAAATTTCATCTTGTTTAAGACAAAGTACAGCATGTCTTTCTACTTACTAAATTATTGTTATTACCTATATAAATTTATCTGTGCTGTGTCAAATAACTGTCAAATAATACACTCACTGACCCAAAAAGCGATTGATCAGCTAAACAACACAGGCAGATTCAGTATCCATACACAGTACTGCAGTCTTTCCACAGTTTGTGGGCTTAAGACAAAACCAGCAGTAAAAATACTAAGGAAAAAAAAAAAAAGCACCTCCAAAAGAAATTAATTAGAATGACTGGCCCAGGGTGCCCAGCAGCACGTCCAGGCAGCTTTTGGAGATCTCCAAGGAAGAGACACTCAGAGTCAGGCTGGACAGGGCTCTGGGCAACCTGATCTTGCTGCAGGTGTCCCTGTTCATTGCAAGGAAGCTGGACTAGACGGCCTTTAGAGGTCCCTGCCAACTCAAACAATTCTTTGATTCTCTTTGGGCAGCCTGTACCAGCGCTCCATCACCCACGCAGCACAGAAGTGCTCCTGGTGCTCAGACAGTGCCTCCTGTGCCTGTGCACATTTGAGTCTGCAGCCTGACAGAAAGATGACAGGGAACAACCAGTTTGGGTACTGGGCTTAGGGATAAGACAAGCAGACATTGCTATATGAGAAGACAGAAACTATTCCACACCTTTTTGTTCATAATCATGGGGTAGAACATACGCCTAGGAAACATTTTTTCACTCTTTTAATGCTCCTGTCATGAGGTTTGTGATAGAGATAGTGTTTGTGACAAGCTCAAATTGCTCCCTTCATGCTCTCCTATCCCCATCACGAGATCAGTCTCAATGTTTCAAGTGATGGGCACACTATAAATAAATTACTGTGAAACTTCTGCAAACTGTCATCAGGAGAGGGCCAAAAAGCCTAATTTTTGTCATTATGGAAGCTTGGGGGCAGGAGTTTGAATCTTTGTTCTGTTGTGTCGCTGTTTTGTTGTTGTTTTTTTTTCCTCTGGTAAAATGTCAGTTTAATGTTTTTGGAAAGATTTTGCCTTCTTTTTTTTTTTTTTTGTAGGCATATCATCAAAGCCTATTAGTGTAATACTTGCTATCATTCATTAACTGGAGAAAACTCGTTAAACACATGTCACTTCAAAACTGCGTGACATAACATGAAATTAAAATGACCTTTATTTTGGCACACTTCTGCACTGAGTTAGGGTATTAGTAAGTCCCAAGCGCTGCCTGTTTATGAATGCCAGTCAGGCTACTAGCATGGCTCTAATGTGCTCACAGATCGTGCAGCCTACAAGCAAATGCAGCTAATTGCAAACAGTGAAGTAACTGGATGTGGGGTGGGGAGATGGGGAGGTAAATCTACAGTTTACCAAGAAGGAAACCACTACTTTGAGACTATGGATTAATTTGTGTTGAAAATCTGACCAAACAGAAGTGGAAACATTGGCCAATTATTCACTTTTGTCAGATGCACTTTCAGTGTTTGGTCTCCTGCCCTGCAATCCCTCAACTTGCGTTTTCGGTCTAGGTTACTTCTCCCCATCCATATGGTTCTCACATCTGTAAGAGTGACAGCTGAGTGAGTCACGGTCATGCTTAACTTTAAGCACAAAGGTGTCTAATTCTTGGTCTTAAAAATGCACGACTGCATTGTAAGAAGCCATAGGCTACAACACAGAGGTTCAAAGCACTGCCACAGAGCGCACAGATGTATATGTCAACTCTCTTGCCCCCTCTGCCCCAATTTCAGGACCCAAGATAACCAAACAAGAGTCAAATTTCCACTCATTTCCTGAGGTTGCTCGACAGCCTTGGACAGCATCAGATGAATGCTGTGGATCACTAAGTTTCTGTCTCCTGGTCCTTTTAACACACATTCAGCCGTCTCCCTTTCTCATCAGGGGACTTCTCCTGAAGAGGTGCCGAGCTCCAAGACAAAGACACGACTGATTCTTATATCTGTTCCAACAAGGGGCTCCATGGCTATAGCAAATGCAGCATTTCACTGTGTCCAACTGAGGTCCTTCTCCTGAGGCCTAACAACACAAAAGACATTTTGTAATAGCTCCCTTTGAAATCAAATTAGTAATGTTTCAAGGCGTGACCCGTAAAGGGTTGCTGTCCAGAATCTACATGTGTTTGACAGATACATCTTCCACCTAACGGGCCTCTTCCAGAGTACAGATGGAATCAAGATGTGTGAACGTAACTCCAAAAAGAGAGCCATGGGATAACAGGATACACAGCAAAGCGCTCTATCTCAACAGATGAAAAGGAAGCAATAGCAGATACAGTGTGAAATAGCTCACTCCAGCTGGTAGGCCAGATTCTGACACCATTATATAGGTGAGATTATTGCAGAGGAAGATGCTATTCCATATGTGCAAAAGCTAGCAAAATACAGCCCAAAGTAAACTATACAGCCTTGTGCCAACTCGTTATAAAGGTCATACAAATTCACAATCTCCTTTTTCACAAATGCTCATACATACAAAATTCAAAAAGTTACTCCAGGCTGTAGCTCTGTATATCCACGTACCCTTGCAGTATGGAGTGTTGAGTCTTCAGCCAGCAGCTTATTTTTACCTAGCCAGATACTCTTGTTAGCTGAAGCATGATATCTTACATACAGTGTGTGCTTGGTTTCAGAGGGCTAATAAAGAATAGATGACATGCTGGAGATATATACTGGTACCTCAGGGCACAGAAACTGGGTTTTGACAGGAAAGCAAAATGAACTGAAACAACAGAAAAGAAAGTGAGTTTTATATTTGCCATGATATGCTTTCTTATCTGCCAGAAAGGCAACCACCCCATTGTCCTGCAGAGTGAATCTCTCTGAAGCAGGGGTATAACGATGAGAACTCCTTCCCACAGTGTATGAAAATGGGAAATCGTTCAGTAGTTGGCCTTTCTAACACCCACAGGCCCCGACTGATTACAGGGGAAAAAAAAATGATTTAGAGCACAACAACTTTGTAAGGCAGGCCAGGCCTCAGCTCCATAATTCATTTTCACATGAATTCACAGACTCAAAAAAAAATTCATGGTAGTGTATCAAAAAGCCCTATAACAGCCAACTAAGATGAAACACCTGCTGGCAGGATCTGCACCAGCTACTTGCTGCCAGTGTTCACTGCCTGAGAAGAGGACACAGCTACGTGTGTTTTGTAAGAAGAAACAGAATTCAAGGCAAAGCCCTAAGACCAGGTAGTGCACCTTCACAGCCTGAGTATCACAACTAGTCATTTCTGAAAACAATCTAGATACTTCAAGCTAGGAAAAGCCTGTACTGATGGTGTACTGATCTTACATCTGATTTCCAGTGGTTAATGTCTTTGATGACCTTCAAGTTCTGTCTGTGCTAACAGAAAGAGCAATTGTTGTGGGAAACACGACAAATTTCTGCCTTCTTACAAAGAGGACAGAGGAGCATGCAGTACTCTTAGGCAGTTCTGAGATAAGATTATAGTCAAGACTTGACCCAAATTCTTATATCAACATTTTCAGCTGCATTTGACTACATAAAAAGCTGTAAGTCACTGACTAACACTCATGATTTTCACACTGTTTATCAGGAAGTTGCTGTTGTGAGCAGGTAACTATCAAATCAATTACAGAACTAAATGAGAGTGCCATTCTGATCAATCTGGAGAACAGCATTCCTGTGAGATAAACACAATCTGAGAACAAATCCTGATATCAAAAAGAGGACACAATTCAGTTTAACTCTCCACATTCATGCAAATCTTTCTGTTTGCACTACCAGAGCCATCAGTTATGCCTTCGACTTGGGTCATCAACAGCAGTCTCTAAGGACAAGAGTGAAAAAATCAAATCATTGAATTTGGTGGTGAATGACTGAACACAAATGCTAGTGTGGCAGTAGCTCTCATTCTTGGACTATAAACCTAGCCAAACCTTTGTCTGAGGAGTTAATAAATGAATGGTAGCCTAATCATTCTTATCAGTGCTTCTGAATCAGCAGCAGAGTAACAGCCTCCCACTGTATCTAAAGCAGTAACTAGTGTTCTCCATGTGACCAAGCTTTGTTCTGGAAATTCTGTTGTCGGAGAAATGGGTATGAGAAAGTTTTGGTTTGTTTTTTTTTTAAATAATAATAAAAATAATCCATAAAAGTAGAACTGAAGCCCAAAGGCAACAATCAGTCCGTCCCACAGACTGTCACTCAGGTTAGGGAACATCAGACAACGCTTATGTACTGAGCGCCCCCCTAGAGTGGTACCTATTTATTTTCAGTCTATCATGACATATTTACAGCTTCGTCTCTCAGCAGTCCCTACTGAGACTCCAGGGATCCACGCTGGCCCGTCATGAATGTTATTTTTCTTGTGCTACTACTGCTTAGAGCCAATAGAAGATATTCAGCAAGGAATTAAGAGCCTGTGTTAATGTGATTTCTGTCATCCCTCTATATCCTGGATTAAGTTAAATATACTTTTTTTTCTTCTTCCCTGCTTCAGCTATTTCCAAACATATATGGTACAGACCTTTGCACTACCTACATCTGTACTAGAAAATCGGGACTGTACTAGGGGATTACAGCTGCCCAGTACAGACAATCCCTGTCCACTCTATTTAAACCTCTTAGCCTCAAAACAAGGTGGTCATGTACTTGTTCAAAATGGGGTCCTGGTTGGAGCTAATCCTTGAATAATGCCCATAAATCATTTGGGAGAATCCTGCTTGGGCTTGGCCAAAATCCAGCCATGGACTCATCTAACACTTTAAATGTAGACAGTGCAGTGCTTGGGAATATTTCCCAACATTACTTTTTTAATAGCACTGCTGTAGAGAACAAAAAAGAAACTCAAAGTCATAAAAAAATCCAACATCAGGTGCTTTGGTTTTACAGTTGCTCTTTCTTTTGTTTTCATTTAAAGTCCCTTTTTTTCTCTTGTGGTCTAGGAAGCACACACAGTATAGCATACGTGCAAGCATACAGAACAGAACCTGTCAAATCCCAAAATGATTGTTTCTTTGCAATCATACCTGGTCTCTTCTTTCTTGACATGCTCTCCTAGAATCATGTTCACATATCTAGCACACTGAAGTCAAACAGACCCGCGCTTATTAGTAAAGAAACAGATCTCTCATCACCAGTGCTCCTACCAGCCAGTTCTTTGGTCAAAACCACCACTCAATCTACCAAAATTGTATCCTACTGATTTACCAAATTATTCATGCTTCTGTGAACAACCTGATTAGCTGTAAACTCTACTATAATAATAGACACTCTATTATAATAATGGACACTGGAGATATTATATTTATGTAAACTATACAATTGCTTTCATAAACCATAAAATGCATTCAAACCAGAACAAGTCCAACTGCTTTTCAGACCCTAATGGACAAAGAGAGACTGAGCCTCTCTAGGGGATACCCTAAACTGTAGCATTCAGCAGATCTAAATTGAAAACTGAGTTGCATTAGAGAGCAGGAAAGTATTCATAGGAGAAAGGGACACAGCTCTTGTCTGAGTGTGACAGGTCCCACGCCAAGGTCACTGGCTAATGGGTTATTCAAGCATTCACTGTTGATGCAAAGTCAATCTGTTCCTACCCAGTTATGCAGATAGGCCACATCCTTCCTCAGTTTCACTGTCCTTTCTCAAACAGATACACAAGGACAGTGGTTTTGAATCTTGTCCTTTCTCAAAACAGATATGCAGATGCAAGAACAGCAGTTTGAAGTCTGTACAAAGGGGAAAAGATCTGCCTGAAGATAAAATCCCTCTCTGGTATTACCTAGTAGCAGTAACTCCAAGGTTCTGAGACCGTATTTAGCTTTACAGAATAAAACATAACAAGATGTCAAAATGTGCATAAATAAATTAGAACCATTATTCCAGCTCAAGGTTCTGGGGACATAAACAATCCTCTTGAAGTTCTCTGTGACATATTTTGCAGTGGGAGCCAGTCATTAGCATTGCCTCCTGTATGCAGAGAGCTATACACACGTTCTGTCTTAGGACCTGGCAGCGTGGTGCAGAAATCAACAGGCCTGCCTTGGAAAAGAAAGCAAAACAGTCCAGCGCCAATTCCCTGCCCCTGAGCATGAGTTGGATGGCACAGCTCGTGTCCATATGGCTAAATTTTCTCCTTCTGCTCACTCCCCAAAGAGGAGTCCTCATCCATATCTGCCTGCTTGGAATAGTCCCTGGCTCCTGCTGTTGCCCATGCCATATCAGTCAGACTGCTGTCTGGCATAGGCAACATCATGCTATGGAGAATGCTAACAGTGAAGCACCACAGGCCACTAACGTCAACTGCTCCTGGCACTGTCCAGTTCACTAACACAGATATAGGCTGGGATTTCTGCTAGCACAAGTTTACACTCCCATAAATGACTCTGAGTTCCATAATGAGAAATTCAGTAAGTGAGGTCCAAAAAAGGGCATGAGGAATGAAGACGTACATACATTATGTGAACAGAACTGTACCAGGTGAGACCACAGATCCATCCCACTATCCTCCAGCACTGAACGATGGGCTGGATCAGGGTAAGCATGTTGTGATACTTCCTCAGAATCCTCTCCTGCAGCAGTCCATGAATCAGAGACTTCTTGAAGCAGAAGTGAGATTCTGGTATCCAACAGCCCTCTGAAGATGCTTCTGAAAGAAAAATTTCACATTTAAATGCTGCATAAGTGAAAAGTCAGTGAAAATAGGCTTCAGCAGTTTGAGTTATAAACAAAGGGCAAAGCTGTTCATTCAGAAAATGCATTTTACATCAAAAGAACATCAAAACTAGGACAAACAAAAGTACTGTCGTCACAGTGCTGCATCAAGGTGAAAGCTACAGTCTCTGGGAGCAAAATGGCACTGACATCTTCACAGGTCTTTGCTTGGACTCATTGAGCACAAAACAAGAAACAGAACAAATTTCATAGCATATTCTAGGCAGACCCAGCTGTTAGAGAAATCCAAATGAATGGCTAATAATGCAGCAGCAAAATGTAGGATCCTTTCTATTTTTTAACTGATAATTTTTATGGCATAGTTTTCTCCTGACATTTATTTGTTTGTCCCTTTAAGGTTTTGAAAAGCCACCATAACAGCTGTGTCTTTGGGTCCTGATTGGTATTTTGAGCTACTTTCTAAATCCATATTAGGACCCAAGGCAGCTGCAGCAGTAAGAACTGTTCCATTTCTGAGTGGGAAATTCCATGAGATAAAACATTCTTGCATTTTGTCCAGCAGAAATACTGTATTTCCACTGAAAATGCCTTACTAATAAGCTCACCAGCGATGGCTTTTCTAGAAATAATACAACAGAGGACTTTTGACCCTCTCTCTTTCCATCTCTCCTTTCTCCTCCCCCTTTTCTGCTGCTCTTTGTCAAAATGTGAGCAAGTTGGTCAGAACAAAAAATTAAAAACACTTTTTCATACCGATAATAAAGAAACAGACATTCCTTTACTTCTACCTTTATGTTTAAAGAACACACAACTTGTTGACTGCTGAGAGGAAAGACTCCCTATAAACTTACCCAACATAGAATCATGGAATTCTTACACATGGAAGGGACCTTCAAAGGCCATCTAGACTAACTCCCTTGTAATCAACAGGGTTACCTACAGCTACATCAGGTTGCACAAAGCCTCATCCAGCCTGACATTGAGTGTCTCCAGGGATGGGGAAACCACCACACCTCTGGGCAACCTGTGCCAGCGCCTTACCACCCTCACTGCAAAAGACTTTTTCTGTACAACCAACCTAAATCTATCCTCTTTAAGCTTGAAGCTATTTCCCCTTGTTCTGTTACCACAGACTGCTAAAAAAGTCTGTCCTCTTCTTTCCTGCAGCTCCTGTTTACATACTGACAGGCCACTCTCAAGTCACCTCAGATCCTTTTCTTCTCCAGGATGAACAGCCCCAGCTCTCTCAGCCTGTCTTCATAGAAGAGGTGTTCCATCCCCTGCATCATTTTTGTGGCCATCCTCTGGACATGCTCCAACAGGACATGTCTGTCCTGTACTGCTGACTTCACATCTGGATGCAGTACTCCAGCAAGGGAAGGTTCTTGCCTTGCCCTGTATATACACACAGCTTAGTCGCAGCCACACAGGTGCAAGTTTTAACACCTGTGATCTGATTCCTCTGAGACTTCCCCTCACCTCAACTTATTTCTTAAATATTATACAAAAGTTGTTGCACTGTTTTATTTGGAAAATTAGGGAATCAGAAATTAAGCTGGAGCGACAGGGGTCCTTCCGATTAGTGTGTAAATCAAGAAGAATGCAGTCCATAGCAAAATTTGGGAAGCATGTAGCTACAAGGTTCTGCAACGCAGAATTCCTATATTCTATGTATTGCCATCTGATAGATATTAGAGGAACGCTGGTTGTGTTATTTGGCTCTGTTCTGCCAAAAAATGTTCTCGTCTATAAAATGGCAACAGTAGCACTGACATCCTCAAAGAAATCCTGTGGGGACAGTGAACTGAGTGACGGTGTTCCTACACGGGGCAAATATTAAATGAAGGACAGGGCAGCCCATTACCACCTGATGGCCTCCTCATATGTCAGTGTCAGAGAAGTATATATGGGTCTTGGCATGCAAATCATTCTCATTCCTAACTACTGTTATTACTGTTCATCAACTATTCCAGAACACAAGACCAAGGCTTTGCCAGCAAAGGCCATGGAGAAAAAGCGATCGATACTGTGATCGCTAGATATTGGACAGGTAACTCATGAAATACAGAGTTCAAAGATACACAGGACTAGCATGGGATCCATTCCATTTCACTGCCTAGTAGCAATTATATGAAGCCACCAACTTCATATAATTGCCACTAGACATAAACAAGCTGATTGTAATACTATTTATACCGAGTAAATTATATGTCCCTTCACCAGGAGGAACAATTTTTGTTGTGCTCCACTCAGATTGCCAGAAAGGTAGGGAACCATACAAGCTAGTGGGGAAAGATCTGTGATTTTATCTTACTTTTTCCTTTAATCCAAGACAGCACTGATATAGCTATTTCCAATCTCTAATCAGCTTCCGATCACTAATGCTTCAGATCAGAACACAGCCAGACTATCAATGCAAAGCATAAAAATATAGTGCTTACAGTTATATGTGCAAGACCAAATTAAGTATGAGACGGGGAGGAAGGGAATGCAGGACAAATGAAATAAAATCACATCAGAACACATTTGGGTTACAAAGCATTTCAGAAATAATCTAGGGGAAAAAAAAAGAAAAAAAAAAGTAAAACGATCCCTCAAACTAACCAATAACTGTAGTAAACCAGCCATAGACAAGGGCTTAGGACTCAGTGCCGGCTTTGTACCCAAGGGAAGCATGTTTATCATGTGGAAACTAGAGGAAGGGTGGCAGGTGCTACAAACTCTTCAGAAACATTTTTAAAGCAGTTTCAAACATCCTCTCAGAAAGAAAAGTTTTATAGAGTGTCCCCAAGCTTCTCACATCCTTCTGGTGATCTTAATGTTTCAGAGCATGCATGGAAAAAACAAGGGCATCTCTATAAGGTACCCTCACAGCAACTGGGAAAGGGCTAGCAGACAGGAGGGGCTTTACAGAAATACCCCCATGACGTTCTTCATTTCTTCCTCCCTGCTATGTCCACGGAAGAGGAAGGGCAGTCATAATAAATACAGGATTCCCCAGAAAACTAAGACAGGCCATGCATAACATTATATTCCATTTCTTTCCCCTCTGGTGGTTAGAGTCCACATTACAGAGGCACACCTTATCGCTGAAGACAGACAATTAAAGAAGGGAACGGTTGTCAAGCAAATGGTCTGTGTTCTTGTGAAACCATTTCACCATTCTTCCACAAACAGGAAAATATTTAGCAAGAGGTGTGCAAACTGGGTACAGATGCAAGAGTATGATTGAAAGGTGGCTGTCATCTGCTGGAAGCAGATCTAGACTTACGGTTTCAGCACGAAAAATATTTCCTCTGTCCTGAGGATTTTCTTCCTCCGGCCTGAAAGTGCTTGCTACTCCAATCCTGAAATTTCAAATGTTTTCTATTCACACTTCCAATAACAAACTATAAACTGCAGTACTATATTTACAGTATTTTTCTGAAAAACTTCTGACCCCAGCAAAAATATTCCCCTGCTTGCTCACATAGACCAAAGCATTTGAGCCATTAGAAAACACAGCAAAGGACAAAACATTTAGCTGTTAAAGCCCACTTATCCAGCTAGCTTCTCTGTGTTTCTCTCTAAACCCTTTGGAGCTTCAGTTCAGTGACATGAGAAACTCCCAAATCTGGGAAGTGGTCAGCCTGCAGAGAAAGTACTATCCAGTTGCTTTGATGTGTTCTGGTGAGACTCTACATTTCTCCAAAAGCCCTGGAGACACACACTATAGTAAATAAGAGTTGAAATTAGCCCGTATATTCACCATTAAAATCCTGCTTAATCCTCATTTTGAAGACTTAAGTGAGACTTAAGCAGTACGTAGCTTCGTACCAGGTCCTCTTTGTGTTGGCACACATTTCACCCAGGCAAGACAATATTTGCTCAGGTGCAGTACCTTGGGTGAGAGTTAATCCCTTTCATTTCTGACACAATAGTTATTATGTACAATAACTAATAAAAGCCACTCTCAAGATAGACAACCTACACATTTGCAATTTCCTCTCATGTACTCCTTAGCCTTTCATAAGCTCCTTTGATCCTGCATAGGTGTCGATCTTTGCATGCTTATAGGTCACAAGAAAGTTCATCTCACGTTAATGGTCTGGTCACCTTAAGATGCATTGATTTTAACTCGTCTTCATTTTCAAATATCAATTTCTCATCTTATTTCAGCCCTCCGTTATTCTTGAAGACGTCAAGTTGTCAAAACAGTGATGTTGCTTGGACTTCGTATTAAATATGAAAAAGTCAAGTTAAACACTGAAGTTCTTTCTTGCCTGGCCTATTGAGGGCAGAAAACTAAGACAGAGGCTGCACCCTTCCTTGTCAGCAGAGAGCTCAGTCATGTGAGGCAGGATTTATTTGAGCCCCTAATGCAGGAGCCCAATTGCATGGGCTTCTTGCCCATTGATCTGACACACAAATTACCCAAAACGTACAACAGCTCAAAATGCAGCTTCTTCACCTCCAGCATGCTCCCAGGCTCAGGACATGGTGGGAAACCTGCAGTGAGGACTCCACGTTGAGGGAGAGGTGGTGGGCTGCCCAAGGCAGAGACCCTCACAGCACCCCAGCAAAGGCAGGGGGCTGCTGCTGCCTTCTGAGCAAAGTATGGCGCTCCTCACTTCTCTCCCTTTTTTTCCTTCTACTCACTTCTACTGGAGCAACAAGA
Organism: Centrocercus urophasianus; assembly: GCF_019232065.1. Taxonomy (NCBI): domain Eukaryota; kingdom Metazoa; phylum Chordata; class Aves; order Galliformes; family Phasianidae; genus Centrocercus; species Centrocercus urophasianus. The sequence goes on along the minus strand of NW_024884142.1, from coordinate 9,231,807 downwards.
TGTCCTCTACAGTTTTTCCCTTTTCTTTTTTCCCCACAAACCACCACTAGCAGACTAATATACCCCAAATTCCACATTCTTTGCTGTTTCAAACAGGACCAGATGCTCCCGGAGACAGCGAGCAAGGCTAGAGGGACTGGACTTAATCTTTTCTGGGAAGGCAAACCTTATAGGATTGTTTGTTTTCATTCTGCTGTGAGACATTCCAGCTAGTGGGAAGTTTCAAGAACTTGTTCCAATGGCTTGTTTCTCCTGCTCTCTCCCATGACAAATTGAAATCAATATTTTTGGATTCTTCTCATTCCCTTAAAGACTCTCTCTCACATTCTCCCTCCCTTTCCGAGGTCACACAAACTTTGCTTTGGACTCCAAACTATTAATTTTTCTCATTACTAATTTTAGGTGTCTGAAAAGCCTCTTGCTCATCAGCCTGTAGAAGGAAGTGTTCCTATTTTGGCTCTTTTTTAAGACAAAGAGAGTTGTATCTCAGCAGCAGCAATTAAGCCTCCTTCATGCCATCCCAAGGTATCTCCAGGCCCCACTTGCCATTCCCCCCCCCCTCCAAGAATATACTCAGAGACCCATTTTCCTGTAGAAATAGCAAACAGCTGTGCCAGACAAGGAAATCTGGGGCAGCTTTTCATGCAAGGAATCACTGTGAAGCCAAGTTGATTTCTCATAGGCCACCAAACGCCGTGCTGCACATTAAAGACTTTTGTCTAGCTTGAGCTACGCTCTTAACTAAAGAGCTCAAAAGCCCAGCAAGGATTCCTGTCAGCAATGCCTGGAAAAGAGCTGAGCCTGTAACACAGGAAGTGGTTGTGAAGCAAGCAGCAGCCTTCCTCATTTCCCAACAGTTCCCTTTTCTGCTCAGCTCCTCTCCCGGGCGGGTTCATGTGAGCTGAGGGACAAAACAGTGCAGCCTACCTGCCAGCAGGGAAGCATGTTTGTACGGCTGATCCCCCTGTCTCTCTACTTGGCTTTTGGATCTCCTCAGGCTCCTGATAACCTCCTGATGTTACCACAGCTGTGTGCTTAACATAAACCCATAAAATTCCTGAGGTTGCCACATCAGCCTTTTCTCCTGTCCACACCCAGGAACTCCTCATCATCTTACATCCAGCAAACAGTTCCCTGGAGGGGCCACATTTACTGTGATAACTAACAAGCCCACTAAAGTTTCAGTCTGATACACACTTTGTACAGCAGTCTTCAGTGCTCTGCTGCCAGGTAAGACTTGAACACATTCAGGACTGACCAGTAAAATAATATTTGTGTTCTCACAACTATCTACTGAAATCTCCCAGAATGCCACAGCAAGAGCTATGATTTAAGGAGAAAAAAATATATTTTCCCCACAGAGACTTCAGCAAATTTAATATAGATGGAGTGAAAAACATTTTGCAAAGGAAAAAAGCAGACACTGTCACAAAGTCGGTTGTGTCCAACTCACCTATAAGATCCCTTTGGTTCAGAATGGATCAGATGCAAGTGACATCATAATCAAGTTTTTCTGGTTTGGTCCCTGTGTGGACAGAATATAGCTGAAATCCAGATGATCCACATTTTTTACATCAGGTAACCAGGATCACACACAGTGCAAAACAAAGCTATTTACAAATGCTCCTATCTAGACTGTGGGTCTGAAAAAATATGCTGAGCTGCTTGTGCTTGTTTGGAAACACTCTTAAGCCAGCAAGAAGGCCTCTACTTGCTGCATTGCTTCATCCCTACCTGGGACAAGGTCCTGTGCAATTGTTTGTACAGCTGGAGGGAGCATTCAGGATGTCTGTTTGAGATGCAAGCCATAATTCCCCTCCTCTGCCGTCACTTGAGAATATATTCTCTGACAGACTGTATTATATGCAGTTTCTTGATTCAGTTGTCTCTGAAGCTCAGGCTGTGTGTTTAATAAATGCATAGGTCTATGATTACATAAATGTGTAGGCATAAATAGCGGAAAGAGAGAATGAAAATACAAGTCATCTGTATTAAGAGCTGTTTTTTTCAATAAAAACAAACATCAGAAGGCGTTTATTTTACAGACCTTTCTGTAAGCCTACAGCCCATTTCCCAGTCGATGGCAGCGCTCTCATCCACCAGCAATAAAGCTGTCAGACCACCTTCAGCTGGAACATGCAGTGGCTGAACTGACTGGCAAGGGGCTGTGCCACCCAAACTTCAGCTTGCTACATGCTTGACAAAGGCACTTAAATCCTCTAATGTAGATTTATGCCATGTTGTCTGAGTGCCTTCCCCGCAGAGGTTTCAGAAATTAATCATTCTTCCTCTGCAATCATGGAAACATCCCTAAGTTAGGATGAAATCATTTTTCAATTTCTTGCCTCACTTTTTCTACCTCTTCCCTCTCCCCAGAAATACCTGTCCTGACTGAAATGATATCACGTGCTATATTTTAATCTGATGGAGAGTTTTATCTGTGACAGTTAACAAGATTCCACAAATAATTTTTAAGCCTGTAACATCTTTGACATTTATTGCATTGTTTTACAGACTTTGCTGCTGTTTGGTTTGACTCACGGACACCTGTACATTCAGTGTATTTTCCTGTTCCACACTTTTGCAGTCTCTTAGAAGTGATTCATTTTAGAAATAAATAAATTGCCAGCAATGAACCACTTTTTTTTTTTTTTTCAGGAGAAAAAGAAAAAATTAAATCCCTTGAGCAGGGAGCTGTGTTTGTAAAGCTCTTCTCAGTTTAACGTATGCAACATGAAAGATATTCTATGAAACCTGTTAATAAAAAATTATTCCCAAGCTAAACCAAAATCAATTGCAATATTTCTGCTCAACTTTAAACGTTATTAGTTTCATAACTAATTACCTCACAATTACTAATATTTTTCCTTGATGAACTCTGCGCTGCCTCTTCATTATGAAAGTGCTGAAAGGTAATACGGCAGTTACATGACAATGCAAATAGGACCCATTCAATTTGCACAAAAAAAGGTTGCAAGGAGCAATTAGCACTTCATTAATATGATATAAAATGCTAATTTGCCACATATCCCAAGTGACTCAAAACTCCTTTCCATCCATATGTGCAAATAATAACGATGCAGTGCGTGTGAATCAGGTTCATGGTGCATTAGCTGGAATCCCTGTGTCAGTTTTCTGTATAATAGCTATTAGTTAATATGAACAGTAGCTCATATTTAACCTATGACAGCAGTGTTAAATGATAAAAGGATCCGCTGGCAGCGGTATCTCATAATTCCACCTCTGCAAAGTTCTCCCTTCCTTGCTATCCAGGATGAAGTATTGGAAACTGACTTCTAATCTAATTTATAAAGCAGATTGAAATGAAGTGCTGGTAGCACTCGGCGCGGCTGCTCAGCATTTTGAGAGGCAAGATCATTCCTGGTGACTCGCGCAGCTCAGGCATTTGAGCGCTCACTGGCAGCTTCTAATGATCAAAGTATTTGACTTAAATAATTGATTTATTTATACCAGTAAAGAAGCTCCAGGGGGTTGTGAATATTATGAGATATAATCACACCACTAGGGAATTAGAGACACTCAGATGTGCCTTGTGCCTGCTAATGCCCTGCGGGTGTGATTAGGATATCACACATCAAAGGAATTTGCTCTAAAATTTTTCATATAATAAATTAATAAAAGTAATTTATTTAAATAATTCCACTGACTTAATGGGACAGATCTGATGCAAGATGCTGTACACAGAGAACTATACGGATGTGGGCTGATCTAGGACAGAAGAGAAGCCCTGACCATCCTTCATTAATGTCATGGCACCAGCAGAATCCTCTAGCTGCCAGCCCTGATGAGGAATTAGCATCACCTCAAAGCTCACAGCGCTGAGCATTACCAGCAATGTTAGCCAACCTGCATTGTCTGAGGTGGAGTGAATGGGGCTCCTTCAACAAATCCCTTCCTGGAGAGAAATGCTGATTAGCAGTGACACAGAGGCAGTGCAGCACGCTGGCACAGGCAGGCTCCGTGACAGCTGAAATACCTTATGGAGATCCCGGTCTCCTCTGACCAGTTTATTTATTCAGTTTTTCAAGATGAAAACCTACTTTAATACGGCTTGACCATTGTAGACTGCAAGTCTACAGCCCTTCATGCACTTCTCACCCCAGCATACCAAAACAATGGGGAGGTGCCCTTATTTCAATTGTACTCATAAGAAATTGAGACACACAGAGACCAAACAACTTGCTCAAGGGCACACAGAGTCTATGGCAGTCCAGGGAATTATGTTTGCTCTGAGTTTCTGCTATTTGCTCCTATTCCAGAAAAACATGGGCTTTACCACAAGGATATTACAGAGCATATTACAGCAACAGGCAATTAGCATCATATTATCTTTAACCTATTATGTGGCAAGGGAAGCATATAGATGTTCCACTTCCAGAAGAAGTAAAATTCTTTCCGCTATCATCCATTTGACTCCCACCTCCCTTTAGATATTTATAAACACTAAACATACCCCGTCAGTCTTCTTTTCCCAGGCTGAACAGATCCAGGTTATTACTCAGCCTTTCCTTATACAGGAGATGCTCCAGACCCTTCATCTTTGTGGCCCTCCGTTGGACTCCTGTCTTTTTTTGAACTTGGAAGCCCAGAATTGGACACAGTATTCTAAATGTGGCCCCACCAGGGCAGAGCAGAGTGGGAGGATCACCCCCCTCACCCTGCTGGCCACGCTCTTTTTAACACACCTCAGGATATCATTGGCCTTCTTGGCCACAAGGGCACACTGCTGGCTCATGGTCAACCTGCTGTCCACCAGCACATCCAGGTCCTTCTCTGCAGAGCTTCTCTCCAGCAGGTCAACCCCAAAACAAATCATGCATGCTATAAGTAAAGAAATCAATAGCAATTATAAATTGCTCCAGAAGCACTGTCTTTAAGACTAAAATTAGGAGGAGAGGGGCTTCAAGGAGTTTGTTTCTGTCTGTGGACAAAAGCCTGAGGCTGTGTTCAATTATTCCACAGTTCAGAACCATTCCCATCGTTGTATATCTGTTCTGATTTTTGCACAAGAAGCATTATGTATGCCTGGTGGGCCTAATATCAGTCTATGTCACAAAATGATGTACACAGAGGCATATCACAAATCAGATGTTCATCATACCATACATGCTTTAATTGCAAGGGTCAGGTCTGAGACCAGCTACCATTCCAAATGCATCCAAAATTCAGTCTCTCTCACTCAGCAAGTTCAAAAGAAACTTTACTGTCTTGGAATTTCAGGATTTAAGTTGAGTATGGAGTCATGCAGTCCACTACCAATTAGCCTGACAGTGTTATATGTAGCATGCTGTGTTGAAAACAAACGTACACATTTCTCTAGGTTCAGAACCTCTCCCCCTTTCTTTACATCATTCTTCCATTCTATTGATGTAGTTTCACCAGGGTGCACATCAAGAGGACATTTTTCTCCCCATCATTGGACACAGCAGTGTTCACTTGATGGGATGTGGCAGAGGCTCTACAGGAGTGCAACCCCCACATTTAGGATGGGCTTGATCTGTCCACGTGGTCTCATAACAGGACATGTTTGCTTGGTCCTAATTATGTTTCTGTTATTTCTGGCCTAACCCACCCCCATTTAGCCTTGCAGAATCAAATCAGTAATCAGAAAAACTCAGAAATAGTGTTTATTTACAGGCCCATTTTTAAAAAATATAAAAAGGCAGCAAATCACTGATATCTATGATCATTCCAGACAGTCATGTCACCAACTCTGATCCCAATTTCAAACACTTCCTGTTTTCTATGTCTGTCAACTTGAGTTTCAACAACTACTTGATCTGAGGGAGCCTGGGAAATCTCAGATATGAAACTAGTTCACACTGTATAACAGTTCAGTAATTCTGATCCTAATGCTATCCCAACACACATCCTACAGCATGGACGCCTGTTAGCTAAAACTTCAGTTACAAATCGTCTACCCTTGAAGTATGCTGTCAAGTTCACAAGCATTCAGTGAAGATCAAGGATTATTAACATCAGCTCTCAGAACAGAGGTTGTATGTTTTTCTGTTGTGTCTGTTTTGTTATCTGTGTCAGCCATGACCTGTGCACTACTCTCAAAGATAACAACAGCAACAATATCTTGAACAAAAAGACTTCTTAGGAATCCACAGAATTGAATCAGAGAGAGCTCACACCAGGAAGCACAGACTCTGGATATCTCAGCACAGAAAACATCTCTTTTTGATCAAAGTCAAAACTTAAATGTCAAGGAATATAACTTTTCCAAGTTGAAGCTTGTAAATATGCTACAATTTTCCATGACTGTTTATAACTGCAAGTATTCTTTATTTGTATACGTGAAGGCCTGCTAGGGACTCTGAAATTCTCTTACTTTCCATACAACAGTGCCCCTTCTCTTAACTAAAGCGACAGGTGGTCAGCGTTCCTTCAAACCCGACCTCAGCAGTGGAATGAAGAGCACAGAGGGACTGCATGTCTACTATTAGCGTAACAGCATGCCAAATGGCAAACCGTGGCCAAGCTCAGAGGCAAGACCATAACTGCATGCCAATACAGGCATGTAAATCACAGGACAACTGTGACTAAGCAGAGCTTTCATGAGCACAATCTGGCCTTGAAGCTTGGCCATGGCAAACCAACAAAGGTAGTGGCCAACACACGGCTCTAAAGAGTCAAGCCACAAACAACAGGCTTGTAACCAAGATGAAGGTCAAGGCTGGGGGTGATAATGGCTCACCTTTACAGGGATACAAAAGCATTAAATTTGCACAAGCTGAATCTCCAATTTGCTTTCACCTTCATCCTCCATTGTAGAAGTTTAGCCTTTAGATAACAGGTGCACAAATCTCCATGCAAATCACACCCAAGTGAAAGACACCAAGTAAAATCTAGAGTTGGAAATGAAGCATTTCAGGCAATATGAAGACAACAATAAACCCAGCAAGATCAGTGGAAAGGAAAAGCAGGGGGGAAGATATCTGATGAGTGGCTTCCCCTTCTTCAGAAATCCACCTGCCTTGCAGCCTCTCATACCACCTATGTTCACTTGGAAGCCACTCTCCTTCATCCCAGTGCTTTTGTCCCAACCATTGTGAAATCTTAGTGCTGGCAGTGTTTGCAGCTGTAGGAAATAAGATATAAACTCTCATGCCATCGGTACACTGATGGCAATGAAGCCTGGTAACTCCATCACCAGCAAGGGCCAGAAGATGCAGGGAAAAAAAAAAATAGTTAAAGAAACCACAGTCTTGGTGATCAGCAACAGACCTGCCCACTCAATCTGCCTGGAAGCCCTCCTTTTGAGCTGGCTGTTAACACGCCACTCTTCTCTGAAAAAGATGGCATTGTCCTCCCAAATCAGCCAGATTCCTCAGCAAAAGTTTCAGATTTAGATGACTAAATCCACATTTGCCCCCATGAAAAAGGCTGCTGAGGGGCTTCGAAAGGGGAGAACTATGAGGAAGTAGCAACACAACCTTCTGCCATTTGAAAGAATCACTGCATATTCTGACCTCCTGGTTAGGCCACCCCTTAGACATAGAGATAACTTAAGATATCTTAATTTGCGTAGCTGCCCAAGCTGTGTTCTTCCTCACTGTTTTCTGGGCCATTTAGGCCTTTTGAGTAGAGGTCTTGGGAAAGGAATGAACAAAATTTAGTCTTGCTGCACACTTGTGGAGATACAGCCAATCCTGTCCTGGAAGGAGCTCGGTGACACACTTCTACCTGAGGTAGTAAGAATAACACTTAACATTCTAGGATTTTATATTGCTCCTGATAAAATCTGCAGGAAATTTGTCTTTGGTTTCAAGGGAGTAGAAGTTGTACTGTAAATGTTAAATGAAGTTCGCAAGGTATTTTTTTTCTAAACCTGCTTTTTTCAAGAAACTTTCAAAACAAGAGCAGCTTCTTTACAGCTGATAAATAGACAAAAAATGTAGAACTCATTACCTCTTAGCAACAATTTTACATGACTGAAGCACTGTTATTTAAAGGGCACTCCTCATTTGATGAAGAACTACAGTGATTTCAAGTAAAAGGTTTAAATCTAACTCATTACATGAAGTTCCCCACTCCATCCTATCCCATCCCCTCTCACTAGCCTGTCAGGCTTGGAGTCTATGAAAGGAGGAATGTAATGAGTATACATTAATGTTATATGCTTTCCACAGTTCTTGTTCTGGTGTGACCAGATTTATGTACAGAGTGACTTGAATGTAATCCATCAAGATTATACACAGCACTGGTTTCAACATTTCTACAGGTAGCACGGTCTCCAAACTCTCTTAGCTGTGGCTGTATGAAAGGAGTTGAGATGTGGTGACACAATGTTCATTTGTTTTGGTGGCAAGACTCAATTAAAACAACATAACAGAGTTTAAAAAAAAAATACTAATCTGTGAAAAAATGTGAAAGTGAGTTAAGTAAAACCTTCAAATATTCCCTTGTTCAGGACAAGCTGTGTGGGCTGACAGCTGATCCCAAGGGAGTGAGAGGTCTTAGAAAAAGCCCTGCTACGAAAGGACTGGTTGTTAAAGCAAATCCCCACGAGTCGGAGCCCCGAGGAGGGTGAAGCCCAGCTATTGATGCCCAAACACAGAGAAGACATTGTAAAGGAAACATTGGGGATGAAAACTGTAGTGGAAGAAACAAAATAGGGGCTGCCTCCCACACATGGGGACAACAAACCTATGAAAATAAGAAACTACTTTTCACTAGGTAGAATTTTCAGGAAGAAAGACATCCCATGGTGTTGAAAGCACCACCTGTGTAATTAGGGACACCACGCTACCTCCGCTTGAAGCATGGAGGAGAACGTGGGTTATTAAAAATAAAACAGAAATAGAAGGAGGCTTCTTTGCAAGAAAGAATAATTTCAGTTGCTGCAGTTTTTGATGGAGACAAAAAAAGAAAAAGAAGTTAAGTGACCTCAAGTATTGCTAACGTCCCATTTTCATCACAAGTTTTGGAATAGCCAGGGCTGTCCCCAGAGTCTCAGGATCCCAGGGCCTTGTTACCAAACTTCATGCTTTCCAAGAAGGATTGAAGTCCAACCAAGTAATGTTTTAAAGCCTCTTCTTTTCACACACAAACTACAACCACAAATGTGCTGTAAACTGTTAGAAATAAATTTTAGTCTCAGCTGGGAGTGAGAGAGGGAAAGGGAGAGGGGTCACGTGAGCAGCCTTGATTCTAAGGCTGAGAATCAAGAAATGCTGCAGAGAAGAAAACCCCTATCATTGTTACACATTATCCAGAATCATAAAAGGATTTACATTGGAGGCAGTAATCACAATAATTTACACATAGAGAGTGCTTTTCCTTGAGAAACTTACAGGTAGTTTTACATACCTTCAATTCTTCTATGCCATTACACCTCAAACCATATTGTTACTCCTATAGCTGTTTCATGGCATACTGCATAGGTGCCCTGAAAGCTAAAACGCTATGCCCCAGCACACACACTCAGAAGAGATAATAGAACCCTCTTTCCAGACCTCTCATCAAACTGATCTGAATATTTAATGCTGTTAAATGACACTAGTTCAACAACAAAGAAGAAAACATTTTACAGAGATTTAACATTAAAGGAAGGCAAGAAGTTTCCTTATTTGGCACTAATTCTCTAAGTCGCTTGTATACTGCTCCTACTTTTGCTAATACACGAGCTGCAGGAGAGCAGAACAAATTGCTGGCGTCCTCCACATGAAAGAGTATTTCCCATGTGTGAGGTTAGATTTACTTCCCCAGAACTTTATTTCCCCAGAAAATTTTTCCATGAAATAAATCCACTCAGGGAGGAGGAATCTATTCGCAGCATCCATCCTTCACAGTAAATTGCCTATGATAAAGGTAGTTTCTACAAAGTAAGCAGGGTATTCAGCTGTGGAAATATAATTAAAATACATCTGTACAGTTCTTGAAGCCCTCAAAGGGAAGATGTGGCTAGCAAGACCTGGGAGAGCCCATTAGCAACTTGATTTTCTCATGACATGAACTTTCATGCATACCCCAGGGCAGTTTCCATTAAGAGCAGTGTTGCATTTGTTTAAATTTGCATTAAGAACAGCAATGCTTTGTTTCTTAGAAGGCAAAACCATCTCAGCAATTACATTACAAGACAAGCATCTCTATTTTCATTTAAAAAAAAATAATAAAAGGAGCTGTCTAGATCTGGTGCTCGCAGAGACCTTCAGGAACTACACAGAGTTGGCCATGCTGAACCATCTCTGGGAGTTCTGATGAAGATCACAGCCCTCCAGCTTCAATGCTAACACAGGGCACTTGCAGGAAGATGTCAACAGGACACCCATATGGTCTTGCAGGATGCCAGCCAGCCCTTCCCTGAGCTTCTGGTAGCCTCCAGGCCTGATGAGCACTGCAAATTATCTTTCTCACTTCATGCCAGTCTTGTCTGGGCCCAGTAACACTTAAGTTTACCTCTCTGTGCATACTGATAAAAAATTTGGGCTTAACTTCAATAATTGTTAATGCAACTTATCTTCAAGTGCTCCCATGCCTTGTCATTTTCTGCACTGGTCTAAACACCCCAAACGTGACATGCCCCAAGCACATACAACTAAATTCTATCTTGAGGCACAAAGATAGAATCATAGAATCATTACGGTTGGAAAGACCATTAGGATCATCTAGTCCAACCACCAACTTATCTTCACCATGCCCACTAACCACCTCCCTCAGTATCATATCTGCCCTCTTCTCAGACACTTCTACCAACGGTTGACTCCACCACGTCCCTGGGCAGCCTGTACCTCACCACTCCTTCTAAGAAGAAATGTTTCCTAATATCCAGCTGGAACCTTCCCAGTGTAATTTAAGGCCATTACCTCTCATTCTATTGCTATTACCTGAGAGAAGAGGCCAACCCCCACCTCACTGCAACAAGGCCAGGCTGGATGGGTGCATGGGAGCTGTTGATCACAGCCTGAACCTCTGATTAACCACCTGAAACAAGCAATGAGTCAGCCATGGGAGCACAGGTGAAGGCAACTCACCTGTGCTGCAGGAAGGGGTAGAACCTGGCTCCATCTCTCCTAGATCCCATTTAAGTGTTTAAGTGCTGACTACCACCAAAGATCTCTATCTGGAGATCACTCCTTGTGGAGTTTACTATGAGCCTACAACACTGGTGATCATTTCCATTTATCTTGATTATTTTTCCATCGTGATAATCTCACTAAGCTTAACCTTTGTACACCTATTGATTGTACAGTGGGAAGTGTCCCTACCTACAGCAGGGGAGTTGGAACTAGATCATAGAATCCTTGGAGTTGGAAGTGACCTTTAAAAGCCAACTAGTCCAACTCCCCTGCAATGAACAGGGACATCCACAGATAGATCAGGTCGCCCAGGGCCTGATCCAGACTCAGCTTGAAGCTTAAGATCTTACAATCTAGATGATCTTAAAGGTCCCTTCCAATCCAAACCATTCTATGATTCCTTTCAGATAGTTGTAGAGAAATATCAGTGAAAGATCTAGGAGTGGTATGTGTTGCTTTGGCATATTCAAAGGTTTTCTTGGACCCCTATCTCCTGCACCAGCACTTCTGTGCTCAGGAGCTCACAGAGACAAATATGAACAGTCCAGGTCAGGTGACACTAAGCAGGACAGTGGATGGACTTGATTTTAAAGGTATTTTCCAGCCTAAATGATTCTACTGCAGTATGAAAATAATGGATTTGCAACATGGTGCTGTACAGGAACTCTGATCGCAGACCTCAAAGCACTGAGGACACTCTGTGAACTGCAAATAAATGGGGCAGAACAGATCCTTAGCTGCCAAACTTACAACAGATCATCTCTTGCAGAGGCTGCATACATTCATGTCAAAAATGGCTCTACTACGTTTGAACAAATCACACAGAAGACAGCAGCGTTTCTGCTTTCAAAAGCCTCACACAGCTAACACAATTTCTAAATAACTACCGTAGGTGACCGCACAGCAGCAAGTACCTCTGTTGATACCAATATGAAAAACAGTGCTTTAACATAGGAATAATTTGCAAATCACAGATTCTCTTTTTCTACATCCCAATTGTTACTTTATTATCACCATCATCATTAAATCCCAGAGAAAGAGCTAGGGATTTAAAAGAGATTACCAACATTATACCAACATTTGTGGAACTTGGACACAAGTTGAAAAGTTGTAAGAGGGAAGACTTGGGAGGAATTACTGGAAAGTTGGTCTGCGTGCACTGCTGGAATGCTTATTGCTTCTCCAACTAAGTTTTCGGTTTGGTTTTATAAGCATGGCATCCTTTTCACATTAGCACATGGTATGTGAAACTTCACCCTGCTTTCCAAAAATAGCAGCTCTAATGAGTTTCATGGTAGATGTCCTGCTGATCGAACACGGGTTTATGAGCAATACAAAGAATCAATAGGATGCTTGCACACCATGCATCAGCCCAAGCACAAGCACACTGTAAAATGCCTGCCTCCTGCCCACACAAGTGTTATTTGCTGGCAAATGAACAAGACGACGCAAATACAGTCATACCACAGCTCATGAATAAGCTCATCTGAAGTAGTAATATACAATCAAAACTGCCTAATAAAATACTTCAAAAAACAATAGGTTGGATAAAATTTTCTGTTAAAAAGTAAACTAAGAAACAGTGATGCAGATTTAGTCTCTTTACCCCAATGGAGATACTGGAGAAGAAGGAAAAAGAAGTTGGGTGCTTACTGTGCTCTCCTTTCTTCCATCGAAAGCAGACAAGGCCAGCAGTAAGCTTAGGCTCCACCTGAGGGCATCATCTTGACACAAGGACGTGTAACAAAGATCACACGCAGCACTGAAATCCTAAAAGGGAGCATTAATACTTATCCTTCATACTTCAAGATTACTGTTAGCAGGGCACAGGAGTTAACCTGATCAACATGGCTCACAAGGAAATACTAAGTTCTAATATGACTGGAACTTCAAAAGCAACAAAGATAAATTTGTCTGCCAAGACAGAGCACATTACTTTTTACAGAAGCACAGAAAGGTAGCCCACGTACTGTGATCCCCATTCATACTATATGATCAGATACATCCTACTCTTTTATTCAAAACGTTGCTATTTTGCCACTTGACAAGAAACACTCATGCAAACAGAGAGGGAACTGGAATGACAAGAAAGTCACCTCAGTCCATGATTAGGCTGGAGGTGCAACTGAGAGCAATCCCACGATGCGACCAGAGCAAAAGCATCCTAAGGAGAGCATCGTAAGTTCAGGAGCCCTCACATCAGTGAGCCTAACATGCTTGCAGCATACAAGAGCCTTCCACATGCAACAATTGCACAAGGAATACCCCATCAAAACACCTTGGCAGCCTGCAAATCTTTTGCTACCCACACCTCCAGGGACTGAGGAAGCAAGCCTTGGGATAGATGAATTATTCAACCAGGGCTAGATATAACTTGTAAGACCTAAAGCTGGGCAAATTCACTGCAGAGAGACAAAGGGTAAGCATTACGTAGATTCTAAGCTCTTCCTCACCCAGAGGAGCTCAGTAAGGTGAATTGCTGCATTCCCAGCAGCTTTCCCCTACAGCATCTATTTCCCAGGAGACAGGAACCAGGCCTAGTTAAAATAATTATGTCCCAGATCATAATATCTTGCCCTCCTTTCTGCACCGAGAGCACCATTATGTCGGTGTACATTGCTCAGCCTCTCACTATCACACATACAATTAAGTTCAGTTTCTAAAAGCCCTACCTGTAATTGGAGCCAGCTGCAACCTTTCTGACACATACTAATTGCCAGTAATGATTTAAGTGCAGTAAATTCACATGCTGCAATTGTTTTAAATAAGGGAATCTTTCCGAGCTTTTCCCTGAGAAAAATCTGTTAATCTTTGCTGCTGACTTATCAAATCCTCGAGTCACCTGTTTGCCATCATTTTCATGAGCTGATAACGTGTTTATTAGAGCCATAATATGCAGGTGGAAGCATAAAGGTCTCATTTGGTGGAGAATGAATTCTAACTAATATATCTGCATGGAAAAGCTTGGTTTCACCATTCAGCTGTGTCTCTGCAAAGAATAAAATCCAAAATAGAATCTTTTATTCCTTTCAAATAGAGTATTAGCTCTTCTAAGCTCAGTACGTATCTCAAAATACCTTTTGGATGAGCACAACAGGCTTTCTTTTGTTAAGCCTGAGATATCACTTCCTATGGTGAATATACGCAGCCCTAGATAATTTCAGCTTAATTGTATTTTCCTTTTAATTATTTTTTTTTCATCTATAAAAGCAATTTTTACAAAGAAATAAAATGCCATGTTGGTTCTACAAGGCTGGCTTAAGAGTTCTTCCCACAAACTATTTTAATTTCCTACTAAAGATTATACCTGAGATATTGCAGATAATACTTTTATTTTTTTTAATCTCCCTAAAATTTTTGATCTCCTTTCTGCAGAGACTGTGTGGAAAGGGTTGGGGTTTGGTTTGTTGTTATTTTCTTTTTTTATGGGGGGTTTAGGGGTGACTGTTTGATTTTTGAGGCATGCTAGTGAAATTACTGCAGTTTGAAAGCAAATACAGAGGGTTTATCCACCTACTTTTTTTCCCCACCACTGAGCTACTCAGAGTGGACAATCATATTGCAAATGGGTTCTGCTGCAGCTGAGTTCACTGGCTGTTCAGCTGGTTTATCTCTGTGAATAAATGACCTCAACTCCTGGGGGAGCACATATGAAAGCCTAGCCTTAAATGAATGTTGTCATGTTCTAAGATCAAGAAAATAAATATGCTGTTGCAAAACACAAATGAGGCTGGTTGCATTATTATAAAGGGCCATCCCATTGCTTTGTTCACATGTGTAGTAAGGAAGCAACACTAATTTTTATTTCTAATTTATTTTTTAATCAGAAAATTGAAATCATCTTCCCATTTCAGGCTGTATATCAATAAGATTTACTGTTTGCCACTGCCATCTTGGTGATCACAGACTCCAGTTTCCATTTCTTTCAGAAATATCCTTAACTCTTGGAATCTGTGTCAGTAGGTAAGGGCATGGATAGACAGAACCTACAGCAAAGCAAGAACAACCAAATATAGTTTGGGGCCAAACTCAAGTATCTGCTATCTCCAGAAACACGTTCAAAACCCTCTCCCTTGAGGCTTCAGGAACCTCCTGCTTTAATCACAGGGCATGAGCAGCAGGAGAAAAATGTACAGGCCAGAATCTGATACAAGGATGCTCAACAAAGTATATTCAGCTATATGAAAGAGAGAAGTTCTCAAAGGAAAATACTGGCCAGCCACTCAAGAAATCATGGCAGCTTTTTCAAGTAAAAGAGCAAGCTTGAATCTGAAGAGAAAGAATATGTAAGAAAAGAAACGAAACAAGACTTGAAAGCCTAAGATTACATTTGGGACAGCCAAGCTTTCCAACTGCAGGTTAGGAATTTAATCCTAGTTAGGACTCCTTCATTTAGCTCCTGAGCATGTAAAGTAGGGGCCTAATTCTAGGACAGTATGTGGTTTACTATAAAACAAATCTAGCATATAATAATTTCCTTCCACAATTCCCATGGCTTGTGGCATGGGCCCAAAACCTCTTCCATGATTCACATCCAAACCTCCCAAGAGAGATGTGATGGCCAAATTGTTAGTTTTAGTGTATGAGTAGCTTGGGTGAAATGACAAATGTTAACACTAAGTCATATTGTGGAGAAGAAATGACCGCAACTATGGGCAGACAGCAGAGCTCCACCGACGGTTTATTATTAGTATCTTGAATATGCGTTAAAAAGTGGGTTTTTTGTTGTATTTTTGTTTTAAGGTAAATAATATTTTCCTACCTAACTGGCCACTCCTCAGGGATAATTTGTTAGTCATTCCACAGTACAGGCCAATTTCTCTTTTCCAGAGAGGAGAACAGAACGTCTCAGTAGATCGAATAATCAAAAGCACTGACATTCTGAGGTGTCTTAAAATTCTTCAAGTCTGCTTCTATGCCCAATAATCTCCTGAATCTGCATTTTACACAAACTCTGAGCCAGTGCTGACCATGCCCAGACTAACACCTCCTGGAATAGCTTTCCCTACCGCTGAAAACCTTGCTAGAGTAAATAATGTACCAGTTTGCTGATGCAGTCTATTCCAGAACTCCTCCTAGCTTTAACCTTTCCAAATAGTCTCCAAATC
Organism: Centrocercus urophasianus; assembly: GCF_019232065.1. NCBI lineage: Eukaryota > Metazoa > Chordata > Aves > Galliformes > Phasianidae > Centrocercus > Centrocercus urophasianus. The sequence continues at coordinate 9,215,651 of NW_024884142.1, read as the reverse complement.
TGAAAATACAGCTAATCTGTGGCTCCAGCTAGCAAAATTATTCATTCCAAATTTCATGTTTGTTGTTAATTATCCCCTTTTTCCTCCTGTTTGCAGATTAATCATGGTTCAATCCATCAAACCGTGCACAGAAACAAGTCTCATAGTTTCTGTTCAGTACCTGTTGCTCCTGATACAACAGTGATCTGTAATATCACATTCTTTCCTCCTTGCCCTGTCTCAGTGACTGAAACTATTTAATATTTGTCACTATTCATATCAATTCAAGAACGTGTATACCTTTGGCACAGCTTTGCAGAAAAACAAATATTTGTGAGCATTTTTTTTGTGAGTATTAAGTTTGTAAGCATTCTGGTTTCACCAATCTGTCTGAAAATATCTCCCAGGATATTATCCAGCAAAATACTAGAAGAAACAAACTGAAGAACTTTGCAACATTTGATTGTAAAAACAGTCACTGGAGAGATCACATCATGCACCTAGCTCTATCTAACCACCTCACCTGAAACTTCTGTTAGTTAGAGATAATTTGACCATGGCAAGCAGAAAGGCAGAGTTGGGCCTCAGAGGACCTGCAACATCCCTTTTTTCCTTTCAGAGCAGTTCCTGCTTTGTGTGTGGTGTCCCACAAGCTCTGAACAAAGCTGCAAGCCAGTTATTCCTGGTTTTGAAGCAGAAGTGGGGGCAGAGGAGGATGCAAGGACAATGGTGACCAACAGAGAAGCAGAATATGAAGAACAAGATCTGATTGAGGTTATAAGAAAATATGACTGAAAAAACTAACATGTCTCCTAGGATATTTACACCTTCAAAATTATCTGAACTCCACTAATCTAATCAGATAGAGGTGCTGAGAAATGGAAGTGAGCCAGGGGCCTGTCATGTTAGCAAAGGAGGAAACAGGATAGGCAATACCAAAAGCTCAAGCTGCTGTACAGCAGTGGGAAATATATGGTGCCTATTTCCCATGCTGCCCCTTAAGCTTGAAGAAAGGGGACAGGAATGAGCCATGCCTGAAATACTGGCTGCATAACATTCAAGGGCACGATGGAAAGGAGTTGCTTGCAGCCACTGAAAATCCAGTAATGCTGGTAGGAAAAGGAGTGCAGGCCAGGCCAATGCACTGTAGCTTGCCAAATTTGGAAGTGGCTTCATTCAAACCTAAGCATCCTCTTACCCTCCTATCTGATGGGCTCTTAACGCAGTTCTCCTGTCTCCCATGTGTGAATAGGCAGTTGTAATGTTATGTTCCTACTTGCTATAAAATACCAGAGCTGTAATAACAGTGCAGAGGCTGGAGAGAATTCAGAGCAAGAACCAAGAATTTAAGAAAAGTGCCTGGTTAACTATCATTTATAAAAACCTCTTCACAGAGTTTCTGTATGCTATATATCATCTGAACTTCCCCTGAAAATAAACAACCACGAGATCCCCAAGGACTTTTCCAACAGTCACAAAATACATCTAATGAGACAATGTTTAAGAGACCTAATTATAAGAAAAAATAAACCTTGATAACCATCTTATCCCACATACAGTTCAAATATGACTCAGAGTTTGTTTTAATAATCCATATAGGTTAACGCGGCACAGTCCAAGCTGCATCGCAGCTACTGAGAGATTGTGAAGAGCTGAAAACTCACCCACAAGTCACCAGGTTAAATGGAGGTTAAGGAACAGAGGTGTTATGGAGGGCTGAAAAATAGCAGCCTTGAGAAAGCAGGGCTTCACATGGCATACTAATATCTTTATATCAATTTTGGCCACTTTGCTCTGATCACCTGTGTCAACAAGGCATTTCCTCTGTTCTGTACCTTGAGCCACATCGCTGCACCTGCCCTTAAGGGAGGAGTTATTGGATTTACCCAGCTTCCTCTTATCTCTGTTTACCCACCAAAACTACTCTGCAGAGAAAACTCCCTGAATCAGTCCCAGAGCTGCAGTTTCACTCATATGCAAAAACCCAGATGTAGCATTATGCATGCAGAGCTAAAAAAAAAAAAAAAAAAGAAAAAAAAAGAAAAAAATATGACCTCATTGTGAGTAACCACCACAAGCCAAGCTGGGTGAAGTCACTGGGGATTTTTGTTTCCAGCACGCCCACACCAGTGGGACTCTTTCTGAGGGACAGACACCTGCAGTGCTGCTGGGCACAGGCAAACCTTTCTTCACTTTCCCTGAACTGGTGGAGAAGAAAGTGGGCAGCCAATAGAACAGATGAGGGAACTGGTTCAGACACGCTGCTTCTGCTACCTGCACTGGGCAAAAGTCAAGAAAATAGACAGGAGTCATAAGGAACTTTGCTTCCATACACCACTGCTGGATCTGCTCCAGAGCCATGACCCTTATCAGCGTGTCATTGAAGGCTTGCTAGTCAAGACGCTGGAGTCACTGAAGCAAGAGAGAGAAGTTCCCAGATTTCTTACTGTGTGTAATTTTGTATAATGCTAACTAACCGTAAACCCTTCTGAGATATCTCTTGATTTTAGTCTTAAAATGGACCCCAAAAATGACATAGAGCTAAACAAGTACAAAAAATTAAAAAGAAAACCACACAACATTTAGCTTTAAGGAAGTAAATAAGTCCCAGTGATCACAGATACCAGGCTTCGGCTACATTTTGTGGCATGAAGCAGTCATTCAACCCAGAACTGGAAATAAAACCCCAGGGCTGAGCGCCCAACAGCTGAGATGAAGCGAGACACGACTCTCAATAAGTCTTCCCACAGAACAATTGGCTTCTTCAAGGTGAGCAGAGATTTTAACTGAAGGACAAACAGGAAACTGTTAATGACAACCTTAAAAGGTTAGATAAGAAAACAGGTGCCAAAGTATCTTATATTTATCTACTTGGCTTTCACCTGCAGATACTTTTCACCACTTATAACCTCCTACATGGACCTTTATTGACCTACCATATTACTTGCAGAAGATTTCACTTAAGTCATTTGTGTTGAAGAATTGTAAACTCATGGGAAACTTGTGAAAAATCTGAAAATGTTCTTAAAGGCAAATGAGCTGGTATTTCTCTCACCTGTAATGGTATTTTGCCTTTGTTGAGGTGATTCTCTGTACTTACGTAAAAGACAGAGCCTTAGATCTTAAACTCAGGACTCCCATACATCTACTGACCCTTCAGCAGGCAGGTTTCTAGGGGCAGATGTCTCTTCACAGAAGCGTGGAACTTTGGAAGCATTCCTCATTATTATAAGAGCCAGTTCAAAATTGAACAAAGCATTAAACCGGAACTGATGCAACTCTAAAGTTGTATCATCCAGGTTTCCAAACCCTTGTGCTATTTCTACTGACAGAAGAGTAATCTCTGGTTAGAATAAGGCTGTACCTGACAGTATGTCAAACTGCAATTTCAAAGAAATACACCACCATTTACTAAAAGTGGGCAGGAAAGAAGGATTTAGGCACACTGAAGCATTTTCTCACCCTCTATTTCTAAGTACTTGTACCAGTGCTTCTGAAGTCCCCTTCTTCTATCAAGTGGAAAATTTCTGAGATTCCAGAGGCACACGTGACTTGGCTAGAAAAATGCAAGGCCCAACCTTTTAGCACACAGGCCACCCACATGAAGAGATCACTCACAGGACCTGGGATAAGGAGTCTGAACTCACAAACAAATCGAGAGTTTGATCTTGGACAGGTTTAGCAGAGCTCAGAGTCACGTCCAGTGAATCAAGCAGAAGTAATTGCAACACTGGCACTTTGCTGCCAAAGCTTTACAGTAGGAGAAGACAATGATCAATACTGTAGAATAATTAAAAAAAAAATAACGGGAGCACAGCCTGGTTGCAGAAGTACATAGGAACACTGGACATTTTGATTTGTAGGTAAAGAGAAAATGTAAAAACAATTAATTGCTAGGGGCAGGAGAACTAGGAAATAAGTGAAAAAAGAGACGTTGATAAGCAAAGGGAACAATCAAATAAAAGCAGTTATTTTGAGACTTTCTCAATACCTAGAAGACAGAATATAGTTAAGGTGTAGTGATGCCATAGTACCACATCATTTTCTGGTACTCTGTAAGTTTACATAGCTGCAAGGCAACAATTTTTCCTGATAAAATCATTCAACAAGAAGCTTTCTAGTGATTCACTCAATTTCTAAAATAAACACTATCACAGCTGATTATAAGCACTTACCCATGCTGTAACTGCTGTCATGTTCAGACACACAGAAGCATAACATTACTTTCAATAACAACATCAGAAAAATGACATTAGTTTTCTGAGTCAAGCAAGGTCTTCCTTTCAGCTCAAGGGCATTTGTCTGTTTGCCTATAATATGGAAACTTTCGAACGTCACATTCAGGCAAGACTAATGTTCAGAACAAGTTCTACAAATCAAAGCACAGATCATATGATTTTGATGATAAGTTACTCACCCAAAGAGAAAAGTGCAGGATGCTTGCAATCCCTCACCTCTTTCTAGCCAAACCAATAACTTTATTTCTCCCTACCATTTCCTATACTCTGAAAAGAAAAATAACAGTTGCTATTAACCATCTGCTTCTCATCCCATTATAGTTAAAATGTGGGCAACTGAATAATTTATTTCTTTCCCTCTGCCTACAAAGATAAGACTGTTGGGAAGGAAAACTTATTCCCAGATCCTAACACAGGAACAAATAAGGAATCTTCAGCAATTGAGAAGGAGATGAGGGAGAAAGAGCCACCTATTTCATAGAATCATAGCATTCTTAGAGTTGGAAAGGACCTTTAAAGGTCATCTAGTTCAGCTCCCCTACAACAAACAGGGACAGCTAAGCAATACCAGAGCCCCATCTAGCTTGACCTTAAATATCCCCAAGTATGAGGTTTCCACTACATCTCTAGACAACCTGTGCCAGTGCCTTACCACCCTCTCTATAAAAGTCCTTTACCAGTACTCCAGGTGTGGCCTCTCCAGTGAAGAGCAGAGAGGCAGGATCACCTCCCTCATCCTGCCTGTCACACATCTTTTGATGCAGCCCAGGATACAGCTGGCTTTCTGGCATGTGAAGGCACTCTATTGGCTCATGACCACCTTGCCATCCACCAGTACCCCTACAGCAACAGGGCAGATCAATACAGAGTGAAAGGTGTTACATCAGAAGCACTACGATGAAAGGACTGGCACAATAAAAAGGGGATATAAAGGAAGGAAGGAAAGAAGATTGCTCATCTGTAGCAGAAGATCAGAAATTTACAGGGCAAACCTTCACCAAAGAGTGATGTCCAGAAAGAGAACCTACCTTGAGGGTCAACCCTTAAATGAGATCTAAGAGAGGTGCAGCCAGGCTCCATCCCTTCTGGTCTCACAGGTGAATTGCCTTCACCTCTGCCCCTGGGGCAGATCAAGGTCTTTTCCCTAGGTACTTAGCCAGGGGGTTCAGGCCATGACTCAACAGTTCCCATACAGCCCCCAAGTCCTTTTCAGCAGGGAAGCAACCTTCTGGTAGAGATTGAAATGGGAGCCCCTTGAATATAAAGGGGCGAAACTGTAACGAGAAGGAGTGCCTGAAGAAACAGTAGATGGGAAAGTAGGCTGAAGAAAGCCCATGGGGGAGAAAAGCTTGATGAAAAGAACTCTTGATGCCTATTGTACGTTCATGGTTATAGAAGGCAAACAGTGATGATTTCCAATATTACATCTTTCTGAAAGCAACAGAAACAGCCCCTCTGACAACCTTTGAACTTTTTATGAGCCAGGTTTGTTGAAAAACTTGTATTGAAATGAATCTGTTAGGGACACTGGATTTACTCTGTGTAATAAAGAGTGCTGTAGAGGCCATGGTATGGGTAGAAGAATGAAGAATGAGGTAGACCACGGTATGGGCTTTATGTCACATCTGGGGATGGTCAAGGAGCATGGTGCTAAGCAAGTACTTGCTGATAAAGAAGTGGCATTTCTACCTCAGGGTACCCAGCATGCACATCAGCTACCCTAAAGTGAAAAAACAGCAAAGACGAGGTACTACAAATTTTATCGTGAGATGACTTAACAAGATGAGTGTTTTGCCCCTGCCTGGCTGGACCTGCAGGAGTTGACCTCATGGTAGGGTGTTAGTAGCATAGTTGCCTTCACTGTGTTTTCCCATTCAGACAGGTAACATGCACCTTTGTTACCCTGACAGAAAGCACTCAGATTTTACTAAGAGTGAAAATATGATGATTTGCTTCTAAGTGCCCTGTACAAGAAATGAAACCACTTGCACTGACTCTGGATGTCATTAGTTTTTTTTTTTAATTTGCTTACTTTCACTTAAAAGCAAATAATTTGTTTGATACAGGGATGCATACGTACATCAGACAAGCCTCTGCAAATTCTGCAAATATTTTTTTCAAATTTACCTTACACTATCTGTGAGTAGTACAATTTGACTTCTCCACAGAACCTGGATGTTTCATCACGACACTGTCTCACAAATAGTGCAGAGGAAATTTAATAGAACACACTAAATTCTTTACCACCATCACTCTGGAGAAACAAACCATCTTCATATTTTAATTTAAAATAAATCTTATTGCTCTGCATTAAAAAAAAAAAATCAAAAGTCAACATGCAAGTGAAAATCCTTTCATGCATACACATCCTCTTAATATTCTGCTCACATGCCAGAATCACAACATACTCAATGAATACACATTAAACCTTTCACAAGCATTAATTATCCAGAATAAGGCTAAATTTTTGTTTAAAGTCTATATTATTAAAATATTATCAGAAGCTTTCACACTACACTAATTGGGTACCATTTTAATATTCCCTGATATGTATGCTGGGCAACCACTGTCAGCCCTTCAGGATAGAGACTGGCTCTTCACTATTTAAGAAATGGATGGTATATATTTTCTCATAGTTCACTAAGAACAGTGATCAGTGAACATCAGTGGTAATCCTAACAATCTGTATATGCTCTTTTAGGAAGTATTTTAGAGGGAGGTCTTTTTAGCAAAAGATCTTTTAATTAAAGCAAACTTGGCCTTAATGTAGAAACACAACAGAGGAATTGGATTGCTTTTAATGTGCCTCTTTCAACCAGGCAAGATACAGAAGGGTGGTCAAGCTTTCTGTGACCTCTTCCATATTCTCCCGACTCCCAGTAAGATGACCTTTCCCGTTTTGCAGCACCATAAGCAGCTGGCTGATGGACATAACTGGCAGATTCTCCCAGTACAAAACTCAAAAATGTTGTGTATCTGTATACAGCAGAGATGCATGGCATGCCTGTTAGAAGATTTTATACACAGTGGTAGATAAACATTTGAATGGTGCCTCTGGCATTTCCCACCATAACATAACACAACTGAAGGCACCTTCTAGTCAAGACTCAACATCACTGTCTGCCCTGCATCGAGTGAACCACCATTTCAGACATTTGCATGACTACCACAGGAGTTCAAGAGTTCTGTGCAGCAAGGAAGCTGGGTCATATAGCAAGTAGGAGTTAAGCAGGCATACATAAACATTAAGCTTTGGGTCTAGATTGTTCTCTCCAGCATCCTCATAGTGTAAAGTTTTCCAGGTATCCATCCACAGAGTGTTACAGTACGAGTTTTGCAGTCACAACTAGTGCGGCTACTAAGAATATGCAGGCATGAAAAATCACTTCTTTATCCACCTCTCAGAGTACTTCAAAGGTCAGGAGCTTTATCACACCTTCTTAATTCATTGTCATTAAAGGACAAGTTAGAGATTATGTAGTTGCTCTGAGTTGAGGTCTGCAAAGATGGTATTAGTGGCCACCGCAATATACAATACAATAAAGTATAGCCTGGATTTTCTTTTATTTCAGAGGGTTTGGCCGTGTTTACAAACCTTACTGTACTGACAGGACAGCTAAAAAAATGTATCCCAGTGAGAGCTGAGATTTTCAATACCAGCACCTCCATTCAGGAGCTAGAAAAAATGTCAAATATTGTGAGAATTGCAATAAAAAGCACAAGAGAAGGTAAACGACAGCCTACAGGAACCCAGAATCTGCTTTGCCAAATCAGACCAACCACTCAAGTCAATATCTCACTCCCAGCAGAGGCATTTAATCACTGCCTCCAATTTAAAGACAATAACCCCATAATGCACCTGGCCAATTATGAAATGCTGCATATGGATAAGGGAAAATCCTTCCTGATCCCTACAGAGACTAGCCAGTGTCCTGAAATATGAGATTTAATTAAGCCTGTCTTACTACTTCAAATGTTACAACTACTCATAACATTTTCTAGGCCCTTTTCAATTCAGCATGGCATTCACATTTACAACCTCCCATGGCACAGAAGTCCACTGGCTCAACCTCATGCTGTGAGGCACCTTCTGCAGATGAATGAAATTTATAGGCCCTTTTGTCTCATTTTCTTTATACAAGGCCGTACCAGCCAGAAATGTATGTTTTTTCTGATGATGTCACATACCTCAGACAATCACCTCCAGGTCCACGTGACTGTTGGCCTGGTGATAGAATGGGACAGGACCTTGGTGCAGATACAAGCTGACACAAAAACCAACAACATGAACTTTTATCTTGGCACTGTCTTTCCCCCTACTTACATTTTTCTTATCCTCTCATCTGTTAACGAAGCTTATACTTAAAGTCTTCTGGAAGGAAAAATGATGTTGTGGGCTGAATTTCTGGCTACATTGCATGGTCATAGTAGCACGAGTCAGTCAGTATGTAAATAATCAATGCCAAAAGAAATGTGATGAAATGGCAGCCAAATAGCACCTTCATTCCTATTGATACCTCACAGAGACAAGGCTCCAGGTGTGGTGGCTATTCCTCTTTGTCAAAGAAGCCTCCATCTTACATTTGCCTGTGCCTAACACACACAATAACTTTCTTCACAAATGAAAATGTTGAAGTGAGATTAATATTGCTACAAATGGAAGATCATTTCTACCCTTTCAGCAAGACAGTGGTTAAAAAAAGAAAAAAGAAAAAAAGAGGAGGCTCCAAGTTTTTAAAAGGGCACTATGAGTTTGTCTGCAGGGGAAAAATGAGGATTGTTTTCTATAATGGAATATTTATTAATACAAACAAATATTTAATTATAATATTGTTACTTTAATATCCACTCTGAAACATACCCTGCTTTCTGCCTCTTCAAGCCCACAAAAATTCACTATTAACATGTTGAAAACACTAGATAAGACAGAAATGCAAAACCTTAGGTCCAACTATAAAGAGAAAAGGAAGGAAGGAAGAGGAAAGGCTACACGTTAATAATTGTTCACATTCTGAAGTCTACAGTAAAGAGGAAAACAGTCTAGTTCTGCTAAACAAATACCTTAGTAACAACAGTCTCCTGCCCGTTTGTCACAATCCTCCAGCTAAATTACAATAACATGATATGTAGGTTCAGGTTTCACTTTATGCAAAGTCTCTTCTGAAGAAAATTACACTGGAGGGGGAAAAATGGGAACTGATGTCCACACAGAGGAGAAAATGTTGCATTTTTGGAAATTCTCTTCCCTGAAATTGCACAGTACCTCATTTTGGAAACTCCAGAGTAATGTTTCAGCAGCCCTGGATCTGAGTGCGATTCTCAGCAGTGCCAGCTGACACTGTGCCCCAGCTGTGGCTGCAACACTGCAGAGCCAGCATGCTCAGAACCCTGGCATCCCATTGCCAAACTGTGTGGACCAATACTGCACTGAAAACAGTTTTCTATGGGGAAAAACTGAAATTTCCTGTGGATTTCTTTTTTAAATTTCTTCCTGATACTCTCTATGACAGAAAAGTATGTCTACAAATTGGAGTGAGCTCAGCAGATGTCCCCAAGATGGCTGGAGCACTTGCCTTGTGAAGAGAAGCTGAGGGAGTTGGGCCTGGAGAGGAGATGGCTTTGGGGGAGCTAAGAGCAGCCCCGTAGTGCCTGTGAGGGGGTTATCAAGGAGATGAAGGCAGGTTCTTCACAGCTGTACATACTGGGAGGATGTGAGACAAGAAGCATTAAGTTGTAACAAGAAGAGTTCAGACCATTTCTGAAGAAAAAGCTTTTTCAACGTGAAAACAGTAGAAATCACGCAGTGGAACAGGCTGCTCAAAGAGACTGTGTGATCTGTTTTAGGGGTTTTCATGACCTGACTGGATAAAGCTGTGAGGTACCTGGTCCAACTAGAGACCAACCAGAGGTCGCTTCTAACCTGAATGGTCTCAGCCAGCTCCAGCAAACACAGATCTAAGAACTAAACCACTGAGAGCAGATGAACTCACTCGCATGCAAAACACACCATCCCCTGCCATCTCCTGCAAATAGTTTTAAAAGTCATTCAGCTTCTCCTCATCAGTACCACTTAATCTGCATGACCAGAGAGGTTATCGAGTACTTTCTCTATTATCTGCCACTTGTTTATATACATTTCTGCAGCATTCATCTCTGTGCTGCACAAACAGTTCACTAATGATAATGAATCAAGGTTCCTCAGACATCCAGAGTATAGCCTGCAGGCACTCACTCCCCTGAAAGCTTGGAAAGGCTTCAACCCTCTTATTTCCTTTGTCCTATGAATAATACCACCGGTGGTACTGAGCATTCTGCAACAGTGGTAGACTTTACCATACTATTGCTTGCAGTCTACCTGGCTATTGCTAGCCAAATAAAAGTTCTGAGGAACAAGCAGAGCCAACGAAACAATCCTTTTTAGGCACTAAATTATTTCCTTCCTGTTCATGTCATGCTTGAAAAATGTGTGGATATCAAACAAGTGCATAATATCTAATGAAATGTAGACTTAGAAAAGCTCTTAGAAGCCTTCAGATCAACTTCTGAAATGTGATGATGCTCAGCATACAGGAAGAAGTATATTGGTCCATACAGACCTCAGAACAGCCATGAAAATACAACACAAAGTATACAAAGTCTCAGCAAAGATTCTAATAAAACTTTACAGGCTTTGGAGCACGCAAACAGAGCAGGAACAACAGATTGCTATGATTTTAGAGAACTTTGTGGTTTTCCCTGTTTGCCAGTGCAAAATGTCATGGATGGGAACCCAGGGAACAAGAAATGTACAGCTTTCAGACTTCTTGCTGTCCTATGCAACCATGGTAATTAAGGCCATCGTATTTTTAAGCATATCGATTTCTGCAACACCTCTGGAAGGTAAACCCAACACCCCTGTTTTACAGAGGCACCAGAAAACTAAGTGATTATGTTGAAAATCACACCATGAAGAGAGAATCAAATTCAGGTTTCCCAAATCCCAGGCCTGTATCTAGACCCAGTAAGCACCATTCATACACCTTTTCACACAAAAATAAAGGGCCTTCATCCTCAGGAAAGGTTTGCAAAAGTCTTCAAAAGCTTCACTTTCTATTTAACAAAAGATTAATTTGTGAAAATTTAGACTAGAATTTGACTGAAAATATTAAGCAAATATCTGTTCAGAACAAATCGCTCTTGAACTCTGTGAAATGGAATTACTTTGGAACTTTTGAATTGTATGTGCTTTTTCTACCTTTTCCTTTTTTTTTTTTTTTTTTTTTTTTTTTCCATTTCTGTAAAGAAAAAAAGAAGCCTTTAGTGGCTGAATAAATGCAGCCATTCAGGCGGTGGTGTCTAGAAACTACAAGATTAGGCAAGTAAAATCTACCACAACACCTGCTGCTCTTCTAGATGCCCCATATGCAGCATTTTTAGCAAGAATTACTGAGTCAAGAGATACCTAATTAACACTTACTCCTTGTGTTTTTCGAATCTGACCCAGGTGCAGCAGTGAATATGCAAGCTGAAGTTTCAGTTTTCTAGCTTTCAGTTTTTAATGAAAAAACTACTTTTCTATCAAACAACAGTTGTAGTTGAAGTTGTTTTTTTTTTTTGTTCAGCCCCATTGCCAAGTGCTCTCAAGCCCTATTAATTCTCTGTGTACAGGCATTTAGTATCTCTTTAAGTGCTCAGTACTTTTATACTTGACCCTCTGGGATCAACATAACATGATACTTAGAGCCAGAAAAGTAGTTCCAAGCAGCACAGAACCTAAAAGTGTTGATTCACATTCACTGGCAGCTTTAACTAGAGGGATGAAGCATTTACCATTGCCAGCTGTCGCCGCTGTCCCTCTGTTGGACACTACCATCCCAGGGACAGTACAGCAGAACAAGCATCCCCTCTCAAGTCAGCAGGGTTTACAGCCTGAAATCAGCAGCAGCTTATACAAGTACAGCAGGCTGGAAGCTCCCCTGGCTCGGGTGCACACACACATCACATCCAGGCAGCCCTGTGGCAAGGCAGCATCCCTGGCAGAGGGCTGGGGAAGGTAGCTGGAGCCGTTTTTACTTCAGCGATCTCTGTTTGAACTCTGTCACCAATCACGAGTCAATACACAAAGCCAGTTGGCTGGCTGCTCGCACACAGTGCTGCTGGCTTATTAGAAAAAAAAAAAAATTAAAAATGACCCCATAAAAATAGTTGGGGCTCAAACTTTCAGTATGCACATCTGCTTGTGGAAACAGACCCTAAAGTCGCTTTGAATCGTAGAATGAAATATGTGGTTAGTGAAATCCAAGAAAAATGACTGCCTTTCCCCTTGTGTCTGAACTTTTATCTGCTCATCTGAACATTTTGCAAAAACCAACAGAAAACCTATTACAAAGATTGTTGGTGCATGAAATGATTGAGAAATATTTGCAGTTTGAAAGCAGTTTCACTTCCTGCCTGATACCACAAAGAAGCTTTTTAATAAAGTTAACATTACCGTTATTTGTTTTACATCTATGTTCTTATTTTGTCTATTTTTGATTTCTTGAATACTTATATTGACACAAAGAAAAATTTTCTCCTGAAGCCAGAAATTCATGGTTTTTCATTGTAAGCCGTGCTGCTGATAGTATAACGATGTTTCTAATAATAATACTTTGCACTTACACAGTAAAGCAGCTTTCATCCAAGTATTTCAATGCATATTACCAATGTTAGTTAAGCTACCTGAAAACACACATACCATTTTACAGCTAGAAAGACTGAGAGATTTTGTGAACCTCTTTCCATAAGCACAAAGGCTGGAAAACTAGATCGTGGAGTTCTGAGTTAAAATATCCCAGGAACCATTATACTGTCTAAGCAACACCTATTCACAGTAGTTAAGCTCCAGAGCTGGTAAAATACTAATTAAATTAATTTTGCGAATGCTTCTGTGCTGCTATTTGTGAGGTTGTGTTCCAATATGCAGACAAGCTGTTAGATAGTCATAAAATATATTTGTGAGTCCTGCAAGTAATGAATTTCAGCATGAATAACTAGCTAAAGGCTGTCCTATGAAATAAAAATCATAACAAAAAGCTATCGTATGTTCCCTACTATTATTTTTGGTGACTTAAAATGTTTCAGCTACCCACTCAGAAAGCCACGTGACCAGTATCATAATCTTGCAGACTACATCTCTTTCTAGAAACTACTTACACTGTGACCAGAATACAAAGGCTGTATTTGCTCATTACAGTTTTGACTAATTCAGTTAAGCACAAAAGCAAATACCATTCTAACCCACAAGGGAATTCCCACAGGGATGGCTGACCAGCAGTTCTCGCTTTTAGTTCAGAGGAGGGTCACTGGTTTCTATGACAGCTTCATCCAAGGTTGTGTCATTGGCAGGGGTAGAGCAGCAACCACCCGACGAAAATCACACAGCAGGTCTTGGCTAATGTGGGGATACTTCAGCTCTTCTGCACTGCATCAGGTCACGTTGCTTGCATCTTCTGAAGCCATCTGGAGGCACCTGCCAGCTGTTCAACTTGCTGAGCTCTCTTGTAGGACGCTGGCTGTTCCTACGCAACTGATGTGACAAATACATGTTAAATGTCTTCCACCTACACTTTTTTTCCCAAAAGGGAAAGTTACATATGCACATTTAAACTCAGGGCTTTTAAATCCTTTAAGGCTAAACTGAGTTGCAAGCTCCACACCAAAACACACTCCTAATTGGTAACAAACATGGGAATAATGCAGTAAGATGAGGCATGAACAGCAGAAAACAAAAGTTGTGTCTAGGCCATTATGTGTAACTCTTTCTTCCATGCAAAAAAATAATAATAATTGCCCAGAAATAATCCCACATTGGGTTGGAGGATGGGAAACCACAATGATCTTCCTGCACAGGTAGACTTAAGTCATTTACATACATTTGTGTAGCACGCTGGAAGATTTTTGCACCCGCACCTGAAGCAACTGGAAATAGCAGAGATTCTAGAGAAAAGCTTTTTCTGAATTGCAGAGACTTCCTTCCCCCTAGAGGAAGCTTCACAGCAGGCTGAGGCTTTCAGTGCTCCCTGTCCAAGCTCTCATATTGCCTGTTGCTGCTGCACATCACACAGTGGGGAAGGCTGCACCACCACATACACAGGGTTTCCACCATGTGTTTCCAGGTTGAAGTGTCACTATGGGACATGAAGAGTCCTCTATGCTTTGAAATTCTGCTTTTTAGCCTCACCAGCCATTAAAATCCATCCTTGCAGCTGGCAACATCATCTGATGGTCCTTGCTGTACCATGCTATATTCTATAGCCAAAGTTCTCATTAGTTTTAAAGCCATGTATAAAATACCAGGGTATTTTTCATGACAAAGACACAGAGCTTTTCACTGTGGCAGCCATGGCCAGATTTTGTTCTTTCAGCTTAAAACTTTTTGTTCCTTAATCCCGACCATACACTCGAATACAGTGACTGCCAGGTCACCAGAGGCACTGCCAGGCTGGTGATCAACCTATGCATGCCCATATCTCTACACACACACCTTGAAGGATAACCTAGTTTCAGCTTGGAAAGTAGGACAGCATCAGCAGATAACCATTCAAGTGGCATATGTGAATGTAACCTTGGAAATCAGAGGACAGCCTTTCCCTGTTTGAGCTGGGATAAAAGGTCAATTGTAACAAGAAACAAAATATCTTAATACTTATATCTGTATGATGTTTTTTTTTTTCTGCCAATTCCCCACATTTCTTGTCTATACTGGCACACTTTTTACACCCATGCACCTTATCCCTGCTCTGTAACCCATTAACCTTACGGTTATGCAGTTCTTTTATATCCACCATTCCAGCTTCCTATAACTCTAAAAGCTAAACACACACACACACACACATATGAAACACACAGAACACATATCTGTTGTTATTTCGACCCAGGTGAAGAATTTCAGCATCGCTGTTCACTGCTCTGAACCTTTTTTGCTCTCCAAATCTTCTTCTCTGTACCACCCAAAATTAAGGACCAAACCTCACATTTCCTTCTAGAAATAGGCACAAAATGCAATATTATGAGCATCATGAACTGTATTTCTTCATATCTACTTTTTGATAGACCTGAGCACTTATCATGCAGGGTATCAGCTTGCCTTCTCAGGTCTCTGGAGCTGAGCAGGGGGAAGTCAGGCTGCCTTTGTTCACACAGTAAGGTTCATGTATAGAATATATTTGCATTCACCATATGAAGAATGGATCTTACCATGTTGATGGGCAAGGTAATAACTAACAGGTTATGCAATAAAATGAAATAATCGTCCATGCCACAGGAATAGCAATTGGCAAATATGCTGGCTTCCTTTTTATGGAGCATTTCAGATTTTGTCTGGGTTTTACTGCACTGCAAGCAACATTTGCTTTGTGTTAGGTTACTCTTCCCTTTTATTCTCTTTAAAAAGCAATGGAGATTTGTTCTACAGTTACTGAATTTTTATTCTTATCATATATACCACTGCGCCATCCATATAAATGCAACAAGATTAGCCATTCGAGTGTGACTAAAGCAATCTAGGAAATAACAGGGATAAAGTGATATATTCCCCAACCCCCCGCTTCAGCACACAAACAAAAAAGTTGCTAAACAGTACGTGTCAGCCAACATAGAAATCTCCAGTATTGTTTCCTTCTTGATCTTGATTTAAAAGGCAGAAAAAAAAATTGGAAAACGTGGGAGTGAAAAAGACAGAAAAGTACAGTTATGAGGACAAAGAGAAATTCTCATATACAGCATTCTATCTAATTTTTAAAGCTTTTCCCGGTTTATACCAAACATCTCCATATTGATTCAACTGACAGAGGAAATTACAGGAAAAATTAGCGTAGTTGCAAGCTGTATGCAAGTACGTAGACACACATTAAACACATTTTGGAAACAAAAGTTGTTTCTAGTTCATCATCCCTCTCAACATGGCTGTAGTAATGCTGCCAATTGTGCTGCAGTTTAATATAGATTTCCTTTGGAAATTAATTCCACGTGCTGAGGGCTTACTAGTTAATGCTTACAAGTTACTCATCTATCTGTTTTACATTTATCAACCGTCAATTTCATAGAATACCCCCCACCTTCCCATGTTATGAGACAGCAAATAGTAGTTCCCCATGTTTCCTCCACTCAGTAGTTTCCAATAACTGTCTTACGCTTCTCAAGGAAATTTTAGTGTTCTAAATCTCTTTTCATCCAGGCCTCTTAACTGGGATTGTTACACCCTTATTTGGTCTATTTTATTTCACGCAAAGTTTGACAAGGAATCAAATACCTTCAGTATAATTGATAAGCTCCTTCATAGCAGATGATGTTGTTAACACCTTCCTTATTAATCTGTTCCTTTGCAGATAAACAGCAGTTGTTAGGTCCAGATGTAAATACCCTCATTAAGATGACACAGGACAGGTTGTATATTCACTTTATCTAAGTGATCTTGTGTATTTCTGTAGGACTGACTGTGTTAAGGGCTATAATTTGGTTTGGGATCTAGTTTTGCAAAGAAAGCATTGTTAACCAATGCTGGATCATTTTTCTTGTATGCCTTTTATTCTATTTTATTCTCCTTCAGCAAGTCTTCACATGGGAGATTCGCAGATCAGAAACAGCCTGAAGTCATTGTCTCACATTAAGGAAGCATATCTAGAGAGACCAATTTCCCTTCTGTATTATCAGTGCTTTTCATGTACGTGCTAATTATAGGTCACAGCCTGATTCTCAGCTTAACACCACAACAGAGAAAATCTATTAATGTCCACTAAGTTGTTCCCAATATAATAGAGATTTCCAAACCCTACAATCAGCTAAGATAAATATTACTGCTTTGTGAATGACCTTGTGTGAATCTTTGTGACCATATGTTTGAATTCTAACATGCACCCTGGACGTAAACATCACTTCTTTTTTTTTTTTTTTTTTTCCAAATTGTGAAAGTGGTTTTGTTAAAAGCAACATTTGGTAAAAAGTCCTTTAGTGCATGAATTTCTGCACTTAACAGAAAGCAAGAAAACAATTGTTTCCTGTAATTGGACAGTTTGATTAGAGGCAGGTGGTGCAAAGCTAAGAGAACTGGAGCCACTAAGCCAATTTTAGCATCAGGCACATTTCCTTTTGCTTTAGGATCCAGAAGCACAACATGTAAATTGCTTCCAAAAAAAAAAAAAAAAAAGGAGGAAAAAAAAAAAAATGCAAATTTAGTTCCTATTTATTAAATCCCTACCAATGCTTTCTCCATAGTAGAAGTTTGCAGTGAGGAAAGAGGGTGCATACTACTTCTTCCTAATACACAATGTACACAGACAAATACAGAACTCTGAATCAAAAAAAATAGTTCTTCAAGATTTCCTTGAAAAGATCAGTGAGAGATGAGTTGAGTACCAGCTGTAAAACCCAATTCAAGCAACATATCCTCACTAAACTACTATCCCTTGTTGCTGTATTACTATTTTTATTAGCAGTGCACTAAGTAGTCCCAGTGACAGAACGCTGGGCACTGTACAGAGCAGCACTTTTCAGTGCAGTGGAACTAAATTTCATTCAGCTCTTGCTGAGATTTAAGGGTATCAATCCTAATTACAATAGCAAATACATTAACCAGGTCTGCTCACCCACCCCAGCACACATCTCTAATCAAGAAGAAACTGTAGATACATGAGCAATCTGAAGAGTGCAGTGTCAGTCTGAATCTTGTTCCTCAGCCCAGTGTACCTGGGTATTTGACAGAGCAGTGACTGATACCAACTGGTTTGAATTACCTCAAAGTTCTGCCATGGGATAAGAGCCTGGCCATTTTGTATACAGCTGGTTTAAAGTACACAGGATACCTTACACAGAACAGAGATAGAATTAACTTTGTTCTTTACAGCCCACTTCACACTGATCATTCATAAGTGTATGGTTCAAACAACTGAAAAACTAAAAAGTGATGCCTCTCTGTGAGGAGCTCTTCTCCGGGCTGAACAAACGGGACCTCAGCTGCTTCTCACACATTTTGCCTTCAGACCCTTCACCATCTTCACAGCTCTCTCCAAGCTGGTTTTATGCCCTTCTCATGCTGTAGAACCCAAATCTGTACCCAGGGCTCAAGGTGAGGCCGCATCGCTGTGGAGCAGAGCGGAACAATCCCTCACCCAGCAAGCAGTGGTTGTCATCATGCCTGTCACCCCATCCTGACACGGCAGAGAGGATGTGACCCCACTCCACCCACTCCGACCGACACCTCGCCGCACATCTCAGCACAGAGTGAGAACAGAGAAGCAATCCCAGCGGCGTGAGGTTCGCAGTGCATCTCAGCTGGGCCCCGTGCGTAGGAGGAGGAAGTCGCCTTGGTTAGCTGTCAGCCAGCAGCACTGTGAGCATGCACACTCCCACTCCCGCCACCTGCATCCTACCAGAGCGCGCTGCACCTCTTGATCTGGATTTAGACTCTGTGTGAGTACAGCCTCCCTCTGTGCTGCTGGGAAGCGGACAAGAAAGGCCTCTGCGGATGGCGACTCTAACCCACAAGTGCTTTGAGCATGGGGGAGACAGGAAGGAGTTGAACCCTATAAGCGTGAGTAAAACTTGCAGGGGCAACTCCTTGTGTCACGCACAGCCCAGAGACCCAGCCCAGCAATGAGCAGGGGAGTGCCTTTGGGCAAAGCTTCATCCAGAAGCACCGCCTGGTGCAGTATGCTAAGGAAATACAGAAATTCACAGGGACAGCTGACATTCATGCAAAATACATGAGGATGATTTTCGACACCACTTCCATATGTGAAGAGGCTGAACAAACTTCCCCAGTTGGTGCTTGTATCAACACACACAGAAACGTTGGTACTATTGCAATAGCAATATTTTCACAAGGAAGATAAGTATTGAACAATATTGGGCACAAACATACCTTCAGTCAACGTCAGCCGCACATGACCTCTTTTCTATCTATTCTTCCCCTCAACGTGACATTCATTGTGAGTAACACCAGGCATACTTGGTGGGCAAGTGACTTCTTGCCTCAGTGCCTGCACATTTTACATGAGGTAACAAGCTATACACAATGCCCTTTACAGTTATAAATTAGGCTTAGTAATAACTCAAGAGTGTTGGACAACAGACATTCTAATTGGCTTCCTAATGTCAGAAGAAAAATGTTCTTTCTTCTGAAAAACTGCAAATTTAGAGAGATAAAAGTATGGCTACGTGAAATCTAGGAATGCGTCATATTTCATGGTCAATGCTAATAATTTGTTAGTTCTAGATAAAAAATATCCTCTGGCTTTTTCTTAGCTGTCAAAAAAAAAATTGTTCTGACTTTGAACATTAATTCTTTCAGAGGAGCCCAACCAGGATCCAGCAGGATGATTCTGTCAAGGCCATCATCTGTTCACTTGTGACCAGACCGAAGGATTTGATGTAAGATAAACAGTCATAACTGACAAAATGGGAAGTCAAGCCCTTTCTGGGCATCTACTAGAGCTCATGCCTCCCTGTGACATCCACTAAGAAGAGAAAAACACTCAACACTCACTCTCAACACTAAACAAGATCGATTATCCTGTGTCACCTTTAGAATATCCAGTTACTCCATAAGGCCCATAAACTAAATTCTAATCATAATGTCAGTCCACTGCAATTCTTTACATTTCCTCAGAAAAGACAAAACTGAATAGAATTTCTTTGTTAGACATGGTATTTCTCATGTAATCACACTGACTACAAATAATCAGATCACAGTACTTAAGCTCACTAATGTCTCACTACATTCCACTCTAGCTTTCCAGCATCCGCCCCATGGCTGTTGTCTCTTTTCATACTATAGTATTTACCTAAATGATGTGGAAGCACAGGGACACTGCGCACACTTGCACAATTCCGAGATGGATGAAATTGGAATAAAGTCAACACAGATTTTAAAGATGTTTAGGCATTTAACTCCTTAGCGTTAGGAACAAGGCATGTCACAAAATCTGGTTGCTAGACTGAAACTGGAACAGAACTGCATTCCTCAGTACAACTGGAGTCTGATGGTTATAAGTGAAGTGAGAAGGGTCTTTATCCTGTAAGCAGAGAGAAAGCAGGCACATTTCAGCTGGAGATAAGGTCAACAGCTATGGTGAGGGAGAAGGATCTCTCATCCTTACTTTGCCAAATCTCCAGAAATTCCCAGACCAAACCTCATCCAGGAACAACAATACTGGGAAATGCACTACTCTCTCCCTAACCTACAACCTTCCACTTCAGCAAAAGGACACATTTCTTAACCTATCTTCTTGCAACAAACATTCTACAATAACAATAATAACAACATAATAATACTAACATATTATCATAAATGCAACAACTATAACATGTTATATTTTTATTATTATTTTAGATAATAAGTTAAAAAGTTAACAATAATTTTAAAAGCTACAAGGCCCACCAATACAGGTTTGTTCTCCCAAGAGTTAAGGCTGAATGAACTAGGACCACACGACAGATGTTAGTGAAGGTCCTTGGATACTTCAGTAATGCGTGTGGTACGGAAACACACATAAAATAGAAACCCTTAGCTGATAATACTCTGATGTAGTCTGATTCCAAACTAGGTCATCACTGACATTATAGTCTTACCCGTCCTCCAGCATCTCCTCGTTTTCCCAGTTTGTCCCACTTGCCTCAGAATTCAGAAAAGCTGGTTATTTAGTCATGGGTTATTTCGACCTTGAGAAATTGAGTTTTCAGGCATTTCGATTTCATGATCACCTGTTCAGGTCTGATCCTGATCTTCTCTAGTAATTCACTTTTCTCCCTTGGGAAATTTCTACCATCTGTCCTCTATTCCTTCCTGAAAACGGAGGCAAAAATACAACTTTTAGCACTATCTTCAATAAATGCTTTCACTTTTTCTCTCAGGTCCCATCATCCCTTTCAGTAACCTGTTATTTCAAATGCTCTGTGAGCAAATACATTTAGTTCTCTTTAAAATCGAGCAAAGGTTTCCATCATTGGTTTCATTCTGGTCCACTATATATATTTCAAACACTTAAGGTACATTTCCTTTCATTATCCACCTGCCTTTTTTTTTTGCAATTCATTCTTTCTGCTGTGGATTGTCATCTAATGTAGAGCATTATAATGGAAGTCAGGTCTTCTAATTCAGCTGTTTATCCCTCAAACTAACTGTGTGACCCCGTGTGTGTCATTAAGCTCTAATAAGCCTCAGTTTCCTCTCTTTAAAAAGGATGTTGTCTGTTTCAACCATTATATTAGAATAGTTTAATTTCATCCGAATAATGACACTTTATAAATGCAAAGTACAATTTCTATTTCATGCCAATCATGCCACCCACGTTAATAAACTGCTTTGTGTTTAACTCTGGCTGATACATTTGTCATAGTCGACTGTCATTCTCTGGGCTCACAGCAAATAGTTAAATCTCACTGGCAGCAAAAAAAAACCCCTTGCTCTTGAATCCTCCCCCCTCTTGTGCACCTTTCCTTTAGAACTGCTTCATGCAACCACCCAGTGACTAGTAAAAAGAAACTGAATTTTTAAGCTCAGCAATGGATAATGTAAATAAAATAATCCCCTATACTGAAAATCGCTCTCATTAGAAATTTTAGTGTCTAAATGCATATATTTGAAGCATGATCATGTTGAAATGACAAAGGAGAACCTAGTACAGGTAACTGAGTGATGGATCTCAGCCATTTATTTGTGGCTCAGAGAGATGCAGAAAGCATGTGACATTCTATCAACATCAACAAACAGAAAATCAATGTAATGCACTTTTCTTTGGTTTGGGTCTTTTATTTGTTTTAATTTTATATTTAATTATGATATTATTCAAATCAACTGGCAGAGACAGTCTACTCTTATTTTAGTTTTGAATGGTCTCATTAACATTCAGCTTCATTAATTCTACTGTTTCTTTCAGCAAAGCAAAATTGTCCTTCCTATTCAGAGCAACCCAACAAAACCTAATTTGGTTACCTTTGTGAACACAGGTCCAGTTGGTCTTTGTGCTTCATGTAATAATTTGCTAATATCTTTTCCACATTGAACTTCAAATGCATTCCCCACATGCCCAAAACACTTCTCAGTATTACTGGCCCATAAGAATGTTCAAGAAGTGCAGGATCAAACCCAAGGATATCAGAGTGTGTGTTGTACAATTTATTCAGATAGAAACACCTCAGTCATCATTTGTCCTTATTATAAGAGGTTGTGTTACCTCTTCAGCTGGTTGCTCTAGCAGAGAGAATTGCCTATCAATTGTTTAATATTATAACATCATATAATGTTTGCTCCGGGCACCTTCGGTTAATACCCACCTGCAGCACACAGTGTATAAGAGGAATGTGAGGATTTCCATCACTCCTATGAAAACTGAAAGCTTGATCAATGGCTTGATATCAGCCATGGATAGGAATGGGAGCAGAGCTGAATGCATACTCCATGTCAGGTATTCCACTCCTTCTCCATACTCCATGTCATTCTGATCAGACAAAAAGGGGTAGGGAGAAAATGCACCTATGATGCTGTCTCAATAAACCCATCAGACAAAATAACTCCCAGCAGGACTGCTCCAGGAAACTACGAAGGGAACCTCCAGGTTCTACAAACCACAGCTTTTTATCTAAGATAGACTTCTTCATATTTTTAAAGATTCCCCACATCTACCTGAGAAGAGCTGAGTAGCACAACTTATTGTACCCCTCATCGCTGCATTCATGCAGCTTTGGAGGCCTGGTCCCCAGGCACATCTTCCTGCAGGGCAGTACCCTCCCACACAGAACCTACAAATGCATTTCTCAGAAAAAAAAAGAGAATGTGCTTGTGTCACCCACAGTTCTGCTGCCACTAAAGGCAAATGGTTCAATTCCCATTGATCAGAACTAAAACACAGACTAGGCTCTCCTTTTCTTATTGACCTTTCTTTTTCAGATGCCCCTATTTGCCTTTCAGTAGGAAGTTTTGTTGCAGTACAGCAAGATCTTGTGACCATGATTATTTTTTTTTTTTCCAGAGAAAGCCATATAAGCATAAAACTCAGTATTACTTTTTTTTAATAAAGTAGGTAAGATGTTTAGCTCCCTTTATTAGCAGCATAGATGAAAAAGTAGCACGGCTTTGTGTTCATGGTTAAGTTGGTTTCAGTTTGCTATATAATCCATCGTAAGATCCAGCACATATTTTGCACATCTATTTATTCAAGAAAACATCACTCTTATGCACATCTAAATGCAAAATGTCAAAATCTAACTGCTGTCCATTCTGCAGGGATTTGGGTGTTTAGCCCTCACACACCTAGCTTGATCTTGATGTGTTTTATCTCAAAGCAGAATCTGCACACACACCATTAGGCAGTGCTTTGCACACATGCATGTGAAGGAAGCTGTGCTGACATGTGGCATCACTTTGCTGGTGCTGCCATTCTTGTGGGAGTTATGTCACCACAAGCTATGCAGCCTGGTGCTTTGCTGTCCACTCTTACAAAGACTGACAACAAGAGGGTCTCTTAGTTTACTTTTAACTGTGACACGGCATGATGCTGAATCTGTGCTGTGGGCAGTTGAGCTCAACATAGGTGAAACATCTGTGGGAAAAGTTTCAGAGTCACGAATTCTCATGCTCTCCTAGGATCGCAGTCCCTTTTCCTAAAGATTATCTTTCTCCTTGAAACGTTGGTCTTCCTAGCAGCAGAAAAAAAAAAAAAAAGCCTCAAAACACAGAATCTGACAACATTTTGAAGTGTGACTCATGACTTTTTACTATGAAGAGTACATGCTATTGCCTTCTTTCAACTTCCCTTTGTCTCTTTGCATGCAACCGTGCACCTGCAGATGGTCAGGGAGGAGTGCTTGCACTCATGCACCCTAAAAGCAGCTTCTGCGTATGCAAAAGCCAGCACCCGCTTGCACAGGTGTCCGTATCCCCAGCGGGCGGGCACAGGGGTTCTGCTTGACAGGATTGCATGTATATAAGCAATTGCCCCTTTGGGCAAATTTAAGCCCCTAAATATCACATCTTAACAAAGTAGCAGTGTTTCTTCTATTTTACCTTCACTGCACATTTTTGCAAGTAGCTTTACTGCATTGCATATAGAGATGCCTACTTCAGGTTGTTTGGTTTTCTCTCCCCTTCTCTGATACTGCTTTGTGAAGCCTGTAGTTTTATGCCCCTTGTTAATGATTCTGTTCTCTTCTGCTCATCAGAGTTCTTAAAACACCTCAATGCAAGCTGCAAATGTTTAGAAGATCAGAGATCCATTTGGACCTAAGCAGGGTATGGAGGACCTCCAAGAAACAAATAACTGTCGCTAGGGCACAGAAAAAAGATGTAAATATGAAAGTGTCATTGCCTATCACTCCTTCAAGGTCTTCACTTCTCCCAGTGGTTCGCTTCTGACTCGGTTGTTATATTATTGTATTTCTCCCATCCCACCCTCCACGATGAGCCCAGTCTCTACCCTCCCACATCTTCTCTTTTATACTTTCTGCTGATCTCCCCAGTATGCAGCTCTCCCACAAAGAAGAGGATGGGAGAGAGAATGACCCATTTGACTCTGACTGCAGCTCTGATAGCAAAGGGAAACAACAGCCACAACACAAGCCAGCTTTCTCTCTGTACCATGCCTCTGTGGGTGGCCATCTTGGGGCAGGAAATACCTTGATGTTTTTGTTCATCACAGCATCATCAGTAAAAGCAGTATCAGATCAGGAAAAAAAATATATATCATAATAATTCCGAGATTGTTGCAGAGGGGAGGAGGATGGAGGATGCTAAAATGAGTTGACATGGAACCCTAACAACACAGGGCTGGGTGGCCCACATGGGGCTCTTGGGGACCTGCTGCCACCAGCCACTGGAGCTCTTCCCTCCCTGCATATCTCCAACCTGCACCTACCCCGATGGCACCTCAGGAAATGACAGCCCTAATTGGTGCTCAGGCTATCTATCAGGCATAAACAATGCAGTTGATGAGGGTAATTTTCAGATGAGCTGAGATAAGTTTGTGTTGCATTTCACTATGACCTTCGCAGCTATTTTACACAAAGCTTGGTTAACTGCTTTAATGTCTGTTGCTGACAGTGCTGAACACTGAGAGAAAGAGCTAACCCAAACAACCTGGGAAGAAAGTGCCTACAAGAGTCTGTCCTCATTATCACCAGTTCTCCTCAGCTTCCTCCACATTCTTCGGGGCTGTGGGATGGTGTCCCTGCCCCATAACTGATGTGGATCTCTTGATACTCCCCAGATCATTTCAGCCAGAAATGACACTAGGAAATGATACTGACCCCTCAACACCATGGCAGCCCCATACTACCCTTATCAGAACAACCTCAGCCACCTTCAATGTGAAGCTGCTCAAATAAATCATCGCTCCAGATACCTTTAGCAACAACGCCTATGACTCAGAATGCACTTCTCATCAGTAAACGTCAAAGGTAGCCAAGCATCATTACCCCATACAGATGGGGAAAACCAGGCCCGACGGGCTACGTGATTTGCCTGCAGCCCTGTAGCACCTGGCAGACCTTAGCAGAAACCAGGGCCAGGGCCCTGTTGTGCTAATCCATGGCACAGAGCCAGCGCCTTACACCTGCCTTGCAGGGTTACAGCCTGCTTGCTATTCTGCATGCATGAGCTGAGTGTGACCCCACAAACTCTCTTGCCTGGAGACAGGATGAAATATAAAGTTAATGGGTGATTTTTGCCATTAAATGTGTTCTCCAGCCTAGTCCCACCACCTAGTACACATGAAGAAAATGTAAAGTTAAAAATTAACGTATAAGTGGCTGAACTTAGTAAATCCAACAGTTGTACTTAATAAAGTATTTGTGATTATGGAGTTTTCTTAGAAACATTTTAAGATAGCATCTTATTTGTACAATATAGCTAAAATAAATGGCTAGGCTAATCAGTGCAAGGGTTTAAATAGTCTTAAGTACATTAGCATAATCACTCACGAAGCACATGTAGTTTATAAATGAATTAACAGCTACAAATTAAAGAAGAAATGTCTTCTGTTTAAAGCATCTGCCCAATTTAAAAGGGAAAAAAAGGAAGTGGGGCATTCTGATCTCCTGAGGCTCTCAGCATGTGCATTGTGAAAACGCCTGAATGAGGCCTCCGCTCCTCACCAAGCCCACAGCGATCCATCACACAGCACTGGGGTTAAACTCACCAAAGTGTACTGAGGACAGTACACGGTCTCAAGGTGCAGTTACACGAATTCAGAGGACAGACATTTCACTGGGCTACTAGACCCAGACTTCTGTGGCTTAGGAAGAAAGGACATTTACAAGCAGATATTCCTAGATTTGCCCTGAATACTCTTCCGTAGGCGTTCGGTTGACCATCATGAGAAGACAGAGCCGGAACAGCCATTTTATGTTTTTGTATTTTTGACTTTACACTGGCATAAGTGGGTGTTAAGAACTCCATATTCCAAAAGGGAAAACAAGTAGGAACACTTTTCTTCAAGGAGGAAGGATGTTCCGTAGTAGTTTGCCACACAAGATCACTTGATTGAGCTCATTAACCTTTTCTTCCTCAACATCCACCCCACCCAGTGGCAGTGGGTGTGTTGGGGCTGTGGTAAACACCTCCTTGTCCTCTCCCTGCCCCCTCCAGCCTGCGGGTAATCCTGACAGAGGATACCAACAGGTTCAGTCCTTACTGCTTGTGCTAGCATTTAATCGAGGGCAAGTCAAATGCTGTGTGCAGGGCAAAAATTTAGTAAACACACTACTTTTTTGGCTATAGCTATACCAACACTACTTTTTTTTATTTTTTTCTCATGAATACAAGTAGAGCACATTTATCCATTCATGTAGATTAAGTCATCAAAGACAAATTTACCTCATTGTATTTGGGATAGACATGTTTGTTTCCTTTATGTTCCTGAGTGACTGGGAACCACTGCAAAGCAGTAATCAGGAACCTTGCACTGGAAGTCCGATCTTCTAGCTCAGCTCCCTAGTAAATTTACAGCTATTTTCATCTTTAGCTAAGGGCAATCCAGTCACCACTCACACTGAGAGGTATTAAAAATACTTCCCCCAGTTCTCAGAAAGAGAATAATCTGAAATCTCAAAGCTTTTGAACTGAAAAAAAAGAGGAAGCCTCAACGTGAAGAGCTATTATTATACCTTCTCACATTTTGCTGCAGTTAAAAGCATGAGTTGTATATATAACTAATGCACCACCCACCCAAGCAAAAAATACTTGCTTGAAAAAGTAAAGCCTGTCAAAGCTCATCCTTTCCCATTCAATCTCCAGTGCACAGTTTCCACTCTTGTCCCTGTGATAAGTTTGCCCTCTTACTTCTCAGGTGATGCTAGACTTTCAAATTTTAACACAGGACATGCTTGAGTAAAATCATCAGTGCTTTCTTAACTTCACTAGCAGGATGAAATCATAGGGCATCTAGTACTCAGCAAAGCAAAACCGAAATACAAAGGTAATGGGGTGAAAGTTTGAGGCCTGCCCTCTACTTGCACTCACTCACACATAAATGTTTCCATCCTGGCAGCTATAAACACTGTTTACCATCAAACACCTGCAACATATTTCCAATACTCTCATGCTTGCAGTCTGTGTTAGGATGTAATCTGTTTTGTATGCTAGTACATAGCAGAAATCTGAGATGACCCTGGGGGGTTACAGTTCGTAGGTGGAGCTGCCTGGTCACATCCTTCTTCTTAGTATTCTCTTTTCTGTCTTGTTCTTTCAAACACCTAAATGTTCTTCTCAGTCTCAGCTGACTTAAATTCTTTTTTCATTAAGCATAGCTAACCTCTTTATCAGTCTAAGCCATAATCATTTTTTCTGGTGTACAGAGGTAGGCTTTGCAGCCAATTAAAAGGCACACAGAAAGATGTGCAGAGACAGCTCTCAGTAAGTAAAACAGCATCTTACAATTTTACCTCTAGAATCATGCTAACAAACACAGGGAGGAAAACAAGGAGATTTTTGCTTTATCTCTTCAGGGAAAGATGTCACAATCTGAGAAGAATTATAACTTTGGAAGGCAGTGGTGACAAATTCTTGGAATTCTGATGAAGTGCAAAGCAAGTTTGGGAATTTCTAGAGAAGACTCCAGACATTCAAAATATTTCCCAATTTCACAGGTGATTTTACAAGGATATTCCAGTAGATCATGTGTAGCACTACTAACAAACATCACAGCACAGGACAGGTTCTCTCATCAGTTTTGCTGCTTTAACAATCTCAGAATGAACTCGAGTTCAACACCGCTGGCACAGGTCCTAACTTCTGTGCAAAAAGAAACTATTATCTTTTAAGACAGTGTCCAGGGAAAGCCATGATGTCATACACTATTCCTAGACAAGGACACCTCCCCAGTCATCATATGCTTCTCCAGCATGCCATTATGATGCTTCTTAATTCCTCCTTAACCTACCACAGAAACCTGGACAAACAAGCGGAAAAGCAATTACATCGCTTCTACAGCAACTGTTCTGCCAGTGCATTTGAAATATACAGCAAAGCTTCATGGGCTCCAAGAGGGAGTTTTAACAGGTATCTGGACTGTTAGAAAAGGTATAAATTGGGGAACTAGGCTCCCCAACAAGCACCATCACATAGATATTCTGCAGCTTGTAGCTAAGGTCAGAATTAACATTTTGACATGCTGCTAACATGCAAGGTTAGATAAAACATTCCAGAAGGTCTCTTCTAAGATGAAGTATTTGAACCTGCTCTCTTGTTCTGCAAGGTATAACTGCCTTCAGGTATTTATGAAGTTCACAAAGTTCAAAGCCGCATGGTCACAAGCAGTGATTGATGTGATGATTCAGTAGAAGAAACCACTCCAAGACTGCATGCTGGTTTGGTCAAATACCATGGGAATAGCCCCGATCAACTTCACACAAGAGAGGAGTTTGGGATTGTTCCTATGTAAATTTTTGCCATACAGAGCCTGATTTGGGGTGCATAGAAAGGTCTACAGGCATTCACACTGAACTAAAAACCACTTATCAGATAAGGCTCTCAGATAAGTGGTTTTTAGCTCCCTTTGCTGATATTTCTTCCTTTGTTATGATAGAAGTTTAGCACTTTTAAATCATGCAAATGTATCTAGAGATTGCCATGGGTGTGTGTTTGAGAAATCCAAAAATAAAATAATGTACTGCAGCCAAATACTTAATTACCAACATGTGCATCTGTTGTCAAACCATACGCTAAGTGAGTGGCACTGCTCATTAGTTCTGCTTTCAGGAGCTACCAGGCATTCATGTCATCACTACCAAGATCTTCTGAGTCTGAATCATCTCCGGAAGGGACAGATTCTGTCAGCCATGTACTCACTGTTAACAAGAATGCTGATGGCGTAGCAGGTGTTTCCTCCACTTCTCTAAACCTGGAAAGGTTCTGGCACAGTTTCCCTCCAATTTTCCCTCTTCAGAAAGGAAAAACAATCTTTCTCTCCTGGCTCATAGGAATATGCAGTCACGTTCCAATAACTCAGGTACTAAACACAATTGCTCCTATTCTCTCTGTTCCCTACAATACTGCGTGATTATCTCTCAGTTCTAGGCTCTCAGGAAAGACTCCTGGTTTATCCATTCCAATCCTTTTTCATGCAATAACACTACAGGCCCAATGAAATACAAAAGAGTCTGTGATCCATAACAGCAAAAAAAATCTGTTCATCATTTTTTTGACCTGTTAGTATGTTAAAAATGTTCCTGTAAAGCCGCAGACTGATAAGCACTTTTAAACCTTTATGGACATCTACTGTTCTGAAATTGACTTGGATAGCTTCCTGAGCTCTGTGCACATCTAGTAAATGCCTGCTAGGATTCAAAGGACGCAGTACCACTACCAAGAAAACAACACTCAGTCTCCAAAAAACATCTGCAATGGAAAGAGGACCTGCACAGTCTCAAATACTGGACAGACGGGGCTTTGCTAGATGCCGGTTAAATCTCAGTCCAGTTCTCCTCACTGCCTCCAAGCCAGAAAGGCACAGTGCACATCTTTGACCTCAATCGTGAAATGTCTTCTGGCCACATAGGGCTCTTGTACGCAAAAAACAATCAGCAGTTGGCCAAGCCCAGGCTCAGGCCATGGCATTTGTGTGAGCACAGGAATTGCAAGTTATACCCAGGTATGGGAGGAGCTACGGAGGGCAGGATTTTCCCTCCCTCCACCTCATGCCCCATTTTAACGTGAACAAGAAGGTCAGATCCAATCCTTGCTTTTTCAAATAGCTGAAGATGGCTCAAGCACTTCTTTTGGCTGGCAACTAAATACACATTTTCTTTGCACGCAGTGGCTTCCAAGAGCCAAAGCCCAAGCTGGAGCATTTGAAATTGCCTGGCTGAAATGATTGGTGGGACACCTTTGGTACTGCTGCTAATGTACCCAGCTTGAGCCTGTGGAGAGCTTGGACAGTCCTGGGCATTCATGCTCCCCTCTGTCAACTTTCCACTCCTTGCCAGCTGCAACAACCGACACTGCCTACAGCAAACGTGTCACATGTAGGTAGGTCAATGAATATCATGCCCAAATGCAACACAGGACCAGATGCCATAAAAATAAAAAATTCCTGTTGATGCAAGCACTATGCTTTTACTTCCCCAAGTCTGACAAGCCTCCTACACAGCCAGCAGCAAGCAGCTATTTCCCTTGTAATATCTACAGCCTCCAGTAATGCTCACTTGCCTGTTTTTAATCCCCTCTGCAGCCCTTCTTACCATCCCATGGCAAATCCTGCCCCCTCTACCATTTCAAGCTACCCAGATTTTTTCCCCTCTCCCCTAATATGTTTGGCTTCTAGACCATTCTCCATTTTTCTCTGTTAACATTTTTGAAGTTTATCTAGGCCTTGACAGACTTTTTTTTTTCCTTCTTGGAGGAGGAGGGGAACCTGCTGCTCAGCTGGCTTTGGCAAAACTGAGCAGCTCTTGCTGAACTCCCTAGCCTTCTGCCAAGAACAGCCTGAATAGGAGCACTAGAAACATCTTTTAATGTTATTTGTATTAATATTTTTGGACTCTTCACATGCACACTGGAAATTGCTTTAGAGACATGAAAAAATAGAGGGAAAAGTTTGGTAACTGTGTGAAGCTCAGATTGTATCACACAGTACTGTCATAGGGAAGTGGCTACTGAGGGTCCAAACTGTTTGTATCAAAGGAATGAAAGGTGTATTTTTTTCACCGCTTTATTTAGTGAAGTTGTTCTTAAGGCTGCTCTTGCACTTATTTAGTAAAGCTGTTGCTTAAGAACAACTACTCCTAGCCTTTGGACAGAAGAAGTCATTTCTCTTCTGTGTTCTTCCTCAGCAAGGTTTATCAACAGTGTATTTTGAGGGGAAGGAGAGCCTGTCCCTTTGATTTAGGTCCAAAAGGGAAAATGGAAGACCAGGATGAAAGGTACCAATGCGTTCGCTGCCTGCCAGGGAAACAGGGTGGGTGTCTACAAGGCCCCCTGGCAGCAGGGTGCATTCCTGCACCACCTCTGATGGGTTAGCTACCCATTCAGATTATCAGGCTCATAGTGCTCCTCAGCATTTCACTTTGCATGACTTAAAACTGACTCTTGTAATCATCAAAGATTTTCTGCATATTTGCCGAACTACTGGCTTTAACATCTTCCAAGATCTGATAAAGGGGCACTCAGCCAGCATCTCTTGCAAAAAGGGTTAAAGCCATCTAGTTCCTGGCACCTTCCTGCCTTTTTTACCTCTGGCTTCAGACGATGGTAGAGCCAGCACTATGGGATGGATTCAGAAGAAGTGTTTTAGAGGAGTACAGTTGGGATTTCAGGCTATGATGTCCAAAGCAGAGTGAAAATTGGGCCATGAAAATGTCAGGTATGAGGGAGCTGGCAACATTTCTCACAAGTAATCTAGGTATGTACACACATTTTAGGAGGGAAAACAGATAAGAATCTTTCAGGTGAATGAGGGGACATATGCTTGCAGAGAAATGATACTTCTTTAGCCTGACATTACTTCATGATTACATCTGTTTTCCTGGCCAAGGAATGCTGATTTCTACTTTTCCATAGCCCAACCCTTGCTCCTAGCTTCTAGATGGGCTTTTGCACTTCAGATATTTCAGTAGGAGACATTGTATTTATTCCAGTTCAGCTTGCCTTTAAAAAAATAAAATGAAATAAAAAATCCCAGGCTCTTGTTTTTTTAAAATCTATTTTACAGATTCTTGTGATTTCCCCTTTCTGAGGTCTTTGCAAAGACTGAAAAGTTCCTTTCTCTTTGCCCAAGTAGAACGTTTTTCTCCTACAGGAAAACAAAACTGCCATACCACCGGTGTTGCTATTTGAAGACTGGTTTGGGATAACACAAAATTTGCCTTGGGCTTCTGGGGCAAAAGGCAGTCCTGTTCAGGAGATGGGCTAAATGTTTGTCTACTTTAAGTTTGCATCCTGAAATTTACAGTATTGAGAGCTTTTCTTACAAAGTGAGAAAGAGGGATGTACATTCAGCCCTTCCTCCCTTCTCCATTGGAGCTGGGAGAGCTTAAATATGAATGACACAGTCTACACTTTCCTAGAAAGCAATGGGGTTTGGGTTTTTTTCATTTCTTTCTGCCATATGCTAGAAGTGACTATCATTTTACAGTTTTTATAATATTTTGAATTGTATTTTGTGTTGTACAGTCTTTCTCCTGTAAAAGATCTGTGGAGAAAATTTGATAAAGTCATTTTATGTCTTATATTCATTGCTACTAATTTCACTAGCTGACAAATTAAATTCCAATTATGAGTCAGCCTCTAATTTCAGATCATCATCCAATTTTCCCAGTGTTTTGTCAAATAAATACACTTGTATGTGTAACTACACACAGAAACCTAAAAATTATCTATATTACACTCTCTAGCTTTGCAAATTAGAAGAAATTAGTTCTTCTAGAATACATTATGTAGGTCTCATAATCACTTTCCACCTCACTTTCTAAAGCTATAGTATTACCAACTTCCACTGCCTTGTGAATTCAGAAGGCATTTTATTAGCTGAGATCCACTTCCTTGCCTCAAAGTTATTACAGCCTAAAATCTTGGCTATGATCAGGAAAAGACAGCCCAGAGAATTGCCCCACAAATGCACTGTGGCCTGTACATGGCCTGCTCTGCTGAGGCAGGGTGTTGACCCCTTTGCTCTCCATGCATCTAAGAGTGTAGCCCCATGCTCTTTGCTGTGCTGAAGGACTCTCATGTCCCTCTGCTCATCAAGCAGCCATGGGCTGGGAGATCTGACCCACTACAGAGGGCAGTGAGATCCTGATAATGTTATTTTAAGACAAACTAATAGATCAAGAATTCAAGCTAAGAGTTCAAGGAAAGGCTGAAGGAACAGCAGGATGCGGTTGAGAGTCAAAGACGAACGAGCTATCTGCATTAGGCACAGTGCCAAGCCCTGGCACACCATTACCCCACCGTGGGGCTGTCAGCACAGCCCTTGGCACAGACTTGTGCCACGGCAACCAGCTCACTCACAAGCAATGCCTGGAGACATTGCAGCAATAGCCAGCGACCATTCCTAATACAAGGTTTGCATGGGCCACCTTGTTGAGGTGGGAGGAGAAAAGACTTTATGGTCAAAAGCCACAACATGCCGGCTGGCCTTGAGGCCAGAAAGCAGTCTCCTGGCCTGTTTTATTTACTATTGTAGAAGTAATCATGAGTACCACAATTCATTTAGCACAGTAAAGTTCATAGAACGGGCACTGCCTCTTACTGGAACTGCCCGACTGCTTCAGCCCAGCGGACTCAGTTTCTTTGTACTTTTTTTGCTCCTTGAGATATTTCTGTAGACTCTATTTAATCTCCCCAGTCTTCATGCATTGTCTGGGCTGATTTTTAATTGACCAGAAAATTAGATGAATGCATCTATTAGGACAGAGCACTATTTCACCTTGATCTGCTTCTCAAATTGAGATTGTAGATTGCATCTCCAAGCAGCAATCTACTATCTCACAAAACTCTTCTCTCCCATGGTCATTCTGTCCCTGAATCTAAACTTCTCCTATTAGATTTATCTCCAAATACATTAAGTACATGCTGAGATCAGCAGAGGTGAGTTATAGGAAAGGTAAAGATCCTGTTTAAAAGAGAAAGTCTCTGAGCTAATACAACTTGATAATTTCTGTCTTCAAAGTGTATTACAAACATGAATTACACTTTGCAATATCCAAGAGAATTAGATATTGCTACATATCTTTAACAGGTGAAGAAAACAAGAAGAAAAGACGAAAACATTTGCTAAGTCAGGTTTCCTCGTTTACTGAGAACTGATTCTACAGAAAACTGAAGTGTCTCACATCAGAGACCATGTGAGCAACACTGCTTTCTTGTCACTTTTGCATGACACTGTGGGACCACTGTGGGTGCTGACAAAAGCTTCAGCTGCTTGACAGAGACAGAAAATACAGAATGAGTTAGAAAACCAATCAGGACAAGAGTTCCTGGCACCCAATCTGCAGCTCAAACCACTGGATAGTGTTGCCTCTCACAGTTAGTGAGATTCCAAAGGAAAGCATGCATCAAAGCAGAAATTTGTCTGCTATGGAGCGTATGGTGCATCTGTGAAAGGTAAAAGAACAGATACATATGAACACTGGAAAGAGAAAGTGACCGTATGAACGCTGACTAATAAAGATATGTTTCTGTGAATACTGCCCAGGTGCTCTTTGCAAATCTGATCTCATAGGGACTTTCTTATAAAGTATCAAGGTGAAACAATTTTCAGCTTACAATGATTTTTTTTAGTAAATGCAGATCAGTCATTCTTCTTGCTTGGGTGCTTATCAATTTCCCTCTCTGTGGTTGTGGTTTCCCCTTTCCACCGTTCCGTTACTCTGTCCTGCCTCAGTCCCACAGTGCTGATTAACTCTGCTGCTGCCATGACCAGTCCTCACACAAGCTACATGAAGGTGACCAGTACAGTCAGCCTGCCTGCCTTCCTCCCTTCCTTCCTGGAGCTGCACCCCTTCTGGTGCTGCAGTCTGCTGCCCACCTATGGCTTGGAATCATTTCACATTGGTTGCAAACAAACAGGAATGAATTAGAGTAATATTCAAATAAATGGAAGGGGAAAAAAAAAAGAAGTAACAGGAAGAGGGGACTGGGAAACCGAGGAGGAAATGCTCATTAATTCAAACAGATTGATTTGCCCTGTTTGCTCAAAAAAATTAATTACAAAAAAAAAATTGTAAATTAATAATTAAAAGTTCCCAATAAGAAAAGCCAAAAGGTTTTCATCTGGAATCTATTAGAAGTATGTGAAAAGAGATTGTGTCTAATTAGAATTTTTTTTCTTTTTTTCTTTTTTCTTTTTTTTTTTTTGCATCAAGATGACCTCATATTATAATTAGAGATATGCTAAATTACTTGGAAATAATTATAATGATTGAATATCCTCCCTAACTGCCAGTTTGGGAGCTTTCACATTCACATGGACTCTACCCATCTCAGTTTCTTATGGCTACAGGTTGGATTTTCAGCAGGTACCTAACCTGGAAAGAAATAGTGTTCTCCAAAACTTCCATCGGGTGTCAAATTATATCTCTTTCTTCTGACACTGCAACACTAGAGAAACTGCAACTTTTCATGTAATAAAACCATAACCTAACACGTTCGACTGGCACCCAGGCACAGTTATTTGCACCTATTTCCAAAGCCAGGCACTCACAATGCAAACCAATGTTGGTAATTTTTGTCTTTACAAAGAGTAAATCCACAAAGATTCTGGGCTTCTAACATATACCACTCTTGGATGGAGTTTAATTTTCATCTACATGTTTCCAAAATGTTAGCCCAGGCTATAACGAATGTCAGTTACTGTTTCACATCCCGGCTGCAGAAAGGAAGGCAACACAAGTCCAGTACAATGGGCTGCAGAGACACTGGGCTATGTGATGTGGGTAGGAAAATGCTAGTCACACCAAAAAAACATTCATGACGTTGGGTCAGAAAGACAGGTCAAAGTCAAGGGAACAGCTACAGGAAATCCCCATGTATTTCAGCGTCTTTTTGATCCACACAGAGATGGATTGAGCTTCAGTGAGCAAGAGACGTTGAGACAAAACTGAACCTGAGTGCCGTCTGAGAAAGGGAACAGCTTCAAAATTGCCCACAATGCTTTGAAAAGCTCAAGGGACAAGGGCTTGCAGAGCCATACTTGGCTGCCTTTTGGGGCCAGCAAATGAGTTCTGCTGCAGTTCCGACTGGATAAAACAAATCCAAGGTCTCCTCCAGGAGGAAAGAAAATGACAGCATCAGCCTTCATTCACATCAGTGTGGCAGCAAGGTGACACTACATCTCTGTGGGAACAGCTGAGGATGTCCCATGTTTGGTACAGCTGGTATAATGGGCCTCAGGAAACATGACTTCTTCCTGAAGGCCAGAGTGCAGACAGCTGGCTTTGAAGGTAGGTGTACTGACATGGGTGGGTGCTAGAAAGAAAGCAGACAAGCAAAAAAAGGGATCTGAGTGAGATATTCACCTTCTCACATAACAACAAAGATGCTCCAGCAATGTGAGCACATCTCCCAAAAGAAGGACTGTGCTCTTCTGCCTGAGAGGTCGCAGCAGACCAGGGAAGGAATTACTGAAACAGTAGGACAAAGCATGACAGACTGTTAAGAGCAGAGCCCATCACTGGCTCCCACAGTTATTGGCATAAAAGGAGGACATGAGAACCCCAAAAAGCTTCAGCCCAAATGCTAAAGCAAAAGACCATCCCAGCTCTACAGAATATAGACATGGGAAGGCATCCAGGCTCCACAGTGTCTGAGCTACTCTGTGCCTTGCAAAGAGGAGTAAAAGGTGAAACAATTTGTGCAAGTATAAAACAGAGCAGCATCTAAGCTGGGAAGAGAAGGCCCGTTTCCCACATCTAGGTCCAGTGTCCCTGTTCACCCAGGACAGCACTGGAGTGTCACCACTGCTGCATGGCTGCCAGCATCAGCCAGCCACAACTGCTGCATTCACTTTCAGCTGCTGCAGAGGCTCAGAAACAACAGCTTTAATATTTTGTGGTATTGACGTATCCATTTATTGTGTACTGACATTAGCACCTATGAATAATCATAAAATAAAAAAAAAGATAATTAATATTTAACTTTGCCAGAGGGATGTACTTAAGGGAGAAACGACATTTTAGAAAGAACAGCTGATATTTGTCAGCTGGAGAACAGGATTAATTAGATGCATCAGACAGTGGTGACGTGAAGTTGAAAAACAGCTTGTCAACTCTGAAATAACTTATAGCAAATGATTATATATAAAGATGCTTTGTTATACACTCACACACAGGTGTGTTCCTCATTTTCCAAATACTTCCTGTGCTTTTTGTTGCAGCGATAAAACAGGTGCAAAGCAGATTTCCTGTTCACAGACACACTGTAATTATCTTTTAGGTAGAGCAGATATGTGGTCCATTTCTTATGGTCAAACCAACAAGGTGCTGAACACCAAAGCACCCTCCATTCTCACTAATTTCAGTGAAAGACAGTCAACAACCTACAAGATCAAAGACTTGATGTCTGAATCACATAAGGAAAGTGATGTTGTATGGGATGAGGCAATGAACCTGGAGGCCAAATTCATGTCTGTTGCAATGTTGGTTGACTGCAGCCAGACAGTTCATTGATCACAGCAAAGGATTTGCCCCAGGGTGTTTTAATTTAAAACAGATTGACATTAATCTGAGGAACAAATCACCCAAATCCTAAACTCTGATCTGATGCAAGTCAGATGCAATATGACAGCAACTCAATCTCTTGGGCAGCAGAGCTGCTAGCTTCAACATCACACTCATTTCCAAATGGTCTCTGGAAGTTCACAAACGCTGCAAGAATAGGCCCAGGGAGGAACAGCTTAACCTGAGCAGAGGTACACATCCTTCAGGACACACAAGACCTATAGGAAGAGTCAAGTTTTGTGGGAGATTGGAACACAAGTACTGAGAATAGGAAGGGGCAGCTCTAGGAAATAACTGCTTGAATAGTGAATGAGCTGCACTGGTGCTGAGCAAGCAAAGCAGAAGCAGAAATTTCAAGACGGTGGTTAAACTCTAATCACAAAGCACTCTAAGTAGCTCATTAACTTACTTAGGAAGTTGAACACAAACCCTGCTCATTTGGACTGAGCTATTCAGACAATAAAAATGTTTGAGATGAGCTATAGCCACATCTTGGGAGCAATTTGTTTAAAGCAATATTTGAGCTGTCACAGAAAAAAAAGACAATATTTCTCTCTGTCCATAACAAAATCACACCAATGCATACACTTTGGCACCAGAAAAGAGTATTTAAGGCTGTATGTAGCACCTGTAATACACTGCTTATATTTATAGTCCTGGTATGATTGGTTTCTAAAGAAAAATTATGTCCACAGACAGCATGTTTTGTTCCTCCTTGCTACTCATATGCAAGAATGAAAGATCTATTACAACATATTCTTTCTTCCACCTGCTTTGATGAACTGCCTCAAAGCTCTCTGGGGAGACTGCTGCAAAGCCTGTGACTTAAAGCTTAGCTCAGAAAACAGATACTGGATTGCTTGAGCAGACTCAAAGGTCAGTTCAGAGCAGCACAGGCAGCAGATTGCAGTTCCATTTCTAAAAGCAAAGGATACTGCTATGGTACAGGTGATTCCCCTCAAGCCTATACCCTCTCAGGGAAAAAACTTAACAGATCTGCCTATGGGGACAAACGTAAAAAGTTTAACTCAAAACTCTAACACCTGTTTTACAGAGACTTCTCCAGATTGCATATTATTTTAAAATTGTACCATTTCTCACTCCCTCAGTTAATGATTTCTACGTCTGCTTGGTTTTCTAAACGGTATATTTTGCTCTGCTCAGATTTGTACAGCCTGCCCATCGTTATGACATCTCAGTGCCTCCCTGCAGTGTGACACCCCTGATGTGCATCTGTCATACGCCGACCCTTCTGTTTTCTCTGCTCTCTTCCCAGGAAGAAATCTTTGTAGATGAAAATACGTATGAATACAAGCAGTTCACTTTTCAAATACAGCTCTGTAATGCATTTATACTTTCATATATTACATATAACACCTAAAAATATATTGCTGTTGATGTCTGTTATTATCCATGCTTTCAATACTGAGGACAGAGTTGAGGAAACACATCTTAGCAGAGTGCCCATACCTCTTATTGAAACTTCTTCCAGACTTGTATAGGAGCCTGAGAAATGTTAGCATCCCACAGAAGCAAAAAGGGAAGTATCTGTTACAGAGCCTCAGCCAGTCTATCAGGTGGTCAGGCCACGCACTTTGCAGATAAGTTCTAACATCTCAACCTAGCAGATACTCGCACTTAACAGTGAGGAAGATAACACTGTGACCAACACTAAGCTTTGTACTCAGGATCTTGACAGTACTCTGAACACTGCAGCACCAGCTGATTCGTGTGGATGGGTGATTGCCCTGCTTTGTGATGACACTGACTTGGAGAAGCTCAGTGCTTTGTCCTTTGTTACACGCCGGGCAAACACAGGCTCACAAACAGAAATTGGGGTACTGGGACACAGCCCTGTGCTATAATTATGTGGCAACCAGCATTGTGCTTACACAGGCTTAGGTGCGTCTGCAAAGAGGTGATTGACACATTTCCCATTGTGCTTTTTGCAAGTATGAATGCAACTTCATGGTCAAAAGTGCAACACCTACACAGGGCTTTGAATGTTTCCTCAAATCTATTTTCCTTTACCCCTTTCAAGCATGCTGCTTACTGGGGTTAATTAGAGCTTTAGAGAAAAACGTAGCAAAATGCAGCAGTGCATTTCATAGAGATACAAAGGTTTCAGTATGCACATCTGCACAGCATTCGTAGCGCTCCCAAACAGTCCTGAACAAAGCAACATTTCTGTCATTGCATTTTTAGTATAACAATTCCTATGGGGAGCTGTTGATGAAGACTGGGATACAGCTGAACAGAAAGCAGAAAGTGCAGAGTCAAGGGCTTTTTTCAGCCCACGGATGAGAGACGGTTCTTGTAGAAGTTTATCATTAAGTATAGATGAATGGTAAATTCTGCCATTTTCAGTAAAAGCTATTAAAACAGGAAAACTGCTGTAGGGAACCTGCTTTGGCAGGGGGTTGGACTCAATGATCTCTGGAGGTCCCTTCCAACCCCTACAATTCTGTGATTCTGTGATTCTGTGAATTCAAAGGAGGGGGGTTTTTTTAAGTGAAGAATTTCCTTGAGTATAAGAAAGTATTTTAGATGTGGAAATCATTGAAGACTGTGGATACTATTGAGAACAACCAGAGCCAAACTGGCTCTTTTAGCCACTTTCCTACGCTTGGATGCATAGAGCCTATCTCTGAATTCTGATGGATCACAGCACAGGAGGGAGGACTTTGACAAAGAGACAAAGGACCAGCAGTTATCAAGATGCTGTGTGGCCTAGGAAATCAGCTAAGCTATGACAAGGACATTTTAAAGCACAGCAAATGCTAAGTGAAACATTCATGGCAATACATACTATCATCACATACATCACTTGTGACCAGGAGCACGTACCTTGTAGGTCTTCACAGTTCAGCTTACTGTTGGTAATTCATTAACTCAAACGCTTACAACTGCCTGTCCATAACCCTGTAGTTTGTCCTTGGGAAAGCCACTCACACCTTATTCTGTTAATCTATTAATTGCTCCTTGGCAGGTGCTGATCTTCCTTGTCTTTTTCTGAATCCCATACGTGTAGATTCAGGCTTCCTATAACACAGTGCCTCAAGTTCTCTGTCAGCTAAATCAAGAAAGCAACGTTAACCTACCTCAGCTAGTAGTTTGGATGCTTAATATTTCCAAAGCTTAAAATATAGATAAAGAATTACTTAAAAATTTACATTTTATATAATTTTTACTGTATATTTAAAAAACTATGAAAGCTGTTTTCCCAAGCAACTGTCTATTGCAAAGAACTCATAAGTTTTCAGACTGTCCATTCAGTTAAGACTGTGAAAAAGTAAGACCATTTGAGTAGTCAGATTGCACTGGTAACTGTTATTGAGACAGAGTTGTTAAAGATATTGGCCTTCCTATATGCTGAGCAAGATATGAGATGCACCCTGATGGTTATGAGAGTTATCGACAACACCTGTTGTAATTGAAGTCATATAAAACAAATTATTTGAAATCAGATTAAGAATTTATGTGTGCAAAGAGAGTGAGTTATAGGCTCTCTGTCCAAGGGAAAGGGTTGTCATTCAGGTCCACAGCTGCTCTTCAGTGCACGCTTCTCATCCAAAGAAGTCCTGACCATGGTAGGAGGTATGGGAGGCACAGCCAAGTTCCTTTGTGCCAGGAAAGGTTTGGGGTTGCAGTGTGGAGGAGCAGAAGAATGGAGGCTGTAATCAGGAACACGTGCCCCTCGATAATGATAAATTATATGAGGTGTTTGTTGTTAATTATTAATGTTTATACATTATTTAACACCTTTAACAGTGATGTTTCTGGAAATACAGAGGTAGGACATTGGTAAAATATGAAAACCCTTGATAAATCTTTGCTTTTATCATAGATCTACCAGTACGAGCAATGAGAATATGAGATACAACACTGTAGTGGTTTCATGTCAAGAGAAAATATGGCAGGTTATTTTGATCTTGGAGTAATTAAAGGTTTCAGCTGTGCAATGCCTAAATGCATTGGTCTGAAGTGTTTGTAAACAAGGTAAGAGAACGTTTTACAATTGCATATCATAAAAGATATATGTGAGGTCAGTCCACATTTTTTGGAGTATTTGTACCTTTAACGCCTCCAAATCAAGCGACTTTGGTGATATTGCAATGTGACAGAACTGTAGGTGTGATGTTCACCAACTGAGCTCTTCAGAATACCCCATGAAGCTGCTAAGTGATGTTCATAGCACAACTCTTACAACGTTAACGCATTAGGAAATGCGGTGTCAGAAATATTCCTGTTTCTCCCATGGGAGCAGTCATGTCTATGTGTCTATAACAACTTTTACATAATATCTCAATTTAGAGTCTATATTTAACTGACCTACCTTTGGTTTACAGTAAACATCAGCTTCTTGGTCACTGTCAGTGGGACAGTTTGGGAGAAATCAAAAATGATGAGAAAGAGAGAGGACAAACTGGAGAGAACCTTCTCCTGCTCTGAGCAACTGTCTTATACAATCCTGTTTCTCCTGTCAGGTAGCTGGGTTTTTGCTTTGGTTTTTAATCAGTGGTATTTCAGCTCCAAATGTCCCATGAACATCCAG
The DNA here is from genome assembly GCF_019232065.1 of Centrocercus urophasianus. Taxonomy (NCBI): domain Eukaryota; kingdom Metazoa; phylum Chordata; class Aves; order Galliformes; family Phasianidae; genus Centrocercus; species Centrocercus urophasianus. Next base: position 9,173,216 of record NW_024884142.1, on the reverse strand, counting down.
CAGAGAAGTGATAATGTAACAGATAAAGAGATGCTCATAGTGGGAAAAAAAACTGATCTTAGCTGCAGTAGGAGGGAGATGATACCAATGGAAATCCACAACTTACCCCAGAAAGCTGTGACTTTCTAGTCATTTACTCATGTGCAAAGAGGATATAACCTCCTGTTTTTCCTTGATGAAGTTTTGCATCTAATCGTCAAATACGTAAATGATTCCACAAGGCTTGAGGCATTGAATACTTATGGCCTATATATTTCTTATTAACTATTGTAATATCTAAAAAATATTTTATTAATTTGAAGACTTTATTGGTACAGAGGTTAATTGCCTTTCTCTGACACATTTTCATTACCTACATCTGTGTCATAACACTATTTGCTTCATTAGTTTCTAAAGCGGAACAGCTAAAACTCGGGTTATTGAAACAATAGCACATCTAAAGCTGTGCTTCTGCACCACGCTATCTGCTTGCAATTCAATTAATGAATCACCCATATTTCAAGCAAAGCTGGCCTAGCATTTGGATGAATGCCAGAAAAACAGGTCAGCGTTATCACCTGTAGGCACTGCTACCCCTTTTCATTTCCCTTGCCATCTTCCAAAAATAGCTCTTTCCTGCAAGAAGGTATTAGGAGTTAAGATGACGGCTGCTGAAGGATTCCTTTCTCCTTACTGGGGAGCTTTACTTCTTATTGCACCAATTTTTCAAAGTTTGATTTGTGGTTTTCGCAAGGCATACAATTTGGCTTGAAGTTCTGGTCTCCAGGCCTTTATTCAGAAGCACACATCGGTGCAGACTAAATGATTAAACAGGAAAAGGATTAGCTGTTTGTGCTGAAAAATCAGTAGGCAGACACACACCAGTACCGACCAAAGGACAGAACAGAAACAGGAGTTTCTTGCTATGAAAGTGTGCCTGTCCCAGCGGAACATCTTTATCTCACAGCCCACATCCAAAAAATGTCAGCAGCCATGTCCAAAGTGCTGACATGGCAGCCAGCTGCATTCTGGCCGCTGCAAGACAGGCTTTGAAGACTAGAGAAGCACTGCTGCCTGAGTAGCTTTCAAACCAGTGAAGGCTAATTACAGAGAGCAGACACCCAAAGAGTAAAAAGGAACAACAAAACAATATGAATCAACACTGCTTATTTTCTAGGGCTGTGCAGGTTCAGCTAATGGTTGGAAGTTGGGTTGGTTCCCCCAAAGGAGGCTGTGGGGAGGTCTCATGGCAGCTGCATGAGTCACCCCACCCAGAGCATCCTTTCGCCTTCTGTCTAAAGCGCACCACCATGCACAGCTCACTCACTGCCTAACCCAGACATTCTTACCTGATATCATGGCGCACAATCAATCACCCTTCACCTCCAATGACCAAATTAATTTTAGCCCCCTGCCTCTCCCCTGTTACAGCCCTCTCTCCCTTCTGTGGCTGCACAGGTTGGGCACTCAGCGTACCTCTGGCCAGCAGAGCACTTCCGGATGCAGGGTAAGGCCAGCAAGAACAGCCTGGCAGCTGCCACACCACAACACCCGGCCTCCTCCTTCCACTCTCTGCAGAACAAAATCACCAAGTACAGTGCACACAGGCAAGAAACATAATTATGCACACACGCTATCTTGAGCCCTTCATAATTACATTTTAAATTGGTTTACTCTGAATCCTTTCAGCTAATCATTTTCACCCAACTCTAATCAACTCTATGAAGTAAAATAAATAGAACAACATCTTTACCTGGTTTTGCCCCTCTTTTCTGCCTTAAGTCCCCACACTCCAGTTTGCTGGGCACTGGGAATTTGAATTAGGCCAGTTTTAGGTTCAGTTTTCATTATTAACAAGCAGAAGGCTCTCCTTCTGAGCTCTAATGTGCACCAGCAGGATTGGCACGTGCAGACCAGTGGCAGCTTCTGTCTCTGTGGAACCCCACAAATGTTTTCTTCAGTTTCAGTTCCGGTGCCTCTGGATACCTTATACATGTACTACTGAAACAGAATGTAAGTACCCAATGCAAAAACACATCTGATTGCCATACAAAGTCAGTCATATAAAGGCAAAGCCTGCTTTCCCTTAAAACTGAGCCTGAGTTGATATCCAAGCTGCTTCCTCCTCTCGTATGTCCTGTGTTGGCCAGAGCCCCACTGCACAATGAAGCTTAGCCCTGAACAGCCTGCTGGTACAAACCCTTCGTAGCTGCCGAGATGGGCAGGCATTTTCTCTTGGTTCACACACACCCTTAGTAAACCTCAGCAATGCAGCAGTGCAAATGCAGCTCTCAGCAAAGCCCTAATAGTAAAACTGAAGGTGCAAAGATTCATTACTTTTAAAATATACCACGTAGTTCTGCACATTCACTGGTATATACACTGCTCCATCTCCCAGTGTGGTGTGCTTCCCAGCCGCAGAGCTCAGTGCTTTATTCATATGAAGGAATTAAAGTTTCCCAGAACTCTGTAAGCCTGACTGCTATTTTTAGCTTCCTTTTGTGGGCAGCTAAGGGAGAAACACGGGGGTGAACAGCCTGGCTGGGGCTCAGCATGAGCACCATCATCTGCCCCATATGGCTGGCCAGGACCAAGGCCAGGAGGGGTATCTCTGTCCTTAATGCCAAACTCAGGTGTTTCACTAGGCAGAAGAGGGGGATTGCTATGCTTCAGAGACAGAAAAGAATCTCAGTATTCTAATCAATAGGCAGAAAAACAAGCAAGGAGAAAATTAAATTCCCAGAAGGTCCTTTCTCCATTGCCATCATAAAGCACCTCACCCACTACCAGCTGCTTAACGGGAATCTTTTGCCCTTGGCCTTGCCTTCCTACGTGCCCACCTTGCACAGTTGCACCAAATCCCATTGTCCTCTGTGCCAGCTCTCCTCCCTGCCTCTCCCGAGGGCCTGAGCAAGCTATTTGCCCTCAGTCAACTCTTGTTTATACGTTTTGATACAAAAGACAAGTGTTCATATGGCATACCATATCTAGGAAAATGTCATGCTTCATACATTCAGTTATCAACCACTATGCCAAGTGCTTTATGTTATCTACAAAAAGCAGACTTCAGAGGGAAATGAACTACGGCAAATCAAAGTCTATTACTGGGAAAGAGAGGAGAGTTGTAAGCCAGGCTTGCAGTGCTCTTCCAGCTGCCTAACTTTCTAAATAACTTTACCCACTGCTAGAGTCAATAAATGGTCAGCCAGCTGCAATCACAAATAACAACTCACCTGGAAGGGCTTTTCTCAGCCACTGAGGCACAACATCCCAGCACAACTGTGGTGCATAGCAGCATGCTGGTAAGGGGACTGAAGCAAGAAGGGCAGAAACCACCTTTCACAGCAGCTGTGAGGGAAGAAACGAGAAAGTCCCCCTCATTCCACCCAAATGCCTCCAAATGCTGCTTCCTCCCACCTCCAAAGTCAAAAGCAAGGCAGCAATTGGGCTTGCCCTCCTATCCATGCACAAAGGGCTGAGCACTGATGCAAGTGACTGCACAAGAGGACAGTGAGGCAATATGCGTGGCCTCAACCCGGAGGCATTCATTACTCCCCACTGCTTCCTGACTTCCTTTATTCATATGCACTCCAGCAGCACCTGGAGCAGAGTACAGGGACTCAGCCTCCATACTCAATGCTTGCTCATTGCCTGCAGAAGTCCTCTGACCCCTACAGCCTGTCCTGCAATGGGGTTTCAACCCTCTCTGGGAGAGGATGGGCAGCCCCATCCACCTCTGCACTGAGAACTGTACCTGCCCCCCAAAAACCAATCCAGATATTTTTGTCATAGCACAAAGAGCTGTGGGAGGGCTTGTTCACAGAAATGAAAAAAAAAGGGCATTTTTCTTTTCTACTCTTGATGCTGAAAGATTGAGAGCCACTGAATAAGCTCTCTGGATTCGGGAAAAAGGGTTGTGAAATTCAGAAATTAAACCTTGATCCAAGCTTTATAGCTGCTGATTTATATTGAACTGAGACAAAAACAGGGCCTGGAATCATTAAAAGTTGGGCTGTTTGGACTTTGGACTCAAATCCGGATTTGACAGTGTGGATGCATATATATCAGCAGTGAAGGAAATTACTGTAGGAAATTAAAGGTACCAACACAACAAATCTGCAGCCAGTAAGAACAATAAAGAGAAACTGTTTAAATATATCAGGAACAAACAAAATCTCAACAATGGATAGCTCCAATGCTAGATAGGAATCTCAAAATTGTCTGTCACAATTCATAAAAGCCGAAGCATTCAATAAATATTTCTGGTTTGTATTTGGAAAGTAGCAGGATGCTGTATTCTTATCTCACAGCGATAAGGAAACACTTTCTATTCCATCAGTTACTTAGGAGAAAGTTAAACAGCAGCTATCAAAACTCAACATTTTTCAATCTGCAGTACTTGGTAAGTTGCACCCTAGCATATTAAAGAAATGTGCCAGAGTTCTCCAAAAAGTCCATGCTGATTTTTAACACATCCTGGACTGCTGGAGAACTTCCAGAAGGCTAGCAAAAAACTCATGAGGCATCACTGTTTACCAAGGCAAAACAAGCGGCCTAAGCAGTCACAAGGTAGCCTGTCACTGACCAAGGAATAAGTGGATTGATGGGTTAACAAGGTCTCTGTTTCCCTGTTCTTTCAAAACTACTACTTCTCTCTGCAGGTCCTCGCCTGCAGATCACACAGCTCAGTAAGTTCCCTCTGCCCCACGGCTCATCTGCATTGCAGCTTCATCCCACACTGACAGGCTCACGTGAGTCAGAGTTGAAAGAGGCTCAAAAGATGGCAGCGTAATTAATAGTCATCAACACGGCTTTGTGGGAAAGTCTTGTCAAATGAGTTCAGTATTGCTTTTTAGTGAAATTACAAGTTGAGCTGATAAAGGTAGCTGTGTCTATGTTGTGTGTTTCAACATCTGTGAGGCATTTAGCTCAGTCCCACGTGGCACTGATTAAAATAATTAGCACTATCCAGAATGAATGTACCTCATAATAAATCGATTAAAAGGTGATGAGCCAACAGAGCTCAAAAAGGCAATCCTAACTGAATCATCCTCATCTTCAGAAGATGTCTAATGGGATCCCACAGAAACCTCATCTTCGCCCAGTGCTGCTCACTATCCTTAGCAATTATCTGGAGAAATGTATACAAAAAAAAAAAAAAAAGCTATTAAATACTACAACTGATTGAAACAAATGGTAGAGTGGTAAGGAACTGAAGGACAAACAGTTACATCGGTAGATTGGTATCTCTGGGTCAAGTGGATTCACTGAAATATGACTTTTAATAAGCCTAATGCAGCCGATGCAAAAGAGTTAGAGTGGTGTTTTTTATGGGTTACATTATGCAGGGGATCTGAATAGAGGATTGCAGCAGCCCTTTCCATCTTCAAAAGTAAAATTCCCTCAATACATTTCAGGAGACCCACAACAGATACAGAAAAGTCTAATAGGCATTTTCCATGTTAGCATTCAGTGGCACTCCAATGGACAGATAAAGCTTTTTTTCCTCGCTATATCTACTGAAGCAACCAGAAGAAAGCAGGCAACAATGATGAATATTGAAAGCAGATTATTCACACATGCTGGCTCTAGGATAGTGAGACAAACCTCTCTAGGTGTCCTCAACAGACCACAAAGATTGACAGGCTCCTCCAAAGACCTCTTCAGAACCAGAACACGACTCCCATCCACAGGTGCCATCATTAGGTTTCAGAATGAATGATGAATAGGAGAGGATGGAAGCAATCCCTCCTACTGTTTGACAGGCAGGAAAATATTTCTTCCCTGTATCTCATGTGAGAGACCATGCCATGAACGTTCAGCCCCCCAAGAAGGTTGGCACTGAAGTCCAGCACTTGAGTGCAACTTCTCCTTCCTTTGATGTTCCACATGGTCTGCCTCAGCCTTTGGCCTAAGCACTCCTGCTCTCAGGTAGGTCATGGACTCATCCATGCCTTCCCTACACTGACTCACAGAGGAAGCAGCTACTGATGGCATGCATCAGATCTTTGCAAAGAGCATGCAAGAAGTTACTGGAACTTCCATTCCGCCCTATACCCCAGCATAAGGATCCATTACTTGCTGACTCATAAACCTCACAAAGGTTTAAAGTGCTTTCTTCTTAAAAAAAAAAAAAAAAAGAAACTCTTTGGATAAGGCTTTGAGCTCTTCTCCTTTCACTGTTTCAAAGCCATTTTGTTCAGCAAACTGCAGCCCCAAAGCCCAGGGAACTGATTTCTGCCCTGCTGAACAATCATCTCATTTGGGGATGGAGCATTTCAGGAAAGGGACCCACCACCCAGAAGTCGCTCTGAGAGAAAATGCTCACTTGGTGGCCCTGAATTCCAAAGCACTGGCTTTCCCCAGAGCAGATGCTTACAAAAATAGCCCCAAGAATAAACCTAAAATGTGACCCAAGAAGAGCAACAGGAGTGAGGCACACATCCACCCGCACCGATCCTCTGGAAGCTGACAAGTGGTTTCTGCACCCTGCTGCAGCAACAGGGATACCTCCAAATTGTGCTTCGGTGCTTTCGCCTCCATCGCAACACAGAGACATAGCGATGTGCAAAGCTTAGGAATTACCATCCTGTGAAATATCGTACAGCTGCTTTAACATACCTGCAGGACAACACAGAGAGGAAGGGGAGAAGGGATACCAAATGCTGGGGTCCTTGTGCTGAGGAAATGAGTTATAATTGCTGTGAGAAGCTACTGTGTGCTTGCAAAGCCCCAGTTGTAACACTGCAAAAATGCAAGAAATGAAATGAATATCATGTTACAAATGGGAGGTATTTCTAAGAGTGACATTTTTTAATTGCCATTACACAGCATGTGAAGAAAATTTGTGCTTAAATCCTGCATTTGAAGTCTTCTATTACAAAGCCTATATCCAAGAAATAACACAGTTTCAGGCTCAGAGAGCTCCCCAGTGCCTGCATGCCTGGCAGAGCTGACTAAAAGACCAGTAGCAGCTGGCAGGAAATGGGTAAGAAAGCTGACCACAGATAAACTGTAGGATGCTAAAGAGTAGCAGAAGATATACTCTGGGAGAGGAAGCCAAGCTGTCAGGTCACACTGCAGTCCTAGTGCATACAGTACATACAGTCTGCTATTGAAGTATGTGGCCACCAGATAATGGTCAGAGGACACAGCTGTCGGTCGGCGATGAAGTAACTGCAAGGAGCCTGCAGCAGCACGGTGCAGCTGAGGGTGTTTCTGTTTGGCAGGATAAAGCTTGCCTGTCTCAAGGGTACTGTAGCAAATTCAGTGTCATATGAGCAGCACTAAATAATGAGGTTCACAACGCTTGATTTAAATTCATATGCATCAAAACAGGATACTTACTGCGTAGCCTAAATAAAACTGAATTCATACACGTTCATTTTGCAGGTAATGCTGACAACAGCTTCAGTGAGTGTTTTTCTCTCTGTTGCAGAATTAGGAAAATTCACAGCTTGGTGAAGTCAATGAATTCACCGTCAACTTCAGTGGGAGAAGGGCAGGGCCTCAGGTATCGTTTAACATTGAAACACTTTGCTGGATGCTAGCAAATCCGCTGTGGAGATATTCAGCTTTCCTCATTATACAGAGGAGATAATTATGGGTCATTAACCTGCTGGGTGGCAAGCAGTACAGCATGCTAAGTGCATCCAGGAGAAACGTGATGGCAGCAGCAGTCCAAAGGAGAGGGCACATTCTGCCAGTTTTACCAAACGGTGGATGGCCAGAAAGCTGCTGCTAGATTACACGGGGATCAAAGAGCACAAGATCAAAATATACAAAGTAATAGCTTATAAACACAGGTCCTTAGTCATACAGCGCTGTGGGAGGCTATTTTAGACAATTCACTGGCTGAAACCTTATTTCAGGCTTGGAAGCTCTTCATGGGGAGGAAGAGCCTCATCCGGATCCACAGATACGCATTCAACAACACTCACCCGATGACAGGAGGCCAGGACCTGCCAGGAGGCCCTGGCTCTCAAACCACTCTGGGACAGACCCATGGCCTTCCTCAGCCTCCAAGGGATGAAGCAGCCCTGCTCAGGCTGTGCAAAGGTTATTTCAGTGCAGAGGAGAGCCACTGGTGCACTAACGTGACATCGCTTTGGTTTAGGCTTGGTTTTTTTTGTTGTTGTTTTAATTCCAAGCGGGGTCCTCTCAGTCGTGGAAATAACAAGGCTTTGCACCTGGGAAGGCCGTTGTGCCTTTCCCTCCAGCATGCAGGATATCAGGGTTAGCTAAATATGAGTTCAGCTGCAGGACTGACTCACCGCTTGTTCCTGGAACCGCCTGAAGGAGGGGAGGATGCTGTGGGCAGGCTCTAACTGTATCATCTGGGTTAGGGCCGGTAGCAGATGGTCCTAAAAACATACTTCCATGTGGGTTTAAAATAGCACAGCACCCACAATCAGCTGAATGGGGAAATGTGAAAAAGCCTGTCACACAAGGAATGCTGCTGTGAAGATCTGCAGGCAGCCGTGGGTCCGAGGCTTTACCAGCCCTCACAGTGTGACAATGCCCGTGGCCCAGTGCTCCCTGTCCACAGCAAACCTGACCGCCAGGTAATGCTGCCAGCTCTGCCAGAAGGATTCTGGCCTTTGGATCACATTTCATGCAAAAGAACGATCTTTTATTTTTGACTTTAGAGTGAGATAAGGAAACTTTCTCTTAAAGTGGCTTTTCTAGTTCAACAGCACTCCCTGTCCACTGCAGTGTTCTTCAGCAGCAATGACAGCCTGAAATTGCCACAGTCTATGGTTACAGACTTCTGCTGGCTGCTCCGCATGGAGCAGGAGAAGTGTGACAGTGCAGGAGCTGATCATGGGCACTGAGACACCATGAGGTGCCATAGCCAGCCTCACCTCAGGGCTGCTCATCCTTGCTGCCCCTGACAGCGTTACACCATGCACATCACTGCACATCACTGGGCCTGCCGGGTGTCCTTTCCTTGCTTCTCGAGGCTTAGGCTGAGCCCCAGAGCTCCCAGCACTGGAGAGAATGTGCCAAAGTGAAAAGCACAGGGCTACATCACTGTGTGCCAGACTTTCCTGGGTGTAGGGATAGGGGGAAGAAAAGAGCACCTTGCCACTTCCCCTATGATCCCTGATGCAAGGGCTGGTACTGAAAAGAAACTGTTTCCTCCTTCAGTAGATGTGCAAATACAATAGCAAAGGTTTCTTGCTCCTTCCTCTCCCTTGCCTCCTGCCTTTCTGCCATGCCAGCAACAAGCTCAGTCTAGGCGGTAACCTTTAGAGGAAGAGAAATATCACAGGCACATCTGTTATTACAGCTAACTGGCCACGGTTTTTGAAATAGGCAGAAGTGGCTCAGATGAACAAAAGCAGAGAAGGCCTGGCCCTGGGAGGCCTGGATCTAGCTTGCATGTGGCAAATGTCCCGCTGGTGCTGGGTAGACGTGGCAGGGTTAATTGGAGACCACCCTGACTGCTGGTTCCAATGGGCCCTGCCCCATGCACCCTGCTGGAATTTTGTGTGCCTGCGCAGCAGTGAATTTGGGACTCTGCTTAAGGCCCACTTAGAAAACAGAGATTTTTCTAGCCAATTCCCCAGTCTTTAAAAGCAAATATAGGACATCTATATCTTACACTTCATTTTCAACATCTCCTTTAAGCTATTGTAATGCTACAAGAAAACATTTTAGAAGAAAATGCATCTCAAAAAACAATTTTCTGTGTTTGTCTTGACTGCGTTTTTTATCAACACAAAGCTATCAGTGTAGCACTGGCTTGTCACACACTTAGTGCCAATATAATAGTGGCTATTACAAGAGATGCTTTAGATGAAGGTTATTTATTATTACTCCTGTTTGGGCAGAGTGGGAATGCAGTCACTGCGCATTTGCGACCTTCAGCCTTTACCTTTCCAGAAAGCTTGAAGCTTCCCACCTGCACCAGTAGTACATATCCCAGATATCCAGCTGCTGCAGCATGAGACTGTCTTCAAAATCTAGACTCAGAGACTTTTTGAGATGGGAAAGCTACCTGAGGTCACACAGGGCTGTCCTTTCCAAACATTTGGTTGTATTTTGGTTCCACTCCCTTGGAGGAAGAGAGCTTTCCTCCACTGTCATCACTCAGTGATCCTCTGAGCAGACACTCATACAGGACTGGTCACTGTTCCTGGGTGCAAACTGCGGTTGCACAAACTGGGCAAGGCACTTACTAGATGCACAGGAAGACACAAAGGCACAAAGATCTGAATAGCAATTCTGTCTCTGCCTTCAGGTACGCAGAGAATAAATTCTCCAAAATCTCTAAGACAATCTCTTTCTCTGTTGCTTATGCAAACTGTATTCCCCTGTAACTGGAAATGAGCACCTCTCCAGGACCCTACTTGCTTTTACTGCCTCTCTCTCCTCTCCCTCCAATAATTCAAAACACAACAGTGAAATACCAAGCCTAACATACACCACAATACGAGTACACAATATTTTGCAATAAATGCAAATTTAATCCATATATATAAGCAGAAAGAGCCTGACTGTGAGAACAAACCAACCTACCTACTTCCCATTTGTGTTATGCAAACACTTTTTACATGTCTTTGCTCACTGAATGCAAACAGTAGGTATGTGCACAGCCATGCCCGCAAAGCACACATTCCTCATTAAAATCCATGCAACCCCATTTGTATCTCTTTGACTTTTAAACACTTCACCTTCCCACAGCTCCATCCTCCCCAGATCTAGTGATCCAAATCCTGTTCTTCTTCAGGCAGCCTGTCACAGCCACTGCCATTAGTGAAGAGCTTCCTCCCACCCCTAAGGGTGTTACTGGCCTGAACCCCAGAATTAGTTACACCCAGTCTTGCACAGCTGGCAACATGGAGCTTGCTATCTTGAAAAGGAATATGCAGCACTTTCCAACAAGGCACTCTTTTTTTTCCTTCTGGAAAATCAAGGCACATGAGGACATTAACATGCTTCATTTTCATGCAGGAGAAAGTTTTTCCCAGGTTATTTTTAGAAAGATTTATTGGTTTTAATTTTGGTAGTTGGATCCTAAAAAAGGAAGCATGGCACATGGCCTCTTAAAGAGTTGCAAAACCCACTCTCAATAAAATTTAATATGCCCCACATTAGCTTTTCTTTAATGCACAGTGTGGGGTGCAGCGGTACAACATTTTTAGCATCAATCATTTCAGCATACTCCTGAGCAATGTGACTGCCTCGCACCTCTGCAGATAGGACATGTAGTCCACAGTACAACTTCTTTTCTTTGTGCGGTGCCAACATATGCAGACCCCAAACACATGCATACCCACCAGCTTTTTCTTGCTATCAGAGGTTACTCACCAGTGCAGGAGTCACTGCACTGAGATCAAGGGAGCTGTGCTGACACAAACTTGCTCTAACAGACCAGACTGCCATCCAAGCAAAATGGGAGTTCTGGGTATGTATTCCGGGTGTGCATTTCTGCCCATGTGCATATACAAGTAAATCTCCCATCCACTAATTCCTGATGGAGCAAGGGTGGCCAAATCTGCAGCAGTAAATTGATGGAGTCCTGTGTAATTTGACAGAGCTATAACAGGTTACTCCAGCTGAATGGTTGGCTCAGATGCTCTGGAAAGCTGCTCCAGGAAATAATTTTGCTGCCATTTCTATTATGTGAAAGCACAGTTGCTATAGATTCTATTATTTATTGCATATTTCATGTCACTGGTGCAATCAGGAGGAGTACAGTGCACAATGAGGAGGAGAGGGACAACCTGGGTCACCAAGACCAGCCCCTCCAAGATCACATTAACAGATGCTTTATCAAGAACAGCCTCTGAACACTTCTCCATAACACACATACGCAGCGCAGACCACAAAACACTCCTATCAACCTGAGAACAAACTAAAACTGCTAGGATGCAATAGCAAACTAGATTGAAAACAAAGTGTAACCACAGGAAGCATGAGAGATCAAAGCATTGCCAGTATCCTAGGTCTCAGCAGTAATGGGGAATTCAACCCATCCCCTAAAAGAGAGTCCTTTCAGGTACCATCATATATCTTGGATACCAGAGGAGCCATCTGGAGGTTTGGCTTCCTGAAGTTAAAATGTGTGCGGCAGATGATTTACCCAAGTAGATATTCACCACTGACATTTTGGCTATCAGTGTAGACCTCTGTGAACTGCAAGTCCAGCTTTCTACAGGGTGGGTTAAATACCAAAACAGTATAGAAAAAGTCTTCAAGATGCCCTTGTTAGTCAGTCCATTGCTGCAAAACTATATAAATAGATTCATACTGCCCCACAGGTAACAATGCAAAAGCAGCAATGTGAAAAGTACTACCTATTCAGAGCTACTATCCTTACTTTCCTAAAGGTAGTTTTCCTTTAGGGAAAGTTTCCCATGTAATACAGAGATCCAAAACATTTGGGATTTCAGCAGATCGGTGCAGCTTTGAGCCTCCCTCCTGCATGGGATATTTACCACACTTTTTGAAGGAATGAGATTGAAAGCAGAATTAGCTTCATATTTAATCATAAGGTTATCACCTAAAACTGATTCTCAAACAATTGGATGTGAATTGGCCACAGGATATGGTTAAAAGGAAGTTCATAGAAAATAGAGCAAGGCAAAACTGGAGCCAAAATACATATGGCCTAATTTAAAAACAGGATTAAAGGAAATTTGCTAAGTCATTTTGCTGCTAGATTTAATTAGTATGTTTAATATGTGAGATCACCTGAATCTACTTTTACTTGTTTTGTGTCCCATTAAGAGTTTCACAGGAGTGGTAATATGATTGAGTGGCCTTGTGAGGGATGCAGCTTAGGCTGCTTTGAAACAAATTGAATTAATTTGAAATGATTCTTTCCAGGTATGACATTCTTGGAAACAGATGTGGGGATAAGGAGGGAGGGCATCAGAAATGTAGATGCACAGAAATATAATACACACTTTTTGTGCATGCATGCATGGGGAGCTTTTTTAATATCTGCAGAAATATTTTAGCACTAGAAAGTCTATTCTGGTAAGATTACAAATGATGTTATTCTTTAGAACTATTTGCATTTGAGTTGAAAGGCTCCTCACACAAATACTGCTTCTCTATTATTTCCCTAAGATTTGAAAGTTGTGGATACAAGGGCCTGGGATTTCTTCTGGAAAATGTTTGAGGGGAAATCTGCACCCAAAGGTTTCGTATGGGTGGCACAGCTTAAGACTTCTAGTCTCTAGCTGAGTTAGATCCATGGTGGAGAAAAAGGGACCTTATTTTGACATTCACAGCCGTTCCACTTGATTGCACTATCATGGATTGATTTTACATGGCAGTCACTCAGATTCTGCCCTGCTGCGTAGCAGCATAAACCCCTACATTGGATAGATGAAGCAGATTTTATACTGTTTCCCAAACAAATGGTATCACAAATGGTTTAAATAGTAGGGTTTCATACCTAAAATACAATACAGCAGAAGGGGCAATGGAGACAAGGGCAATACAGATATTATCTGGGGAAAGAAGTTCTAAGACCAATTCCTGGAGACTCAAAACATCTGAAACCTGCACCAACTCTGTGTGCTACAAGTGCTCAGCTGTCCTGAAAGCAAACCCATGCATGTGTGTTCTGATTTTAACCTACATAAGCATTTTAAAATCCAGGTCCTGATCTGAAGAGATGCTGAATGTTTCCTCTTTTCAACAGACAAGCCCACAAAGAGATACACACAGTGTGCATTGCCAAAGCCAGAGTGCAGCCACAAAGAATAATTTACTGAGCCAAAAAGCAGTCACTGCTGCAACTGCCCTGCAGACATACCCACTGCCTTCAGCAGAACTTCAGCAAGGACTGAGGTGCACTTGCCACTTCACAGGGGGCACTCAGTGTCTCGCAGGCTCACACTGGGTCTACATATGGATGAACTGAATGCTTTTTTTGCTACAAGCTCTTTTCCCCTTCCAGGCCTCCTTTGCTTTCAGTTCTGAAGGGTGAATTCATTGAAAACATCTGCACTACTAGAAATGTTCTGTGCTTTTTCCAAACCTCATCCCCATGGTGGCTATGTAGTAACAAAGAATAGACAGAGCTGCATAATGCAAGCCTGCAAGCAAGAAAGGGTAGCAAAGAGGGGGTGCTGAACACTGGGGTCTCACCGTATGGAGCTATACACTACCTGGGCTTTGCTTACCCTCTGCACTGGGTTCTGCTCTTCTCTACACAGCAAAAAGGTTTCCACAGCAACTGCCACATCACATCACACTGCTCATACCTCGGAGGTACAGAGCACCTCTGAAGTGAATTTTACTCAGCAGTCTGTCATGTTAACTTCCGTACATCTATGAGTTGTTACATGCTCCCTTTGGTATTGAGGCCAATTCTGGAATTGTTTTCAGGGATCTTACATAATATGCATTTCTCCTCCTTTAGTCCTTTTTCCACCTTTTCATACTGCAGCCTTGCAGCAGCGAAGGAAGGGCTCTGTGACTGTGTCATAAGACCATGGCAAAGGCACAAACACGGCCGATCCTGCATCGCTCATGGGCAGCACAGATGTACCTGGGCAAAGGCTGAAAGACTACGTTTAAGACAGTGAACATCAGCGAGCTACTAGAATTCTTCACACACAGGAAGGAGAAGATTTATTTTTGTTTGGGGAATAAGGGATGTGTACCAGCCTCCAGCAGGCCCACCAGGAAGGCCCATGTAAGGGCCTGCATGGCCATCTGTTTCTCCTCTGTGCCGGCGCTCCAGTGCCAGCTGCCTCTGTGGCTCAGCCATTCCATGTGCGGGCTCTCCTGCCCGGTCCCGCACTGCCATCCGTCTGCTCCTCACTAATCCCATGTCACCGTATGTCCCCACTGCTCAGCAACCCGATTTGGCCACATCCTGCCCTAAATCCCAGATCAAGGGAGGGGAATAATGGACACCTCCTCAGTGGCACTGGAGCTGCTCGAGGAGCTCCTGAAGCACGCAAGCAGATCTTGTGCTCGCTTTGCCCTGACACGCCAAACTCCCCTATCCTACAACACCATAAAAGCACATCCCCAGCAAACAATGATGGAACTTATATTTGCCGATGCAACACCTGCATCCCAAAAGTGCTGGGCTCAAGTCGCAATTAGAGCTGCCAAAGCAGCCCAGAGTTCAACAGCCCAGATAGACAGGCGAGATCCAACCCTAATACCAGACAGGCAGGCAGATAGGCAAGCTCAAAAGCTGCAGCCACCTGGGAGAAGTGCGGGATGATGCAATCCAGCAGGGGCAGTTGCCAAAGTCGTTCTGACAGGAGAGGCCCAGAGAGGGCAGGGCGCCGGGGAGGGGAGCGGGCCCACGGCCTCCATCTGTGGGGAGGTGTGAAAACAGGCAGAGCCACGGCCAAGCTCCCTTTGGGGTGTCTCACAGTGCTGGCAGCCGTAGCTCGCTGCTTAAGCCTTGTGCTCAGAGACCATGAACAACTGGGATTGAAAAAATATGTATAACCTGGCTAGAGGACAGCAAGCTGCTGGGGGAAGGGAAGAGGGAGGCAATGGTAGGCTGAGTATCTGAAGGACGCTGACCCTAGTAACAGGGTGAGAAATCATCTAGGACGTTACGTTTCACATTGGTGCTCTTCTGGATGAAATTAAGACAAGAACGATGAAAAGCAGCCAGACTGGATGGGCTGTTAAGTCAGCTCTTCTCATGCTCACTCCAGTACCTTTGTGAGGAGGGTAGCAGGGTTGCTCCCAGAGCTCACTCAAAAAGCAGTAGCCAGATCTGGCCTCCTCAGGTCAACTACGAAGGAGAGAGGATCACTCCGTACCGTCCTTACTGTACCTTAGAGCCCCAAAGCCACAACCATGGATCAAGCATGGGTGCAACTCAGAACGAAACAAGGATGCCTTCCCTGAAGAATTTACAATTGATCTAAATATGAGAGAAGTGATAACAATTGGATGTACTCTCTCTGCCAGGGATTTAAGAGTTTACAGTTAGTTGCTACAGCACTTTCACTAGCTTTTCTGCCTACTTTAGCTTCACTGCTTTCCAGCCGACAAATTAGTCTGCACAAAAACCTATATTAAAAAAGTAATTTTCACTTTAACTTACATGTTGAACTTTGGTGCCTTCAGTGAACCCAGGGTTAGAGATGAACTGATGCACTTTTCAGGATGGGCTGACAAACTTAAATGTAGCCTAGATTATTATGGACTAAAATCCATAAAAATAACTTCATAATGTAACTGTTGGACTGCCAAATGCACTACATAAAAGCTAGTTCCTACTTGTTGCCTATATTTCTACCACCACAGCACATTGTGACAAGGAGAGGAGAGGAGAGGAGAGGAGAGGAGAGGAGAGGAGAGGAGAGGAGAGTTCTGTCCTTGAATCAAATATGAATTTCCACTGAGAACACATCCTCACCTGAATTAGAGAATACAAAGCCTATGAGAGTTCCTGAAGATTTCGCTGAGACTAAGCAACTACAAATGCAAATATTTGAAACGTACTGGCTAAAACTTCCAGACCTAACACCCTGAACAATGTACACGTGTGGATCTGAATGAGATATGAATTCAATCTGAATCCAGTCCCACAAGGATTAATCCCTTGTCATACAGTACTAAGCATAACTTTGAGATCGAAGGGAACTGAAAATAAATCCCTGGTTCTGCTTTAGTAATTTTCCTTTACAGAAATGTGAAGCACAAACATTCTGTAAGCACAATGTTCTTACAGAAGGTATTCTTTTCTTTCAAATAATTATTATCTAAAGAAATTCTGACCTCACTTAAAATGAAATGGATCGTGTGGTCACGCAGAGCTTTGTTGCAGAAAATAAATACTATTAAAAGTAAAATTAGCTTTGGAAAACCTGAGGCAATAACCACAATCAAACCAGCAGGCTTAAACGCAGACATGCAAGAAAGGCTTGTATAATTCAGTGATGCAAGTTGTGAAATAATCTGCTTGCTTGGTAAGATAGTAGATCACTATTTAACACCACTAAGACAAGCACTTCCAGCCTCTTTTATGTAAGTACTGAATTGCCCTGGCTCTGCAGCTAAAAGTCTGTTGCTACCAGATGATGATGAAGTCAGAGGCAAGATTACTGGAGATAAACCTTTACAGATATTTCTGTTCCTGAAATCACTTCCTTTTCTATGCTCTGCAACTGGCTCTGGGTCACAAGTTTCTTATTCCCTTTTAATGTTAATAAAGTTAAGACAATTCAACTGACTGCAGATCAGGTCCTGAATTTTTGCTGTCCTTGATATTCATCTGTTCTTGTCAACAAGGTAGTGGAACATAAGGAATGTCTAGGGTCTCAAGTGAGCAATCTGTATCTAAAACACTAGAGAAACTGTTTAAGATCTGACTGTTCTATTACTAGTCCTGTGACACAGCCTGGGTCAAAAAAAAGTTGGCTTTTGTCTACATGCTCTCTCACGAGTGCCTTTTTTTTTTCCCCCTTCATATTTCTCTGTTTGTATTTGCAAATGAGCAGTAATATTATTATTTTGGAATAGGGAAAAAATGAGAGATGAACATGACGTTTAAATACTTCCTTAAATCCCTTTCTAAGTCACACATTATTCTATGAATGAGAATCCCCAACAGCAGATATTTTCACAAAATGACCACCTCAGTCCACTGCATGCATTTACATGGAAACTCTCATTCAGAGGGAGTGCCAAAACAAAGGTGAAATCCCAAAGACTGACACTTTGCTGTTAAGATATTTTGAAATAATATAGTGTTTTCTGACCCCAAACTTTTCTTCCCTTTGGAAGCAAGTAAGTTGGAATGTGCTCCTCAAGAAGATCAGTGAAAAGAGTACAGAGTATCCTGCAACTTGAGACTGAAGCTTCTACCTCTTATTATCAGTTTCTCAGCCAACCTATCTTAACTTCGGAGATGCAGGAGGAATGGAGTGTATGGGAAACGTAAATGGGCAAGGGGATGTATGCGATGGACTGTAGGGGCAGGTAGTTACTCAACAATGCCAACAAAATAGCAGGAAGAAGAACGTATAGCAGTGAAAAAAAAGAGCAAATACAGATACAAAACCAAGGAAATATCAGTGCTGTTTGTACAGTTCTATTGCAAGTGTTATTCTGAGGAGGCCAGGAATGCTAGACAGGGGGTCTGTGGTCTATGGTTTGTTTTTCCATCAATACATATGTCTGACTTCGAGTAAAAGATTAACGAGACAGCTAGCAAATGTCCTAGGAGACAGATGGATAAAATGCTGTTTGTACATGTCAAATCAGGGAGGGCTCATTCTCATCTCTCATTCTCTGAATGAATCTGCAAGGATGCACACCTGCACCAGGAAGATTTCCTTGACGAGGTAACCCTTTCCACTGCAGAACACATGAGCACGTCAGCATACAGCTTACCTGACACGTACATTCTTTCGGTCAACGTGGTTTGGAAAGAACCTTCCACCTACTTTTTTCTGCATGTGACGTACTTTGTTGCATGTTACAGAAAAGCCCCAGGTAAAGTAAATGGAAACTCTAACCAGCAGCTATGCACCTGGTGTTTTTGCATTTCCCAACAGATATTACAGTTGCTGGAATGATATGTGAAACTTCTACAACACCTCCTATTGACAATTTAGTTAAGGCGTGGCATGAGAGAGATCTGTGTTATAGATACTAATGACCCACAGTCTGTTGCTAAATAGAAGGAATAAAGGAACCAAGGAAATGTATAGTTCTGGGGAAAAAAAAAAAAAAAAAAAAAAAAGCACTAAAACTCTACAAATATTTACATTCTCTTGTATTTGACAACAACCAGTCTGTTACAGGCTGAGAAGATTACAAACAGGTTTTCTGACAGTTTCATTTTCCAGGGATGGTCACAGTGGTGGACAGAACAGCAAGGCTGTAAATGAAGTTTGTCCTTCCCTAGGTATCGAGAACTCTGCTGCGTTTTCCTCTTCTGTCGGCAATTTGTGCTATTTGTGATCCTTCAGAGTTGATGGTGTAATGCAGTTGGCCTGAGTCCCACTGCAAGGAATGCAGCACTGCCAAGTCAACCACCCGTACTAACCACAATCTCCCTGCAGATCTCACTAACCTGGCAGCTCAGCTTTGTTTAGTAACATAAATAAAAATGAGAGCACCTTTTCCTTTCTTCACTGCCCTCCTCCATCTTTTGGGGGTCTTTTCTGGGAAAATGCAAGGGAGTTAAGCAGATTCCCCAGGGCTAAAAGTGACCCACTTATAACATGTAACACTGTCATAACCTTCAACAACTGTCATGTTCTGATTTCTGCTTTACCTGAAACCTAAGAAGTGTGAGTCACGACCATTTCCTTTATACCACAATGAGGAGGAATGCTGATATGTGGGAACTGATGAAGAAGCACAAGGGAACCAATATTCACCTCTTCATCCCAACGAAATCTGCTGGTGAATCACAGGGTAAGTACTTGACCTCACCCATAGAGCTGCGTGAAGATTGAAAGTACTTCCTTGTGTCTCCTTGCTGTGTCTCTGACTACCAGATTTATTTGCAAGAGCTGAGCAGTTAAACAACCCCAGTAAACTCAGAGAGAACAAGTTCAAGTGTTGCCAAGGGCGACCCTTGACAACTCAGGTATAAAAAACAGGAGATATTTGATTTGGTGAGTCAAAAGCAAGTGGACTTTCTATTGGACACATCAGACAGACTCACTTGGCTGACAAAAGGGGTGTGTTTAATCACACTGGGCCCTTTTCCAAAAGCAACATCAGATATATTTTTGTCAGAAATGTTTAGAGACCTGAATGGGAAGGTGATGCTGCAGGAAGTTAGCCCTCAAGTGATGTTTCACTTCAGTTTGCCAGCACGTAAGGAACTATGGAATAAGTCTGGAAATCAATGACAAAATCCTACACCCACATCTGAAGAGTAGGAAAAGGGGACATCAATAAACAAATGTGATTTGTCACAGACTGAACAGTCTTCTTTATTCAAGGCTCTCTGTCATGTAAGGATAAAAATAAAAACACTTTTGCTCACTTTCCACCCCTGAGTTTAGCTCTTGAATTCTTGAGGACCTGGCCCACGGTCACTGCCACAGTGCCGTGTCCTCCTACCCCAAGAGTGCTGCCAGAATGCAGGAAATAAGACACATG
The DNA here is from genome assembly GCF_019232065.1 of Centrocercus urophasianus. Lineage (NCBI taxonomy): Eukaryota > Metazoa > Chordata > Aves > Galliformes > Phasianidae > Centrocercus > Centrocercus urophasianus. The sequence continues at coordinate 9,153,167 of NW_024884142.1, read as the reverse complement.
CTGGCCCATTCTGTACTGTATTCTTACTTCTATTTTTTCCCTCCTTTGCAGCTGCAAAATACAACTGAGCAAGTTAAATTCCACTTCCCTTGAACACGGAAGCAAGCAGTACATTTGGTCACATGGTCACATCAGCATATCGCAACAACAAGCAGAGTCACCTGGTGAAATGACCCATCCAGAGATTTAGAGGGAAAATTCCCTTAGGGCAGGTGGCACTGGACATCTGGCAGCCCTCTAACTTTTGTTCTGAGAGTAATACCTACGCTGGAGGGCATCCTGCCAGAAGCTGCACCCACCTGAGACACGGCCAGCTCAAGATGAAAGGGAACACAAAATTCAACAGGATGGTTATCTTTTACTGATGCTGCTCAGGACCGAGGTACCTGGGAACACAATAGCTCCCCTTAGGTTTTGGTACTGTTTGGTAATGTCAGGCAGCTAAGAAAGTTAATCAGGCCAGAAACAGGCTTGTATATGCTTTCTCCACAGGGATTAAGAACTACTTGCCAAATATTCAGATTGGGTAATTGCTACCTGGATTAGCAAGGGTATGCAGCCCAAAAATAAAATGATTGCTTAGAGTTTCTGATAGATTGCATCACTCCATGACAAAGTACACGGCAGAATGAGAATCATCAACATATGATGTAAGGATACAAGAGTGCTCATAGTACATATGCCACAGCTGAATCCATTGTGGCTGGCTGGACAAGAAGAAACATTAACACTCACATTATGCTTATAGGAACGCAATAATCTGATTCTGAACTCCAGAAGCATTTGTGGAATCCACAGACTCCCCAAAATAACATTTCATTTTTTAGAACACAGGGGACAAACATTCATCCCTGCTCAAAAATGTAAATTTGACCAAAGCTAATTTTACCCCAGTGTCAAACTGTGAGATCATTGTTCTATCAGTATTCAAGCTTAGCATCACACACTTTGTGACCAAATGCAACCTGGAGCAGAGCCCATACTGTCTGTCAGGATTGCTGCTTACAGGATAAAAACACACATCATCCATTGTATTGGACTATATAGCCCAAGCGAAACTGAGTTTCTTCTAACAAAAATGATTAGGTGCTACAAAGACATACGGAAACATTAGGTATTCCACATATTACAACATGATTGCATGCAAGAGTGTAAGATTCCTGAACCATTTTAGAGGTCCTTTTCTTCTCTGTTATCCACACAGTAATACAATCAGGGGAAGAAAACAAAAGTTATTTAATTTTTCACTCTTTTCCCATCAGCCATGCGTACAGTGCTGACTCAGGAACAAACATTAAAAAGCAAGAGCCATGAGGGAACTTACAAATCCAATTGTACGTCTCTCGAGGGAAGTCATTACAACAGTGTCAAACAGACCTTAAGTAGGAGGAATGAATGAATAGGTGGGGGGATATTTGGCAGGATGGAAAAAAAAGCACTGGTAGAAAAGGTCCTGATAGCAGCAAAACACATCAGTGTGCTCAGCACCCAAACTGCACTGCAATCCTAAGGTTTTTAAGGAGGAAAGTGATAGCATGTATCAAGCATTAATAAGGAGGACATGATATAGAAACAAAGGAGAGGAACAGCATAAAAATACCCAGTGCATGGCCCAGTTATGTGTGCCATTAGAAGATTATACTCCTTGTTTTGTTAGGTTTACAACTAAAATCATTAATTTCTGACATAACTGCAAACAGACTAAAAACTAAATCTCTAAAAACGCAGGAAGACAGCATTATTATTAGGGCTTATTCAAACTACCAAACCTGGCCACAGATGAAATATTAATTAAAGGTTGCATTTGGAGCCTTCAGAAAAATGATTATTCAACACAGCAATGATGTTTTGCCCAATTGTTCAACAAAATTTTATCTTACTATGCAGCAAAGCTTAGACCAAAAATGTTAGTGAAAAAGGATCACAGAGCTCTAATGACAGGCTGAAACTGGGGAAAGACATGTGCGTATTAATATTTAGCTTCAGAAAATATGCAAATTGCTTAAATATCACTGCCTTTGTCTTCTGTAAGAGATAATGGATAAATAGTCAACCTCATTTCAATGATGGTAGATCATCAAATTAGCACCTAAATTAAGGATCCACTTAGTCTCTAATAAATAATTTGTCAATAAAGCAAAACCAATGCAATTTAATCACATGCAGTTTTTTGTGTTGGTTTTTTTTTTTTCTCTTATTGCTACTAAGAATAGGGGGTTTTAATCAATGCCCAAATCGCTCCCTTAAACTGGGAGGTATTCAAAAATCAGATCTTGAAGCATGCCTCCTCCTATGTATGCATAAAATGCTTCTTTATCTTTTGCAAAAATATCTCTTTTTCTTGAGGCAGGAACTACAAATTCCACTCCTCCCATTCTCACTGAGGAGAACATTACTCCCTAAACAGACTCACTTAGTCCAAAACAAACAGCAAGATATCTAAAATATCCCTTCGTTTACTAAGGGAGGGAGAGAGAGAGAACCTCCTCCTTAGGATGGAGGGAGAGAGGGTGGAATCAACAAAGCTGTATTCTAACAGGTCTATCTCATCTCCAGGTATCACAATCAAATCTATGAGCATTTCCACAGGGGGGAAAAAAAAACGAAAAAACAAAAAAAAGACACATCAGGAGGATGCAAGGGCTGGAATGCAGCAGAACTGATTCTCACAAGTTTGAAAACATATTTTTCTTGAAAGAGTTGTTAATCTTATCATTAAAAAATAGCTTTTTAATGTATTTAGTACCAAGAGACAGGGTCTCCCAGCACTGACCTCGGCATGAACAGCCCTCCTGGTAATTGGGCTGTAGAAATATTGCTGGAGGCAGGTCTTGCACTGCTGTCTTTTGTCTCTGCTCTTGCAGAGGGATACTACCAGAAGCAGTGAAAGGCCATAAAACTGAATGCACCATTTTAAATCAAAAGGCTTTCAGTCGTTGTATTAAAGGGGCTATCTGTGTTCCCAGCAGTGGCTATAGCAAGTACTTGGTACAAACATCTATGCAGGTGCACAGTTTAAAAGAAAAAAGGACGTCCTCCTCCCCTTGAAGGGATTATTTTCTTGACTTTATATTCATTAAGTCTGACTAAAGAAGAAGAAAAAAAGAGGGCAGAAGGAAAGAAGGAGGAGTGGGGTAAGACTAAGAAAAAAAGAATTGATAGGAGAAAAGAATGGGCAAATAAAAAGCAGAGAAGGACAATGAGAGGCGATATCTGACTTGGACAAGGGGTAAACCACAAACCTAGTCATTGCCAGTGTCCTGGAACAAAAATAACCAGTGGCAGGACAGCTGCTGGTGCCACGGGACGGTGCCTCCTCCACCAGCTCGGCATGGGCCAGAGCCCCAGTCCACTTTCAGATCTGCCCCTTTCACTGTACTGTGCGACAAAACTCCGTGTTCTCTCAGTCCTTGTGGTTGTGGTTAGGAAACTGCTGCATGTTGGGTCTCAATAGAAAAAGTATTTTAATACAAGAAAAACAGGAAACTCAAGCACGTTTTGGGTCTAATTCAATTTCAGTTCCCCGATTCCTTTATTTTCTATGGACAAAAGGCATGTAACAAAATTATGAACTGGGACGTGAAGAAAGCAGAACTGTGCACATGACAGATAAAGCTGGCTCATTATGTGAAAAATGAAGCTGGGCAAAATATAAATTCAGAGCAGATTAAAACACCTCTCATCCACAAACCAGTTAGGACCACTCAAGCAAATCCAGGCACCTGGACAGAGATTGAGCAGAATATATAGGAACTGGCACATGTCATGGTTTCATAAAAGAAGAGCAGATTATTAAAACAAAAAATGCAAATACTATTTCTTCATTTTAAGCTGAAATCCATCTCTGAGTTTGGAATCTCCAGACAGAAGGTATAGCGCACCAGTTCAATGTCAGTCTCCCCTCACTCTCTTTGCAAGACCATCAGCGCGTTTTAGTGCTAATGTACTAAAGCATGACACTAGCTCAAGATAACCACATTCTATTGAGAAACATAACAATAGAATAATGGAATAAGCACTTCATGCAATTTGCTAGGAATGTAGTTTGGACACCAACAGCCAAAACAAACTAAAATGGCAAATGCAAGGACTCTATTTTGAAATGATCTGCAAACAGACTCAGCAGCTTTACAGGGGGTCATATTTTCCACAAGGATAAACTGTCCTTGAACAATATTTTCAATGTTCTGGGTACTAATGTGGTTTCTTTTCATACAGATTGTTCTCACCTCGTCTCCTTTTCCTTGAGCAAATATTTACAGTGACCAATAAAATTTTGTTCTCCATTTATGAGTTAAACAGCATCACATTCCCACACGCTGTTTTATATATCCATACAAAGAACGTACGTGCCCACAAATCTAAACTATTGCTGATATAATTATTTTTAAGTAATGACATTCATTGTAGATTTCAGTCCTGATTCGTCGATACATTTAATTCACTCTGCTATTAGACCTGCGACTGAGCAGAATGAAATATTCAGCTCAAGAAAGGAGGTGACATATTTCACCACAGACCAAACATTTCTGTGGGTATATGAAAGAGCGATGCCCAATGCAATGCCCATAGCACGAGCGTACACACATTGTCTTTACAGGAACAACTGACATGGTAAGAAAGTAAATGAAAATATTTTTAGTGAAATTATTCCTGCATGTGTTCAATGGGTTTACCAAATCAGATCTTAAGTGGGCAAATAACAGCCTGTGAGGTGCTAGCAAGCCATTAGTGATAAATGTGCCTCAGACTACCCTGCATTATTCATTCATTATTCACATATTGATACTTGCTGCTCATCACCTTGAAAGTTTCTGTGAATGAGTCCTCATAGGTGAACTAGGAACATCCAGCACAAACTAGGTTTTGAAAATAGTGTAAAAATGTCACGTAAAGAGGATCATATGATTTCATATGATCATTCCTCAGAGCCATTAAGGAAAGGCTCACCCTCCTCAGTTTGTGGTTCTGAGATGGAAAGCATCATCTCACGCTCTTTTCTATTTCACAAAGTGCTCATCAACCTGAGCAGTCCTGCTCAGCACTGTGTACAATGCCAGCCTGAGCCCTCAGATACTCTATTGAAACCCCAGCTGATAAAACATCTCCTATCAACACTGCCTTCACCTTTCACACCGTTTCAGTTGCCTAAACATACAGAAAGGAAGGCAGAAATGAATCGAGAAATGACACGGAGGGCATTCTCATTGAAGGAGGGCAGTGTAGCCACCTCTGGCCCAGGGACGGCCCAGTGCCAACAGCCATGTTCTGGCCGTGCCAGCAGGCCCAGAGGTGGCCCAGCCAAGCCACACAGTCTGCTAGCAAAGCCGTGCTGCCTGCAGTTGGATGCCCCATGGTTGCCAGTTTTGGCACCTCTGCCCCATGCGCAGGTCACTGGGGCCCATTGGCATTTCTGCTGTGTTTATATAGCTTTGGGGAAGTCAGGGACTGAGCTCCACATGTGGGTCCTTTTTGCTGAATTCCCCTCCAGGAGCGCAGGGGCAAAGAGGAACACATCTTTGGCGAACACCTGCAGCCAGCAGTTCCTTCCTCAGGCACTGAAATAGATTTTCCTCAGACTAAAGTAAAACAAGATACCGACCGTTCCCCTTCATACACCCCAAAATATAAACAGTGGTACTAACAAGAAAGAAGGTGAGAGTGAGACCAGGTTCCTCTGGGAAGCAAAAGCACAAACGTCTAATGTGGGGTTAGATTTAGCTTGCAAGTCGTGGCCACTCTCTGGTGCCCCCAGACATGGCTGGGGCTATATAGCGTGTCAGGAGTATCACACACAGCAAACTCCGACACACTCATCTCTAAATTATTTTCGTTGTTGTTCCTAGTCTTTTGCACGTCTTTCAAGTCCTCTTGTCTTCACAGCAGAGGCTCCACAGACCACCTGAGATGGTGGAGCATGGCAGATGGTGCTTTGGTAGAGGAAGATGGCTACACCCACATGGATTGTGTTGGTGTATATGGTCTCCCAACGAATTAGTACTAGACCTAACTTGATTGAAAGCCTTGCTGAGCCTGCAGATTGAAATGATGAGCACAGCCGTGCTTTATTTTCTTACCTATATTTATACTGGCTGTGGACAAGCTTTGCTTTTAGTCAAGACAAGGTGAGAGCAGTGATGTAGGCCTCAGGCCAACCCCAGCACCGAGGGAAGTTCTGACTTCCCTGTGGGTGGAGGTGGGAGGAGGAATAGTGCAGCAGCACAGGCACCTGGTCAGAGCAGAAAGGTTGGGAATTCCCTTGGAAAAAAAGGAGACATCTGTCCAGCAAGAGCAAGGACTTGTTCAACAGCCTGTGGCACCTGCGCTGTACTAGAAAACTAACAAAATACTGCATATGACACTGCTGAGCCCTGTGTGTCAAATGCCAGGTGAAGCATTAAGCTATGAGAAAATATTCTCTACCACGAGCACTCTGAAAACAGCAAAAACTATTGGCTTTGGCACTTTTACAAAACACGTGCCTGGATTGCCTGGAATAGAAAGAGCTTCAAAATGCATGACTGCTAGAGGTGCTGGTGAGAGGGGCTGGAGAGATGATGCCGCTGGTCAGAAAAAAAGGATATAATCCCATGTGCTAAGCTCAAAGGAAATCCAGATGGTTTCCTGATAATCTTGAGAGTGCAAATTTTAGATCCATCAGGCCAAAAAGGGGAACTACGTGACGTAGAGTCTTATCACAACTTCTGGACATCTTGCCCACTGGGTTTCTAGGTTGGAAGGTATTTTTTACTTAGCAGCAAGTATTTAAAATACTAACACCTGTATGACAAACAATTTGATATTTAAAACTGTATCCTCTGAAAGACTATTTGTCTCATTTGAGCAAATACCATTTGTCAAACACCAAAGATCTTCACTTTTCCTTTAGAATCATAGAATCATTTGAGATGGAGGCCATCTAGACTAACTCTCCTGCAATCCACAGGGATATCTACAGCTACATCAGATTGCACAAAGTCCTGTCCAGACTGACCTTGAGCGTCTCCAGGGATGGGACATGCCCCACATCTCTGGGCAACCAGTTGCAATGCCTCACCACTCTCACTGTAAAAGAGTTTTTCCTTATATCCAACTTAAATCTATCCTAGTTTGAAACTACTTTCCCTTGTCTTATTACCATTGACCCTGCTAAAAACACTGTCCTTTCCTGCAGCTCCCCTTTAGATACTGAAAGGCCACTATCAGGTCACCTCAGAGCCTTCTCTTCTCCAGGCTGAACAGCCCCAGCTCTCTCAGTGTGTCCTCATAGGAGAGATGTTCCATCCCCTGGATCATTTCTGTGGCCCTCCTCCAGACACGCTCCAACAGGTTCATGTCTCTTCTGTACCGAGGACTCCACACCTGGATGCAGTACTCCAGGTGAAGTCTCAACAGCTCAGAGCAGAGGGCCAGCATTGCCTCCCTCCACCTGATAGCCAAACTTCTTTTGATGCAACCCAGGACGCATTTGGCTTTCTGCACTGTGAGGGCACATCTTTGCTGAAACTGAGTTAGGAACTGATGTGGAGTATTCCGGAGTTAAGCACTCCTTCTTCCCTGAGCAGGGAAACAACACATCCACAAACAGCACATTCTTACCCAGTCATTTCTAGCAGTTGTGCTAAACCTGTACCAGGCATCCATTCCATTCCCTTGGCAGGGACACAGTGCTGTGCTCCCAGTCGTGTCTCCTTCATGCTCTACCTATAGGAACTGCATCTCCCAGCAATGCTTGGGATAAATCCTGGCTCTTTATGATGACTTTATTTCCAAATTTGTAAACCTAGATTTACAGACAAAGCATCTTTTCATCTATTATTTGACCACTAACAAGCACGTACGAACAATACCATTGTATGGGTCACACTAATCTGTACGCCATGCATTATATACAAAGAACATCTCTCTTTAGTCTCTAATCAAGACCTAGTGCTGGCTTTACAGGCTCTTTGGAGAAGAGACAGCAGGCTGAGCTAGACAGCACTGGCAAGCAGCCAGTGTGCAGGTGAGAGAAGAAAGGGACCCCTACCTTACTCTCTGCCCAGAATCTCCATATGCCTGACCCCTTTCTGACTGTATGAATAAGATGTCATTGATTTTCATAAAAGAGATGCTATTGAACAACTACTAGGAAGTCATTAAGCATTGTAAATAACTAAAATAGAGATACTGTTGTCAAAATACACTGAATAATTGCAATTTGTAATGCATGAGCTTTGCTGTACTGTGTATGTTAACTTACTAAATTGCAAAATTAATTCAACCACAAAGGGTCTCCCAGTCAACCATGCAAATTAGCACAGTTCTGTTGTAATGCTTTATATTTCAATACTGCCTTTAATCAGAGGATCTTAAAATATATTTGTGATTCATAATTAATAGCACATATTATATTTCCATGAAATATGTAAGTAGGATTTAAGCACACATTGCCCTGCACTCATTGCACTGTTCCACATCAGTAACACTGTTGAGTGACAGCATGCAGTAGCAATCAGCTCTGACTGTTGTCTTGTTTCTAGTTTATAAATGTGCCAGTCATGTGAACACATACATATGTCTTCACTGTTATACTTTCCCTCCTTGTGTAGCTACAAAAGTTGATCTTTTGTTGAAAGACACAAAGCTTGCAACAGTCTTTTCTGACATGCCTAATTCTTGCAATTTTTCAGAGGAATCCTCAAAAGGAAGATCAGTAAGGTAACTGACATGTAAGCATGTTTGCGTACACACATGGACGCATGAACTGCAAATCAGTACACATCACATGCTGGAAAAACAATATCTGAGAAGCAGACAGGTAAGACTGAAATTTACCATTCAAAAGCAACTGCATAACTAACTTGCCTTGCTAATCACACAAAAGATTAATCATGGTGGAAGAGATTTAAAAATCCAATTTAGTTTTAACCAGGTATTCTTACTTAAAGGCTGGAAGGAAAGTATTATTTTACAGATAGTGATCAGAGACACCGAGAGACTCATTTTCCCACAGTTACATTGTAAGTCTGTGGCCACATTGGCAATTGCATCCAGTCAAATTACTATTAATTCTGCTTACAACATCAGTGCCTAAGGACTACTGAGAACGGAGCGCCTTCAGTCTCAGTAGGCTCTGCACACACCGAGCTGCAGCCAGCCCCTGCCTGGAGCTCTCACAGGCAAAACAAAGAGTGATGAGGCTGGAAGAAATGCAGTAACCCAACATGCAAACTGTTCAACAGAAAGAACCTGGAAACAGAGCCTGGAAAGAGTTCCACTCTTCTTGTTTTCTTGACAGGGTTTATTCAAAGAGAAAATAAAGAGACAAGAGATTAACATGGAAAGATGTAAGGAGACACAGGCTAGGAGAACTAAAGGTAAAACAGAATAGACTTGGAGCACATAGGAAGTGAAAGGGCTGTGGGGAGTGGGAAGATGGAGCGGGAGCTCCAGTGAAAGAGGATGGAGCACTGAAAATCGTCCAGAACTGCAGCAAGTTGTCACAGTATCTAGCAGTCCCCATTTCAGCAACTCTGGTAGCTGTTCCTCTCTGTGGTTCAGAGGAGGCACTGCTTGTGTCCTAACATCCTCTGAACAAAAGAGCTCCCTGCACAACTCTGTGTGGAGGGAAGGGGGAGGGATGGGCACTGGCCAGAGCCCATCTACTTCCCCATCTCCTCACAGCCAGCTCAGCCTGGCTGCCTTTGCAGCTGCTCTACCAGCTACATCTCGGCCACAATGCCGACCACAAGCCCACACTTCTTCTCTTGTTAGCTGGTTCCAGGCTTGCATATCTCACACAACTGTCCTGTTTTGAGAACACCACCAGTGTGCTGAACGTTCCTGCTTCTATTTCTCCACATCTTTCTGGCTCAGACAGGAAGAAACACGTGCAACAGATAAGTAAGGAAGAGAGGAAAGAGATGTTCATTTTTCTGGCTTATCTACATGAGAGTTTAGGCTGGTATGTGACAAAATGAAAGCTGCTCCTAGTAAATCCAACTGAGTTTGAAGGACATGTTTCTATCTTTCTTTCTGTGAAAGCTCTCAAAAAAGTCCAGAATACCTAAATCTACTCTATCTACCAGAGGGTTACATCACGCATCCCTTTCCTGCAGGCAAAAGGACGCAGGTACAGCACATCATGGTTTATCATAGCTGGAATAGAAGACAAAGCCAGCGACACCTACCTTCATATCTCTGTCCCCCAGCAGAGGTCACAGAGTTCAAGGAGATGGACATACAACCATTTCTTGTGCTATCCTGCCAATCCTCTGCCTCTGGGTCTATTATGATTAATGCTGATCCACCACCTGGAGTCTGTGTTGGCTGTTCATACTGTTTTTCATGGCGAGTAAGCATGTGTAACAGATCTCCACCCACATTTTTTAAGAGTTCTGGGACTGCTGAAAAGACAAGGTGAAGTTAAACTGGGCCCCAGACAGCACCATGTAGCCAAGTACCCTATGGATCTACTCTCCAGTGCAGGGCTTGCAGCAAATGTTTCCTCTCCCTTGTGAGTATATCAGGAGCAGCAGCAAGGAAGGAGTTACAGCTGGGTCACTCGACTGTTAGCAGGTAAGAGAAGGCATTTTCTACTCCTAAGCCACTCTGAATCCTGTTCAGTAGCAAGTTTTCAGGATCCTTCAGACAGAACTACACAGCTCACTGCCTCTTAAAAGGTGACCTTCAAACAAGAATATCAAAGTTAGGGCAGCAGGTTTCTAAAAATTCTAAAACATTTCAAACACTTTCTTACAAGTCATCATTAAAATGGCCATTCGTGGGTAAGAAGGGTAAGAACAAAATCCTGAATAAAGGTTAGCCCCCAAATGCTTTTGAAAAGCCATGTGCTTTGTTAAAAACCACTACAACACAAACTGCAACTATTTCCAACATCAGAGCCAGAGATCATATAAAACTATCAAATTAAATTTGTATTGTAAAGTTTCTACTGAAATAAAGTCACGCCTGACAGCACTGAGATACCATGTACTGTATGCAGGTAAATCAACATTATCATTACTCTCCTGAGTGCAATACTAAAGCAAGGTTTGGTAATCAAAGCAGACTGCATTTAACAGAATATCAGAAATATTTATGACCTCTTTAAACAATTGCAAGCCTACAAGCATGAGTTCTGATGATTCAAAGTACAACAGCAGAATTTTGACAGCACTGTGTGGAAAGAGAATTTTCCCTCTTTTTGGCACACCACCACCAGATCCACTGTATGAAATCCAGCCCTGAAATAAATATGCAGGTCACATACAACACATGTATGCACCCAAAGCTTCAGCTGATCAGACTATCATAGCTTTCTTTACTTCAGCACTTCAACTGTGTGCAGCATCCGAGGATATGGCCCAAGGAACATACTCCATCAGAAGCAGGAATGCATCAGCTTTTAGGACAGCTTTTGACAGATCAGCGAGGTTAGGGCTGTTTTTGAAATGAACACCTTTTAGTTCATGAGTTATCTTCAGCAGTTCTCATACAACAACAACCATCCACAGTGTTCAGGCCAGTGTCAACACACAGTATTGCCAAGCCACTGGTGTTCAGGGCTTATAAATAATGACACTTCATTCACTAAACTAAAGGCCTCAAACCTCAGCTGAGATTTTAGACTTTACTCCATGAAAATGCAGCTCATGAACAGTGGCTGATACTACATGGCTATGACTAACAGAGGGTCTGGCTTCACAACAAATGCCATTGATTCTTACGCCTTCCTCCTGACCAAACTTTCTCAGACAGATGCTTTACTTTCATGCAGACATCTTTGCAAATGTGTTGAATAAGCTCCAATTTAATAATATAGTTTGCCTCTTTGTCCAGCCACCAGGTAGGTTAGTAGGATCAGAAATTTAGTACAGGCTGCAAAATAAAATCTGCTGTTAATACAAAATGAGTTGTTGGCTTTTTGGTTTTCAGAGTGTTTCAGTTTAGTTGCTTTTTTAAAATGAAACTGGTTCATAAGAAGACGCATCTATTCATCTGCTCATTCTCAAGAAATGTAAACTCCTTAATTCACTGCATATTTAACTGGAAAATCCATGGACCTGTGATATAGTCAGGGTCCTACCATGCAGAAAAACATTGCAATTTGATAAGACATTAAGCAGTGTCATTAATGGGAGCAACTTCTAAGTATTACCGCAGCAAATCTTCATAAGCGGTGGTTAATTGCTCCTTGCAGAAATTGCTGTTGGAAGGTCCCACCTTCAGCTGCCCTCTGAATGAGGTATCTCCCCCACCACAGGCCTCCTCTTCGCTCCTGTTACAAAGGCTAACAGGTTAATTCAACCCAATGAAAGCTCTTTACTTTAAGCTGCCTAACATTGTCCTGGAGCAGACTCTCATTGTCTCTATCCAAACGGCTCTGCCTGGGCAACAGAGTAAATATATACATATATTGGTAATAAGCAACAGAAAAGAAAGAACATCTGAAAACAGTGTGCTGTTTCTACAGTGAATGTCTACCACATCCCAAAACATGAAACATCAGTCAAAGATGAAATCTTCAGGCAGAACCAATTTTTGCTTGCCAACGCTTTTCCTTTCGAAGACATTAAAAAAGTAATAATTGCAATGAAAAACTACACTTCCTTTAACAAAACAAAATCCGGAGAAAATATAGGAATGTGTACCTTGGAGAAAAATGATACTTTCTGGAAATGAGGTTCTGGGAATTATTAACAGCTAGTCCATTTCTCTTCTAGTAATGCTAGGATCTGAAACTAAGGAAAAAGAGTACATTTCTGCAGTTCGATGCGAATTACAGTTCTCTGACATTCAGACCTGAATGGTAATTTGACAGCATGGTTTGGCCACAGCAATTTTTCCGCCTTGATTTCTGGTTCTTTCCCATGAAACTCTGAGAGTTTGTTAAAATTTCAGGCGGTTGTATGTTATTCAAATTTTATTTTTCTGTAAAACTGCCCAAAATGCTGAGTGCTCTGCTCATAAACACAAATTTAAAATTCAGTTTCCAAGGCTTTCTTCTGGAAAACGGTGATTTCCTCTAAAATGCTCCTTTCCAATGGAAGAAAAAAAAAAAACACTTTTGATCTTAGCTTTTCTCAGCATGGATTTCATTTCAAAGTTGGAGTAATTTGTCACCCTTTATCCCAAATCTTGGAACAGTTGGTGAAGAGGATTTTCCAAATAGTCGGAACTTGAAATAAAGAGGAGGAGGAATTTCTGTGGAGTTTGCATTAGTTAGAGGTTCCCCCTGTAACTGCTGACGAAAGTCACCTATTTGTGGCTGCAGCGTTGGACTTTGCAGTGAAGAAGGCTTGAAAGAGTGACAACAACCAGCAGAGAATAAAAATCGTTTCCAATAATTTTAGACTTCTATTTAGCTCTGCCAGGTCCTTACTGACTAAAAAAAAAAATCTACTCAAAATAAATATCAGTTGTGCCATTCAGTACCGACCTATTGCCTGCTTCACATTCCCCTCATCCTTCTTTATTTTAACATTAGTCCTACAGAAAATGAAACCAGGTTAACCTGTGACCAGCCTAGGCAAAGGGACCAACGATGCATGACATGGGGAAGCAAAGATCTCCCTGCTTCTAAATGGGAGCCTGCAAAACCGAGCAAGGTCAGTCCCGTAGGGTCAGTCCCATAGGATCAGTCCCATAGGATCAGTCCCATAGGGTCAGTCCCATAGGGTCAGTCCCTGGGGGCGGCTGCCCGTCTGCTGTGCAGACGTCCCTCAGCTGTGACCTGCCTCTTCCCTGCTGCTGCACGCGGGGTCTTTTCACACCAGAAAACAGCACTTATGCCAAATCGTGAAATGGTTTTACGAGGTGGAAAGGCACGGGCTAGAGGCTGAAGAAAGGCCAATAAACTCTTCTAACTGGTAACAAAATAACAGATTTAAACCCGGGTCAACTGAGGTGAAGGGCAAGTGCATTAATCGCCTGTATTAACAGGGCTCCCCGTGCCTGCGGCAGCACTCAATTGGAAAAGACAGTGTGTCTTGCTGTAAATAAGATAAATAAACAGCAGCTACAACAACAAATCTTCCCCTACCCCTTTTTTTTTTTTAAATAAGTAATCTGATTGTTATTAAGTCTTCTTCGAAGCCAGAATGCGCCTGCCTGCAGAGCTGCACCCGTTTGCACAGCGTGTATACCCTCACACATCTCTTACAGCCGGACGAATGCTCAAAAAGGAACTTCAGCCAGTTTTGTTCTTAAGCGATAATCAAAGAAATCCTCCCTCACGTGTTGCAGCAGTGTGAGTTGGCCATACCAGGACGAAGAGTCATGCAGATGTTACCCAAATGCTTCCATTAACTTAATCTTCCTCAGAAGAGCCCTTCTGCCGCCAAGTACTTAAGAGTGTCACTTGGGATTTAGATGCCATTTTTGTTCACTACTGAGGACTGGTCATGTGTAGGAATCTGCAGCACTGGTAATAGGGTTTATAGAACACCATGAAAACAGATCACTGGCTGATAAAAACATTAAAAAATGCATTACCTTTTACTAGTCTGTATCAGCCTTCTGGCACCAAAGCTTCATGGCTGTTTGTTCTTGTACCTTTTCTAGAAGATAAGCTTAGATCAAATTAAGGATCAGCATAATTATCTGAGGTGATGATACAGAAATCCAGATCATTAAATGTTTTCTTTCACATTATTTTAAAATAAAGTATATACATATACATATTGGGATCAGAAATACATCGTGCTTTTTCAACTGTCCTGGCACACGCTGCTATCTCAGCACTGTATCCAGTTTTGCTTTTTTCCTTTTTTAACTCAGCTGTTATGTGGGAAGATGTAGTAGTATGAAATAGCAGGAAATAGTATGCGTAAATTTAACTTTTAAAGTTTAGTGTGTGTTTTGGAGAAAAGATTAACAAATCCTATTTTTTCAACTTGTCTTTTTATCTCCTTTTTTTTTTTTTCATCTTGCATTTGCTTCAGCCAAGCAACTCCAACAGTTCAGAAGGACAGATGTTCCAGCTCATCTTATTCCCAGACAAGTCAGTCTGTAAAATTACATTTCTTTTGAAACATTAGCACAAGAATTTAAAGCCTATCAGAGATTTTAAAGGGGAATAGCAGAGGAAACAATGAGCAAAATGTTCAGATCTAGTTTCTATACTGGATCTCTTTTAGTTGCAGGACCATTCCTCAGCAAGCTGCAGTTTTAAATTTATTTGCCACCCTGTAGTTCTTCCTGGTTTGCATTGATATATGTGGCACAAGCTTCACTGCAGCCTGTGCATGGTAGGTGCGCTCCTGATATTCAGGGGTGATATATTCTGGGATATGTTCAGTGAACCAAGGCACAGCAGTACCTCTCACAAGGACCAAAAAAAGCTTTAAAATCTACCCCTATGCTGGTCAGCTAATCAAGGCCTACTCAGTAAGGACATTCAGATCACACAGCTGCATTTCCTATCATTTCTGCTAATCTCTTTGTGCTAATACAATCCTAGAAGGCTAAAGAGGCAGAAACTTTTGGTCAGTGCTCTCAGCAACCATACATCTGCATTGGCTCTTTCTGAACAGCTTGGTGATGGCAGAAAAATCAAAGACAGTCTCAAGAAAGATCAAATGAGATCTCAAAAGTGGCCACTTTACTGGAGTGAGTGATTCCCACCCACAAGTCACTCCGTGTGGGCGTATCTCTATTACTGCAGTAGCTGGGATCACACAGGCCCTTCTGATTTGCACTTCCCGACCATCCCCATTTACTGCTCTTTATCTCACATTTCAGAGTTGTCTTGGGAGTAAGCCAGAAGTATGTGCTTCTGGAGAACCCTAGGTTACTCAGATTCCTGATGTTCAGGCCACAGGACTGCACTAGTATGTGGGTCTGATGGACCCTGCTGAAATGTACACGGTGTGGGCACCAGATCCAGAGCACCAACAGCTCCTTCCAATGTTTCTGTTGCTACAGCTCTGCACTGCTTGCTAATTGCAGACACAACAATCTGTACTACTTTGGATGCAAGGCACATTAATATTAGGGCCTCCATTTCCAAGTCCTTCATAATGTATGGACGCCGATGTTTGTGTAACATGGAAATAAACTCTTAGATTCACCTTATGTGGTTTTTACATCCATCTTACGTGGTTTGAGTCAGAACACACAAGGCTAGGGCAAGTACAGAATTATGCCAGTATCTCTAATCTTAATAATAACTGACCAGATCAATTGAATGCAGCTCCTTTTATCTGTTAAATATATAGCTGCTTCTGGCATAAATTTAGGTTCTTAGAATGCTATACAATATAATTTCTTCCCAAGCCATTTTTTTCCAAAGAAAACAAGAATTTTTACTACTGCTGCCAGTGTGAATTCTTTTTCTTAAAGCCCCAAATCTATAAATATTTACATACATACTAGTAATGCTTTTCAAGTGAACATTTCATGTAACCCAGTGTTCCCTACACATACCAAACTGTTAGACATACATCACCATTTTGAGACCAAGACAAACAGTGGATATCAAGAGCTTCACAGAGAAAGGCCCATCCATTTTATTCCTCTTTTACCAAGATTCACCATGAGAAAAACTGAAAGACAAGCTCAGGCCAAAAAATTCAGCTTAAGCCAATTCACGTGGCCTCAGACAGATGCCCAGCTTTAGTCACCTGCCCATATCGGACACTGCTTGTTCAAGGCATGCTGAAGTATGTGACTTTGAGCTTTGGAACTTCAAAGGCATCACTAGAGATAGCGACAAAGTGCTTTAACATTTAACTTCAGCTTTTTCCCCTCTAACTTCAGCTATTTGGGAGTGAATCATCGGAGATTCCTCTCCAGTCAGAGACAGGACCCTTCAGGGTATCAGCTTTAGGTGAGCTCAATCCCAGTTTTAAAGAAGGATAATTGACTGTGAAAGTGGCCAGGTGCAGCAATGGGAAAATTCCTGCCATCCTAATGTCATGAGGAGTTTTACTGCAGATTTCAACATGAACTAATGAAGTCAGTTTCAAGGCAGCTGTAGATACCCTTTAGTTATTTACCTCAATTTATGGCAGCACATTGTATTCTCTCCTTTCTCTAGCAGGAATTAAAAGAAAAAAGAAAGGATGATCATGTTTGAGTTCAGAAATAGAAAACAGTTATTGTGTTAACCTCCCTGAAAAGCAAGATAGCACTCAGTGAAAAGTGTATTAGGTCAAATCCAATTATTTAGTAACTCCAAAGAGGTCAATAGAATTGCAGCACAGATGAATTTGGTCCAATGTTGCAAATTAAGAAAAGTGAGCTAAATTCTGCCCCAAGGCACATCCAGTGAAGTAAGATCTGCTCTACACATTTAGCAGAGAGGAAAAAACTGAGCTTACACCACACAGGATCAAGTCATGCTTGCTCTGGCAGAGTAAATCTCTTACCAAACGCAGTGGACCTACTCCTTAATTTGGAAAAGCACGATTTGGATGTTTCTTTTTACCGTTGCATGTAAGAATGTGATCACATTAGGAAGATTTTCTGTCATCACTTTTCCTTCAATTTCAAAACAGAATACACAGGGTAGGGGATATTATGAAATCACAGTATTGGACTGTATCCCAAAACAAGGATTACATTAAATAAAGAGGGAAATACAAGCTTGTCTCTCAACTGTGGTGCTCCAGTTTTACTTGGATAACTGTAACAAAAGTAATCAATCATGGCTGAGTTACAAATGTACACATATCTAATATGGGGTGGAAGATCTTCCAGGAAAAACGTGGAAAATATATGCTCCTTAATAAGAGCAAAATCTGTTTTTCTTATTGGATGACTGTTCTGTTCATCGAATACCTGCACAATATTGGACTAAGATAACCTGCAGCTCCAAAATACAGAAACAGTTCCTTTCTTCACGCTGCTCAGTGAGTTGGACTTTCCTGTTCACAAAGCCTATCACTCAGCTAGAAAGCAAACTCTCAGCTAATGTTATCTTGTGTGAGTTGCAGAAATTTAAAGCACACTTATAAACTGCAAAACTACTTCCTTTATCACTGAATGTAACTGAGTTTCACAGAATCACAGAATGGCCAGGGTTGGAAGGAACCTCAAGCATCATGAATCTCCAACCCCCCTGCCACATGCAGGGCCTCCTACCTCCCCATTCAATACCAGACCAGGCTGCCCAGGGCCCCATCCAACCTGGCCTTGAACACTCCAGGCACGGGGCATCCACAACCTCTCTGGGCAGCCTGTTCCAGCACCTCACCACTCTCATAGTAAAGAATTTCCCCCTGACCTCCAACCTCCCTCAACTTCCCTCCTTCAACTTAAAACCATTTCCCCTTGTCCTGCAGTTATCTACCCTTTCAAAGATTTGATTCCCCTCCTGTTTGTAGTAATGAAATGCTGCAATGAGGTTACGTTTATGAGTTTATCAGCTTTCAAAATCCTGCCAAAGGACTTTGCATAATTGGGAATGTAAGCTGAGATCCCCATAGTTACCTAGTGCCCAGTTCTCCTTGAATCCCATCCAACACAGTACTCATCCACTTTTGGGGATGTCTCCACCATGCTCAAAGAAAGAGGATATCAATATCTGGTTTCGGGTTGAGCCCCGAATGAGAAATGTGGGAAAACCGTAAGGAAAAACTTGCTGCCTGGTGATAGTAGTTTGTCTTCAATTATCATCTGCTCTTTAAATTTTCAGACACTAGCAGGACTAAAATATCACACACATTTTGCATTTTAATAAGGAAAGTCCTGGAAGTACCAGAAATAAATGGTATTCTCAGGGCCAAACTCTGCCCCCTTCCAGTAGAGTCAGGCGGAAGGAGTGGGAGTGAAGTCACCCTAATTGGTAACAAAGTCATTCCGTTCACTTCTAGTCTGGTTACTAATTTCCTCTGTGCTATGTAGAAAAGTTAATTGATTTTACAAATAAATTTACAAATAGTTTCACAAATAAATTGCCTGAATTTCCACACAAAAAAAATTCAGCCCAAAGCTAAGATTTACCCTGGAAAAAGGTTATTTCAGCAGCTTATAAAGGCCCACACTTTAAAAAGAGGGATTGGTGCAAAAGCTTCCTCTGTATATTCTGTTGATCTTATGCGAGGATTGGTTTAACATTAGCTGTATAGGCAGCACAAAAACTCATATGGGCTGAACATTGCAGGGCTGCCAATTTAATTTGAAATGACTTGACAGAAAATCTCTAGGCCACCAAATGCTATTATAAAGCACTGTATTCTCATTAAAGGTCTGAGCCCTTTTTTTTCTCCCTGAGGGCAGACTCCTCGTGAGGCTGTCCCTCTGGCATAACATGTGATAGAGCTAATCTGTCTTCACTTGGACAGCACTGCGGATATGCAAACCCAGGTGGCACTAATAGGTTTACAGTAATAACTATGGAATTGGATACAGTATGTTACACTGTGAGAAATTCCCACAGATCAATTTTTGTGGTGAAGGTTAACCAACAGGCATAGAGACCCAGTATTCTTTTTTTTTTTTCTTCTTTTATTTTTGTTCTGTTTCACGGGTCTGTTAACAATTTTATGGATTTAAAAATAAAAAAAGAGAGAATGTCCCATACTTGGACAGAGTGTAAATATTTAACTTTTCAAGCATATCTACGATATATGTACATAAAAATGCTCTCTTGTAAAGACAGCTTCTGTTGTCAGTTATTTCAGTGCAAATCTGGAGGAATTTCATTGGCTGCAAAGAAACATACCAACGCAAACGAGAGCAGAATATGCCCCAAAAATGTATTTAACATAATATACTGTCATGCCGTTTTGTTCGCACATTTCAGTGGCACTTTTGTAACTTTATTGTTGGAAATTACAATGAGAATAAAATTAGCTGTATAATTATAATGAATGCACCGTACAATTGAAAATGCCCTTGTTGTAGGAAAGCATTATAGGCAGAGACATAAAATTGTGATCTGACCATTTGTGGTCATTAGAGATCCCATGGTACTCTTTGTAAGATTAGGGGCTTTAATCTCAGTGTGCTGGCCAAATTCCAGCATGGCTAATTACATTCTCTCTACCTAAATTCTCTGCATTTTACCCAAGGTGGTTGCATTTCCATGGTGCATGAAGTACTCTTTGCACGTGGATTTTAGAATTCTCTAATACCCATTAGCATGAAAGGTGTTATACAAGATGTGATATCTCCGTTACAATTAAGTTAAAGTACATTCATTCCAGAAAATAGAAAAAGCCATCTGTCAATCAACTACAGCATTTAATGTACTGATTAAAAACATCATTTCAGTTCAAGAGGCATTCCTGTACTGTGGTATGTTATAGTCTTTGCAGTCATAAATTCCATACCCACGTTAGCTATCACAGATGGAATATGTTGTGAAGTAAAACACAGCACTGGTGACTGAAGGGGATGTATACAACCACACTGCACATTCACCCAGCTTGTCAGCCCCCTAACAACGCTATTACCAGCTCAAGCCAAAGCATCTGTCTCGCTCGAGACTAACAGAGAGATCTCCTCTAAGGAGTGCAATAATCCAGGAGAAGTGGTTCTAAAACAGAAGTCCAGTTCCAAAACAGAAGAAAAGTCCAGTAGAAGAAGTACATTTCTCAATGAGCAGCCACCTGAACATGCAGAAGCAAGGCACCTGTCTACCTGCAGATAGGACAACGGGAGATTGCTTGCCCATGTGATTTATTTCTTCCTCAGATGATTCAGGTAGTGCCTCCTACTTCAACACCTACTCATCTTCATCAGTAAGCAAAGACATATGGAAAGAGGGATGATGTACTGTGCATAGCTGCAAGATGGCTTTCTAGCCCATAATAATGCTTGGTGCCTATGATTTTCTCAGCCATTTTGGTTCAACTTTCACAAGAAATGGACAGGCAGTAAAATAACATAGCATCAGAAGAAAAAGCAGCCATGAAAAGTACTTCTAAGCCTTCCTTCTACTAGCATCTCTTTGCCATATTTTAAATGCAGCCAGCATTTCCACACCCAAGCACAGAATGTAACCATTAAAGTAGATTTGAGTTTCATTCATTTAATCCATCTACAAAGCAGTTAAAACAAAAACTTTCCTAATTGCTGATGCAGTAATTCATGTGCCAGGTTAGGAGATGTTCACTCTAGTAAAATGGCATCTTTATTATATGACTGAGACTAGTCATGTAAAATGCAACATAAATAACATCTCAGAGCCTGGCTTGGTGAAACCAGATTTAAATATAGAGAGATATAAAGATATATAGATATAGATCTAAAAAGTGGTTAATACACAAATCACTTGTATCAAACAGTCATTGCCATGTGCGATGACTGACACTAAGTGCAGCTGGAAGCAGGACATCTCTCATTTTCAACTGATATTTAAGCAGGAAATCATTTACTATTGATTGTTATTAAGCAGACACAGTTGTGCTACATTAGTGCAAAATGATCTGATGCATGAAAAGAAAACTACCGTTAATCAAAGTAATATGAAGTGAATTTAACTGTATACTTTAAACAGTTCTCATTTGCTCAAGCCTTCCACGCTGATCTACACAGCCTACCTACACAAGATACAGGTAACAGCTAAGATTAATGCTGTTTTCTATTTTTACAAAAAGTAAAGATTCCTCACATCGGAAAAATACTTTATACAGTGTTTTCTGCTAAAAGACTGTTTGACAGCTGACAGCATGCAACTGCTACAGCAAGCTCTTTTTCTCTCTAGAGAAAAGCTGAAGTATTTCAGACACAATATCTGATGCAGATTTCAATAGTCTGTCTTTTTAATTTTGATTCTTTGGATCATTACACTATTTGTTTTGTTGTGGGATCATAGTCAAGCTGTGTATGGCTAACTTGGGTATCACAACTAGCATAGTGTCCTACTTCAAGAGAACAGCATTACCTTCAGATCACCTGTAATCCAGAGCTTTCAGAGCTGACTCCACATGTAAGCAATGAATCATGACCTTTACATTAGGGTCACAAAGTTTAAATACCCCAGAAGTGTATTCCCACTTATGCTTTGCATTGCACAGACACAGTTCAGATCTGAAGAGATCTGATACAACATAGGCATCCATGAGGTACCCACTTGGAATACTGGCTTTCTTTGTTCCATGTCTTGCCAATAAAAATGGAAAGACACCTCAAGAGCATCACTCTAATCACTTTAGATCTAAGTCAAGTCTGCAGCTGCCAAACCCTTGATGAGGTAGGCTAAATCCAAGACAAAAATCTCACAGGGCTCAAACCCTAAAAATCTTAAACAAATTAAGTCAGAAATAAAAAACTACATCCAAAGCACATGAGGAAAAAAAAAACAAAACCAAAAACTAGTTGCAGAAGTAGTGAGTTATCCAAATCCCAACAAGCACCTAAGTAAAACCATGAATGGTTCTCAGAGAGCTGGGCTGGTATCTTACTTCGAAGGAGCCTATTTAATACATGCTTGCAAAGATGCAAGATCCTCGATGTCTTATTGATCAGTTTTAGCAACATATTTGAGCAACAGAGGAAAAAATATACTTCTTTTTTTCCACAAAGAATTTTAAATAAAAAGGAAAAAATAAGTAGTAGAATTCTTTTTTCTAATTTACTTCTAAAGAAATGCCTTGTCTGAATCTTTCAGCTTTAGAGAAAGGTCTAGCTGAGTTTAAAGCCAACTAATAAATTAGTTAATTAATGAACTGGCAGCTCCTGAAATGGTTGCCACATTTTCAGTTACCCACATCCAAACCCAGCCTTTTATCTCAGTTCTTCTTCCTCTTTCAGTGAAATTTCACATCACCTGTTCCTACAAAATCACATCAACATCTGAATTTCAAACAGCTCTATTTCCTTAAAAAAGATATCACAATCTTCTGTATTACAAGGGCTTATGAAACTATACTTTGTGTAGTTTTATTTTTTACCACCTCATCATCTCTCCTCCAGCTCTTCTCCATCCCCAGACATCAGTCAACAGTCATCATTTTCCCCCGTTATGCAATCCACTAATCTCCAGATGCCACTATCTTCATTGCCCAATACAAATCACAGTCCTAAAATCACTGCTCTGTTTTGTTCTGTACTCATTTATCTTCCTTTACAACCTCCTTCCTTCCCTCTATCATAACTGTCTAACTGCACAAGTTTCCCAACATCTCCTCCCTCTTCCAAGCTGTCTCTTAAACGCCCCATGTGAATCCTCCTTCCATTCTCACTTTCTGCTATTTTTTAGGTTTTGTTCTCTTGTTTTTCACTTGTCTTTCACCTTTCTTGCACAAAACATCTTAACCATAATGCTGCAGAGACAGTTTTAAATCTCCATTCATAAGAAACGTGAATATTCAACCTAAGATTTTCACAGAAATACCTGCTGTCCCACTCAGCCAAGAGCACTGTAAGCTCTGTGGGACAGCAGGATTTTCTCCCTGTACTTCTAAGCACTCTCCTGAAGCCCAGCAAATAATAAAGCAGCCGTATATGTTAATGTAAAGAGATAACACAGTAATAATGACCATACACATATGCAGCAACTTTTCTCCAGATGGATCCCAAAGCACTCCATACCATTTGCCAATTAGCTGTACAAAACGAAGTATTTACATAGGAATCTTTTCACCCACTAACAGTGGCACACTGCCAGCCAGGCTTTAATTGCATGGAGTTACACAACACAAATTTAAGACAGGAAGTGAAAATTCACGTCATATCTCCAGGGAGAATTAAGACTGGCATATCACAATTACCGTAACTGGTTGCAAAATGCAAATAAATATACAACAAAAACTGATGCTTTTTGCCAGAATTTTTGAAACGTTCAAAACATTTTTATCCGACCAAAGAACAGAGCTGTTAAACACGCCTCAAAAGCCAAACACTTGGAAAGACTGCTGTAATTAAAAAAAAATAATCCAGTATACTCCTGAATAGATTGAGTAACATTGAGAACTGGAAACCAGTCAGAACCTGAGCCTACTCTTCTACAACTGCTGTAGGGTTTTGCTCACTGCAAAGCAGGACTTCAGGCGACAGGAAATATTCTGTTGTGGACTTTTTACAAGAAGCGATTCAAGTATGCACTCACATATCTATATTTAAATGACAACTTGAATGAATTAGCTTAATAAAAGCTGAAGTCATTCCTGCTCGTGACTTTTTCTGCACATTGACAAACTCATAGGAAGGCAGTCGCTGTTAATATTTAAGCGGAAGTTCCATTAAAAAAGCAACGCTTGGTTCTCAAAAAGACTTTTAATTGGGTGAAGTCCCGGCATTATCCAAGCCATTCCGAATTTTTTCACTAACCTTAACAGCGTCAGAGTTTCCTCACAGTTCATGGAATTGAGGATTGAATAATGAAAAATAATATTTTGAATAAATTATTCACCGATTGCTCAGAATTTATGAATAATGTATTTGGAGGATAGTATTCAACCACACAGAAAGCTGGTCAAAGAGGGGCAAATGTGTTTCTGAGTAAGTTATTTAACAATTAATGGGGGAAAAGAAAACAAAAAACTATTCACAAATGTCATTCAAATAGCCCTGAACTATAGTAACTCAGTTTCCAGTTTTAAATGTTCTTTAGAAAAGTGCCAGGTTTTCATGCACACTAAGCTTTCTTTCATTATTTCAGATCCTCTTGTTTCTATTTTTCCCTTTACTCTAGCAAAATAACTTCTTTTTCCAGTACCACCAACACTTTTGTAGGCCTGACTGACATCCCAGTATGCAATGTGGTACTAGGCTTTAAATGACTTCTCCCTTTGCCAAGAAGCATGGAACAGAGAAAAAACGAGCGTATGAACTTGGAATATATACCAAGGGGGAGCAGAGAGGAAATCCCCCTCAGGATGGCAACACGAGTCAGAGGAAATGTAGAAGGCAGAAGGCAGATAGATGAGGGTGCCACGTTCTTCCAGGCCCCTCTTGCACCCAAATCTACACCTGGATCTGCGTGCTTGGAAGGACCTGGGCTGATTCTCACAAGAATTTCCATTCTCAAGCCATGACCTGATCCATCATAACCACCTGCCAACTAGGCTGCCATTGAAAAGAAATCTTGGCATTTGTTGTAATTATGCTTTCTTAACTACAGCAATGTTAAATGTGGGGAAATTGCTTTGTTTTTCTTTTTCCAATATGTATTTAAAATGCATTGTAGCACTCTAAGCTTGGCTGGTGTTACTGACTCCATGGGATTTTCTCAGAGCCTTGAGCACAGCATAATGGAGTGCACTCATCTTTCAACAACTTGACACTTTTTTTTCCCAAATGCAACTTAAAAACATAAAGGTCACATTTAAATACACAGAAAGATACACAGCCCTGCTTTACTCTTGTTTATTTTTAAGTCATTTGCTAGCACTTAAGGAGGATCTCCAAGTTATTGTAAACCACCAAGGTTTAACAGAAATGAACTGCTAAGTAGAATTTACCTGAAAAAGTGGCAGAGGTAGAAAAAAGCCTACATGGCAGTCTGATGAATATTGTATTTGTCTTCTTCATACACAAGGTGTACAGAAATTGGTGACGTTTATTGTGTTCTGAGTAAGAGCAAAAGCAAAGTGAAGTGAAAGCAGAAAAGATCAGAGCACAGGGTGTGTAATAGCTATTCTCAAGAAAAAAGAAGTGAATGTTTTTCATGCAAACCTGCTTTAAAATAATAGAAAATAAAGATATGTATGATATTTTTCTTAATTTAGAATGTTATAATACAGTCTGGTTTGGCATCAAGAACATATAACCATCAGTAGAATGTAAATACTACAATCTTTGTGACACTGTCTATTCTACCTACTCTTTCTGCTGCTATTTTGGGTTGATGCTAAGAAATCACACCACCTCAAGTACTATTTTTATTAATCAAAATTAAGCATAGCTAAACTATGCTTAACTGCTCAATGAAATCTTATTTCACTGAATAAATAAGTGCTACAAACAACAAATACACACAGTAATGTGCATTGTTTCATTTCCACTTAATACACATCCATCAGTGCATTCACTGTGCAGTAGAAGTTATCAGAGGTATGTATCAATAGAAAGAGATTTATTTATTAGAGCATGGTTGTAATGTTTGGATCCCAGGGCTGTTTGTTGGCCTGCAACAGAGATGCGAATTCTGGAGCTGGAAAGAGCCCAAGATTAAAAGTAGATAGTGAGGTTTACAGTGCAAGTTACTCCTCCAAAGGCGTTTATCCATCTGAGTCAGAGCTGATGCCGCACAGTGCCAAGGACACGGTATTGCTGGAGGTGTTGTCTTTCAGCTGAGATGTACAGCCCAGTGCTAACCTACATGAAAAGCAGCAGAAGGATGAGGTCACGGCTGGGAAGGAATGGCAGCAGTGCAGGGAACCCACAGATCGCCAAACAGCCCAAGGCTCAGCACAAGCTCTGCAGATCTCCAGTTGTCTGACCTCGCTGATTAGCGAGATGGGAAACTAGAGGAGATGGATGGGGTTTGTAAGGAAGATGAAAGAGCAACTGAATCCTGACAAAATAACCTGTCTAGGACCTGTTTCTAATGTCAGCAGTTAGTTGGTGTTTTCACATTTAATTTGGACACCGCCAGACCAAAGTCTCCCAGGCACAACCTGTCACCACACTAATTTCAACACTGTTAAAAGTGGGATACGTTTGTTCTTTCTGTTGCATTTTAAACTGCCATCATCTCCTCTTTATTCTTGGAGCATTAGTCTGATTACTTCAGTATTCATTTCAAACAGTGCCCTGCCATACGTTAGAGCCATCCAGCTGCTATACGTGCAACCATCCAGCTCCTGGCAGAAAAGAAGCCTTTTTCTTTTTTCTTTCCCTCTTGACTAGAGCAATGTTCAGGTCCCATCCATTCCCTAATGAAACGACCCCTTTGCTAATATCGTGCTACCTAATATTTACCACAGTGGTGCAGAGTCCAAAAGGTAAATTTGAAAGGAGGTGATTTCAGCCCTCATAAACAACCAAGAAATGCTTTAGGACCAGCAGGCACGTACAATTCCCCAGCTATAGCAGGTCCACAAAAGCCATACACAACAAACCTGTTAATTCTGCTGTATCTTCTTGCTTGATCATAAAACTGCAAAAGGATTAACCAAGAAGTTTCACAGAAATTGCCTTTCTAAGCTTCTGTTCTTTCTAACCCTACTCTTGCTGCCCTGGTGCAATCAAACTCCTGTTGAAAACACTGGGTATTTGGAGCACACAACATTTCTTCCTAAAACAGAGGAAAGGGGCAGAAGGTAAGGACAAATTCACATCAATAAACAAATTGATAACAAGGAACCGAATTCAAACTCCAAAACTTCCATATCAAAATTGAAAAGGAACCATGGAAATGAATACCCTCATAATCAAGTTGCATCACCCCTACCAAGTCTTGGATTCCTGATGCTGCCTTGACTTGCTAAGCAGGAAGCAGGCCAGCATAACTACCTACTGCTAGGTACGGTACCGACACATTTCAGGAATAACAGTTTGGGAATTGGGACAGCTGCTGCAGCCTTCTACATTCAGGAAGCAGAGTAAAAAGAGCTCCACTGAAGTATAGTTTGTATTTGTATTGCTTTTAAATTGCATTTCTTCCAAACGGCTGCAGATGCAGGCGTGTTCAGTCTAACCAGGATACCTTGCTAGGACTGAACCAAGAAGAATCTTCACAATTCCCACAAGCAACCTGCATCAGGAATAAGTCTCAGTATTTCAGTTTGAGGGAGCTCCCCCTTTCTGAGACCAGGGGTCAGTCAGCACATTTCTGCAGTGATGCTAAGGCATCTCATAAAATTTGCCCGTGGGCAAAGAGATGGCTGGAGTGAGGAGGCCGGGATGGGGCTACCTTTTGTATCCTCTTGTCCTGCTTTAGCAAAGCATTTTAGTGATCCTACACCTCCTTTGATAATAATAAAAATAATAGTGTGTGATCCTACACCTCCTTTAATAATAATAATAATAATAATAATAGTAATAATAAAAATAACGTTAAACAAATTTTAAAAGAAACCAAACACCTGTTTCATTTTGCTTTCCTGAGCAATTTGCATTGCATTTGTGATTTTTAAGCAGAAAGCCCTTGGCACCAGTTTTACAAATGACATTCTGAAAAGACTGGTCTTTCTGTTTTTGATTTTTGTTGGTGGTGGTTTTTGTTGTTTTGTTTTGTTTTGTTTTTTTCTCTTAAAGGAAATCGGATTCTAGGTAGAAGCTTTTATATTCTACAACTTCTGAGACATATGTTCTGCTCTCCCACCAGTTATGAAGTGATTACTGGAGTGGCACAAACAGATTTTTTTTTAACAAAACGAAGGTGTGATTTTCTCAGGTTCTGTGAGAACATGCACACTTATTTTTACCAACCCAATCTGTTTTCCAGTAGTTTAATGTCCGCAGGGTTTATAAGGCTATCTTAGGTGTTGGATTCAATGCAGTTTGCAGGGTGCTACCTGACTATGGAAGTTTAAAGAAAAAAAAAAAAACACAGAAAAAGCAGAAATAGTGCAAGACTCAAAGTAATTTGGAGACTGATTTGAAGACACAAAAAGATTGACCTTTTTTGCTGCTTGCCCATGTACGGTTTTCTAAAGCTCAAAGGCCCTCATATCATAAATATTGACTTCATTTTAGAAACCCTATGGAAGATCTATCCCTAGATAATTTACTTATGCAGCCTGACTTGTAAAATTATTATTTTAACTCCACAAAAAGGAACTGGACCTTATAAACACTTACGGCTTGGAGCTGTGCTTCGCATATTTTGTTCTTGCACCTTGCCTATTTAGCTTGGCTGTAAAACGTTATCAAAGGAACAAGAGAAAAGTTTTGATTTGATATCAGTTTGCACCCATTTTTCAAGTACAAAAATCCCTTGACAAGATTTCCCTACAATACAGTGTACGGAAAGAGCTCATACCTGAACTGGACTCACCTCTTGCAGAATCTTATCCCCAGACTTTATAAACACACTCCTTAAAGCTAAATTTTGGTCTGTTAAACCAGTGCAAATTTAGAATAATCACTTCAAATGCAGAGAAGTTACTTAGAACCCGAGGAAGTGAGAACAAAATTTGGCAAGGATTATACAGGGAAGTATAAAGAACCTGTGAACCAGTTAACATTTAATCCGTGATAAAAATCCTCTGGTCTAACATCCACACAGACAACTTACATTGATTTAAAACACAGTTTATCCAAAAATTGCTGCACGGATGCATTTCAAATTACCTAAATATCATTTATCTTACAGTATAGCAAGATAAGCTGAGCTACAGATTTCAGCCAGTTTGAACTGTATAGATTTTTGCTTCTACAAAATTTTGAGGCATTTGGAGACATTTTGAGGCATTTGGAGACATATGACTCAAGCACAGAAACTTTACGGGTAGGTAGATAGAAGTTCTCAGACAGACAGCACACCTTCAATACTCTTGTGTTCCACAGCTTTGCTTTGTCAGTGCTTTTAAAACAAGGGGTTTATAGGACATCTTGTTGACAGAAAAAGGTTCAGCCCTCCTAATCAAGATTTTTCCCTAGAATAGTCTTCTTCCTTACCTCTGTGCTGAGGGATCGGAGAGTGAGGTCAAAGTCATTAGTCCCTGACAAAAGCCCTAGCAGGTCCTACTAAGCACGCTCTGTAGGATTTTTTGTTGCTGTTGCATGTTATTTTGGATGAACAGTACCCCCTCCATGCCAGCAGGGATTTCCAGCACAGCCTCATGCAAGTTAATCTGGCTGCACCCGCAGGGGAAGCGAGGTGCTTTGCTTAGCAGCAGAGGTGGTGGAGGCCCGGAGGCAGCGGGAGCAGGCACTGCATCCCTGTGACGGGCTGCTGCCATGAAGTCAAAAGCATAGCTGTGAAGTTGAAAGGAAAAAGGGGTCTGGGGAAAATTCTACACATGGAAGCTTAAAAGAATGGATAATCCTTCCACAGGAAGTATCTGGAGATAGGCTTGGTCGCTTCACCTATCACCTCTTATGATGCCAAAGGCACTTCCGACTTCAAAGATTTCTTACAGCTTTGTTTCTCCCTGCTTGCCTGTTACAGTATTTCTTACCCGTGAAACAGCTCCTCGGTGATGGAATCACTGATATTTCAGCAGCTTTTCTCACATGAACTCCCCAGCCCAACTTATCCCACTCTTTTCTTTCCGGCTGTCTTTACCAGGCAGATCTATGAACAAATAAACGCTTCCTCTTAAAATTTATGGCATAGGCCATATTGTCCCGTAACAATTCAACGGCCATCTCAAACAACTTGCACGAATCATAAGTTATTTTTATTTATTTCTACTACCTGTTTAATACCACCATTAAAAACACAATCAAAACTAAACAATGATAATCTATGCTCTAGATCCAGAGGAAATTAAAAGCATCCCCAGCTCATTCTCCTATGCCTGTATATTGAGGTCTCAGAACAATGAATCGGTGAAAGGACACATCGGTGTGCTGTGGAACTGGTGCACAATAAATTGATAGGGAATTTAATGTAGCTCTGATCAGACACTGGGCCAGAGATTCCAGTGATGAGTAATGCTAGGCGAAGAATTTACATTTTAATTCAGGCTTTCCCTGAATTTTTGGCTGCAATTCATACTTCAAGTACTTTCGGGAAAGAAGGCTTCTGCTGAGGCATCCTAAGCAAGGCAATGAATGCTGACAGCAGATTTAATTGTGTAGGTATTACTTAAAAATACTTAAAAATAGGAGGTCATATGTCACTATGCAATGCCAAGGTCTGAACCGCTCCTTGTAAAGATTACTAAAAATTACCGAGTCCTATTTAGAAAAGCTGGAACACACCAGCCCTAATATTGCAGAGGATGTTTGTACTGATAAAGGGCTCACAAGATCTCATAATCCTATATTCCAATGAAGTAAAAATATCTTACACGGTATTAGCAGCAAATCAAACAGAAACTCACGCTCCATTATACATTTTTTCTCTAGAAGTAAGAGCTTGCTTTTCAAAGTTCTTTTTGAGCCAAGCTTGTTTTTAGATTTACTATGAAATGAAACATTTTAAAGAGTGGAGATTCAGAAGAAATAGCGAAACAGTATATTCTTTCAACTGTAAATATCCGTGCTGAAATGACAAAGGAAAGTAGAAAGTTTGTATGCAAAATCACTGAAAATAAATTGCTACATGTGCCGTATCTCGTAGAACAGTTTTTATTACATTTTTGTTCATTGGAGATTGCTATAGAGATCTCTGCATTGCAAGTAGCCACACCATTTCAGTGCTTTGCTGTTTCAGAAGAGCAGATTTTCTTGATTAATAACAAAAGGTTTTGTTGGGATCAGAGCTGTTTCCCACCATCTCTATGCAAACCCGGCAACACAAACTGTGTACATTAGCATTTCAAGGAGCCTCCTATTAATGATGGCAAGAAAAGCTCCTCTCGGTGGGTAAAATCCATTTTGTCCTCTCTTGTGACATCTGTTCTAACTTTTAAAGCCAGAAAGGAAACTAGATAATGCCAGAGAGTCTTTTGATTTACTGTATTGGCACTTGTGAGGATGCTTCAGACTATAAAAGCATGTAACCCTAGTGGACATACATGACTGTGTAAATGTGAACATCTGCATATTCCCACAACATAGGGTGAATTGAAGAAGTAATTCCAAAGTTCTTTGTTAAATTTTAACTAGCCTTTTTCACTATTTTGTAATTATGCTTTCAATTACTTCTATACCATACAAAATTCAATGTTTTAGATTGTATTTTTATGTAAATGTTCAGTGCTACATACACTTACAGATTTCATTTCCCAAAAGTTGTTCTGTTATGGGTTTTTTTACATTTTTTGTAAGTAAGGACATTTAAACAAATAGAGCAGGAGAAACTGAAATACGTCTAAAAACAAAATAAAACCCCAAATAATGTAGGATAAGAAAAAGTAAACTAAACCCTGCAGATTTCTTACCTCTTTACACCATCTGTGCAGTATTGCTCTTAGGCCTTTTACATTGGTCATCCTGGGAACAAAGCTGAAGGCAGATTCCAGCAGTTTTTCCATTCACTATTCATTCAGAGGTTCATCAGCTCCATATGGATCCAGCCAACTGCTGTGTTAAATCAGAGCCTTTTCCCAGAATTGACATGGTAATGAAGTCATGGTATTGCTCACAGAAAAGGCCTCCATAGGTATTTTCCTCTCTAACAAATCCAGCCTTTTCACCCCATTCACTCCCTAAAATTATCTCATAACGTTACAACATCTGTGAACTGGGTTTTTGCCTTTTAATGTCTAGCATGTTTTATTACATGACTATGCATTACATACTGGTTAACAAGACTCCTACACAACCGAGGAAATAAAATAAACTTGCACTCTTCTCTTTCCAGCTCAGATCATTTTGCCCCCTTGCCTTTTAATTTATATCTGCTGTATTTATTTTTCTCCAGATAGAGCTGTCCAGAGTAGTACATACAAGGTGAACATCAATTTTTCAGTTTTTTTATTAGAATATGTTTTTAGGAATATCCCAGGATGACAAAATGTTTAACAACAAAATGCTAAGTCCATCAGTATAAATAATTGCTGAAAGGAGACTGTTACAACTTAGAATTATGTTGAAACAGTTTCCTTCAGTCCATAGGTGTATGGACCTCAACTTTAATGGCCATGGTTCAATATCTGTGAAGTTAAAGAACAAATATGAGTAGGTTTGTTTTTTTAATATGCTATCTGCAATGAATATGTAGGTACTGTTGTGATACGTGCCTTCATTAGAAAACTAAAGCTTTCTCAGACTAATACACTATTTTAATAAATACCTCATGAAGTACAAAAGCAGGTATCTTCATAGATGCATATATCTAAGGTTAGGCACATAGCAACTAAAGAGATTGGTCACTTACTTTCTGTGGTTTTTTTGAGGTGGTTTGTCAGCACATATTCAACTTCTGATCAATGTGCATTCTGCTTCTGGTCTGCATGAATCATTTTATGCTAGTCAACTCTGTGCCCCAGTAGACTTTGGCACCTTGGATTGGAAACCAGGAAGATATGGCACAAGATTCCCCTCCAGCACCCTAGAATAACAGCAATCCAACATGTCAACTTAGAGGGAAGCAGTATGGCTGTATGTACGTATGTAAGTATGGCTGACAGACACATCATGATCAGAGTGATGGGCATTTATGGGGCAAGTGAATAAAAGCTCTTCTTAGAGAAAATGTGTCAGATTTTGACTACTGTTCACAGTTCTGGTCCCTACATCCCAGGACAGATATAAGAGAGATATAGCATGTACTGAGAAAGGCAAATTAAACAAAGTGATTGGGTGGTTGCTCTAGGAAGGAATGAAAGACTAAAAAAAAAATTAGGGCTCCAATTTGGAGGAGAGGTGGCTGAGAAATGGAATCTGAGCAGGGTTTATAGAATCACAAATGTGATGTAAAAGCTGTAAAGCAGACCTATTCAACAAATTTCACAACACTAGGATTAAGGGTAACACAATTAAACTCGAATGAGATAGACTGATTTAAAACATGTCAAAGTGCCCAACACAGAAATTACCAAAATTCTACAACTTGGTGCCACAGACAGCTGTGGAGGGAAACTGCATCAGCAACATCATAAAAATGGAGGTAATGTGATGGAAAAAGAGGCCATCAGGAAGAGCTTCGGAACAGAAAGTGTGACATTTCTTACCCTTATCCAACACAAATATTTAATAGTGTCTCCAGTAAGAAAAGACATGCTTTACTAAGGAACATCAATCTATGGATATCTTATGGGCATGGCCCAAATCTGAGACAATGTCTTGGGAGATGTAGGACCACAGACCGTTCACATACACTCATATCTCTAACTAAATGCTGCAGTATAAGCAGGTGACCATATCTGTGCTGGTTCAGTTCCTAGGGAAAAGTATCCTTTACTGTGCTTGGGGTGGAAAGGTGCACTGTCATGATTCTCCAGATGTATTTCCTATTTGTTTGTAAAAGGAGCAACAAAAAATACTTGTAGAATACAAATGCTTTCAAAAGTGAATAAATGAAGAAGTATCTATTATTAGTGGGAACAGCCAAACAGGCACGGTTTTAATCCTGACATCTTTAACCCTTACATATCCTCATGTTTAAGGATACTAAGATCCAAGTCTGAGGCTATTCCTTCTATACTATATAGACAGCGGTAAGGCACAGTTCACATCTCCACTATTATTCAGAAACATGACTCAGGATGTATCCAAACAGGTTCTAGGACGCAGGACAACAGTCTCATGAGGGAAAGAAAAAAAAAAGAAAAAAAAAGGAGTATTTGATGAGTATGTACAATGGCTTTAAAATGCTCAGAACAATTTGGGAAAAATCTTTCTTTGTATAGAAATAGGAGGAAAGGAAAGAAAAAAATAACATCTGCAAAGAAACACTGCAAAGAAAAAACATCTGGAACTTCTATAGCAGATTATGCAAAAGAATACCCTGCCCACAAAGACTTTGTTTTACCTATCCATGAAAAACAGCTGCTGAGTCAGTTAGAATCAGCCCACTCCATTTGTCTATGCTTTGGCTTTCAAGCTAACTAAAGTTTCTACCACTTAACACAATGCTAACTGTTCGAGCAAGACATATTGAGCAAAGACAAATACCATCCTACCTAGGGGCCTCTCTGGTCCCTCTGAATTCAGACAAAACACTGCAAGAGACCTCATCCTGTGAAGTGATTCTGGGCCTCCACACAACTGTTGCAGCAAAAATGTGGAACTGAGAGTAAAGTGGAGACAAGTTTCAAGTCCCTGTCAGTAAGCCCTGCTGTGGCAGCCTCACACACCAAAGGGATGGTTTCTACCAAGGTTTTCCACGTGCCCATTGGCACCACAGTTATGAAAAGGAAATGCAACCACTGCTCCCAAGAAATCACACACGCCACCTCTGCAGCACATTATGGCTGTTCTTGTGCAGGCAGGAGGATTTCCAAGCGGTTCAAACACCCAGCTGCTGACAGAGCTGGGCTGCTGACTGGGTGAGCAGCACGGGGGTGGGAGGGCAGAGAAGTTGCCAGTGGTTGTGGAGAAGATGCTCTTGCTGAGAGAGGACAGACGCAAAAGA
Organism: Centrocercus urophasianus; assembly: GCF_019232065.1. Lineage (NCBI taxonomy): Eukaryota > Metazoa > Chordata > Aves > Galliformes > Phasianidae > Centrocercus > Centrocercus urophasianus. Next base: position 9,118,213 of record NW_024884142.1, on the reverse strand, counting down.
AACAGATGCAAAGGAAACTGGGTGTTCTCTTGTGTTTGGAACACCTACTGGCAACTGATTGCATCCTTTCTTCGAAAGAGCTTTTTATCTATTCAAGGCACTTTAGACCTCTTTATTCTCAGCTCAGGCTATTTAAATACAGCCTGGGGGATAGATATATGGCATTGTGTTTCAATTGCTTCTCCAATATTTGCAAAGAGATTGTTTATCTATTATCCAGGTGTTATGCATCTCCCCCCTTGCTTGTTCCTATAGGCTACTATTAGGAACAATGCAATCATGCTAGAAAGTCTTTTAACTCAGTATACAAACATTGTCCTCAGCGAACAGCTCATACAAAGTATTTACAAAGTTACTACACCTATTATCTTGAGATTGCAGAGTAGCATCCCCGTCTGCCACAAAGCTATAAACCCTCAAAGATGTTGTTTGCACATGGCAATGCTGATGAAGGGAAAAGACTTGTTTGTTTGGAATGGGACGCTGGCACCGCATCTGCATGGTGTTCATTCCTCGGTCAGAGCAGCTCAGCAGTTCTTGCATGCAGCTGCTCTAATGCAGAGTGAGGAGGAACTAAAGGTGACATTGGCTCTTCAGCCAACCGGACTCATACTTGCCGGCAGAAACCAGGACTACAGCTCTCCTGGCATTCCCGTACCTAATAGTGCTTTCACTGCAATTACTTAGAGCATTACTTAGGGCTGTTTGATTCAGCGACACTACATGACACGGGAAAATATTCCCTTTCTCCTCTCCTCAAAAAGTGAGAGACGCCTTGCTCTTCAGTCAACCACACTTACCAGATTTGTATTGAATGAAAACAAACGGAAAGATAATTCTGTTTGGAATCAGACCCACAGAAGTTTATAAAGGAATCGGACACCTTGCTCAGGGAATCACAGATTGGCTGAAACTGAGTCTGCTGTCAGCCTGCCTCCCACATCTACTCAGCTATTTGGTCAGCAAGTTACTCAGTTAATTCCAGTTTTACTAATGAGCTGGGAGAAAAATCTCCAACACGAATGACAGCTCTATTAGTCCCTCAGAAAAGGACACAAGCTACCAGACACAGAGGCTGCAACATTTCCTAGCTATCAGTGTCTGGAGGTTTGAGGCACAGAAGTACTGAGGAGCTGACATTCTCTGCTACCAGTAAAAAAACAAGGAAAGATACTGCAGGGTTCTCAGTCCTGAAAATTTTCCTGAGTATAAACACTCCACCTATGGAATGTAAGACAACATATGAATTGCGTATAAATGTAGGACTGCAAAATAAAAGCATTTATTTTTCATCAGCTTAGCTCAAAGAGAGTCCAATTCTGCTCTGATAAAACCAATAGAAACCCTGCCTGTGACTTTCATGGGGCAGACACATCATTTCTCTTGATGGGAGCATCAAAAAGCCTCTGACTTTTCATCTCCCTTGCTTTTAGTCCAGCATTCAATGACAGTCACTTAATGATTCTTAGCAATCAGCAGTAAGAATAATGCATTTCTGCATTTCTGGGCTTTATTTCACTTGCTTTAATCCTTCTTGCCTATTGCTGGTTGCTACTTACTGGGGTGCTTTTTTTTTTCATTTATAGGTAAGTGTTTTCAGGTTCTCTTCATTTGCTCCACTGCACAGTTGCTGTCCTTGCCACTTCTTCACATTCTTGCTTTCCACCTTAAGTTCCTGTTCAGGTACACTTCAGCTAAATCATTGTTTCCATTCAAACGACTACCTGCAGCTTTCGTTTGCATTGATCAACTCCTACCTAATATTTGCTGCCTCTATGTTCAATCCATCATAAGCCAAAGAAAGCACACTTTTTTTCTCTTAGTTGACCAATCCTTGAAAAGAAGATTGCAGAAGATTGCAGATACATTGTACACTTAAAATCAACCAATAAATCAATAAATTCAACTTAATGACCAGCCATACCTCCCAAACTTAATAAATAAGTAAGCATTTTGACTCGTTACTTCAGTGTTTATCTTCAAGGTATCTTTTTTGGCCCTCCATAAGAGAACAAGCAGTTCAGATAAGCATTACCACACAGAACAAGAACACATCCGTAAAACAAGGTCCTCATTAAGAGTAAATTTCAGTGTCCAGATTCCCTGCCAATATGCCAACAAAACCAAGATGAAGGACTGGCAGGAACTTCAGGCCTCCTGTATACATTCTTTTGTAATTTCTTTAAAGATGAGGTAGGAGAAAATATGCTCAGCTGTTTTTTAAAACTCTTTAAAAAGAAGGAAAGTTTGCTTTGAAGTTCACAAGCTTGGTAATATTTTAGCTTGTGGTTGTTACATTGAACTGCTTCTTAAGTGCAGCAGGAACAATCTGTTGCACTATTAATTTAAGAGATGTATATATCTGCACTGCTAATGATGCTGTCATTAATAGAAGAGGGAGTGCTTCCTTTATAAGACCTTATCCTTCAATGTTCAGGAGAGCTTGTAGCCAGATAGGGTAACTAGCTTCTACTTTCTCTTCTTTCCAGTTTGTTTACATACATCTTTTACAGCTTGCTTAACTTTATATCAGCATAGAAATCTCAGCTGCCCTACAGCTGATCAGCTCACAGTCAGAGGTGTGTCAACAAAAGGATACTCGAGTTCATTGCCATTTAGCTACTTAGCCACCTTAACTGCAACCACAACAGAGACTTGTGCCTGGGCTCCTTAGAAGAGATGGCAAGCTCTGAAGAAGAAAACAGAGAAAATGTTCCAAATCAGCAGAATGTCTGAAAACCACTGGGGTATCACACAGCACAGGAGTGAATGTGCGCTTGGGTGTGCTATCTTCTGTCTGCAGACCAATATAATGGATCTCCAGTTCAATTCAGCATTTTTTTCCTGTATTGGTAGCACAGGCCATTCCAGAAATAACAAACACATGACATCTATAGTGCAATTTGTCCCCTTGAATACGAGAAATAATATTAGCATGTATCTGTAGGTGTCAATTTGTGAATTAGTGGTGAAAGGCTACAAAGCCATCCAAATAAGCCATAGGCAGCCATGCACGTTAAGGCATTGGTTGGACATTCCCTGAGACTCTCTGAGAGGACCGATTATATGTCTGATGACTACAAACACTGTCATTTGGGAGGTAATTAGGTATCCAAAACACCTAATGAAGGCTGGTAAGAATGGCACACCATCTATGGACTTCTTGACCAATAGGGAGCAGCAGCTGAAGGCCAGATGCAAGACTGGAACACCTCAGATAGTGCTGGACTTCTGTATGTTGGCAACTAAATCTAAAACTTATAAGCTGTTTATAACTGTTGTCTTAATCTGTAAGGTGAATTCTATCCTTACTTATAGTAAAGCTGCAAGCAAACATATGATTTTAGGGGGCACCTTTTAAAATAAATTTTGTGGGACACAGTAGACCTCTGAGAGACAGCAGAAGAGCCACCATATAGCTTTTGTGAGTTCCAATGTACAATTAACCTTTATAGTTGCTTTATATTTTCATTGTTTTAGAAAGAAATGGCCTAGAAAAAACTTCTTACGAGAAACCTGGAAAGCCTAAATACCTTGAGAAGCACAAAAACATACAGGGTCATCACATTTGCATGAAGTTCCACAGGAACTCCAAAAGCATTGCTGCTGAACAAATAATTCTGGAAAAATCCACTGGAGTCATTTGAACTTTGAGAGACACCACAATACTGACTGACAGAGATATGCTGTGATAGCATTGCAGGAGGTTTTCCTGCAGAAGATCTTATGGGTGCTTAATGGGAGTAAAAAGGTGCATTCTGAAAAACAAGACAAAAGCTGCAAACAAAATTTGTTGGGTTGTAAAGCCTACAACTCTGCCAGAAATATTCTGAAGCAAAGGCAGACTTGGAACTGCATGTTTTGGGCAGCAAGTTGCTGCTGAAAAACCTCAAACTGTACAGTAGTGACAGACCGGGCAGATTTCCTTCTAGCTACAACGATACCTCAACTGGGTTTGAGTAAAAGAGATTTCCAGTTCTGTTTCTCACTAGAATTGCTACTTCATAACTAAGGCTAATCCTGCCTAAGGTAAGTAAATTGATGTTTACTTACCTTACTGCCTTTCTGCATTCTGCACTGTCCACATCTGGCATTGCATTTTGTGTTTATTCTAGCCAATATTTATTTACTCATCATCTGTGGGGTTTTTTTTAGCCATGGTTGAGATGGCAATTTCATTTTAAGCCTAAACGTGCATCGATGGATACATTACCTGTTAGCTGAATTTTCACATGCTTGTTCTCAGGCCAGCATTTATTTTTTCCCTCAAAGCTGAAGAAAATTTTTAGCCTTTTTGAGACCTCTCAAATTTAGATATGAAAATGTAGCATTATTGTAAAAATGCTTTTTGATATAAAGGGTTGGGCTTTTTTGTCCTACCACTTTAAAGCAGCTCTGAAATTACACACATAAGTATTTCTTCAGATATTACCAGAAACCAGGCACAAGATGGTTTAGGAAAGGTGAAGGAACACCACCACTCCTGACTGTGTATGCACTCCAATGGGAGGGGAAAGTGTGAGACTGTGAGAATATTTAATACATCACATTTGCATACAAATAATTACAGAGCACTCAAATGAGTCACGAAAATACACATCATTTCTAAAAATGGGTGCCTATGTTAATGCAGTGCTAAGGTTGAGATTGTAATTGAAGATAAGAAAAAATACTCACCGTTCTGGACCATTCTTCCCACATAGTACAACAGCCTCTGAACTATATAATATTTGTTCAATTCAGATCTTGCCAGCATTAATCTATATAAAGCTTTGATATATTCTTTTCTTGGAAGGATATTCATGGTGCAATTCAACATAATTTTTTGTTGCATTAATAGCAAAGCTCATTATATGTATATCACTTTCCATTCTGCAGCCACCATGTCTGCTGACTTTCTTATCCTGCCTTCCAGAGACAGCATTTGAAAACAGCACTGTACAACACCTTCATGTTTTATCAGAAGTAGGGCACAGTGCAATGCTAACCCACTGATTACACAAGGCACTGCAGAGTCAAGGCCCTTCTCAAAGATTCACCTCCTTCCTACCTGCCGGAACCATTAAGGCAGTATGCTGCTCCTTTACAAGCAGGCAGTCAGCCCCAAACCAGCATTTACAGCAGGTAATGGTGTGAGCTGAAGGATTTGGAGAGCTGTAGCTGGACAGGATTTCTGGAAGTGAAAAAATCAGACAAAGAGATGGTTTAGGGAAGACTGGGGCCGAGGAATAGGCAGGATCTGTATTTACGAAAAACATCCAGCAAAGGAGTGATAATGATATCTATGTGTCATAAATAAATCCTGTGTCTGGGTAAAAACAAAGACTAGGACTTGGATGGTCTTGGATGCTCAGGAAAGAAGGGCAAGTGCCAGAGAGCTAGGCTTTGTGTAGAGAGCACAGAAAGGAGCCACCATTTCTTTTGGAAGAAAGCTCAAGTACGTGCCTGCACAGATGCGTTAAGCAGTATTAGAAGACAATTTAAAATGATTTAGGATGGGTATAGCCTTCTGCTGCTATAAGGACAAAAAGAATAAGAATTAAATTTAAAAACTGAGTGCCACTGTTTTTCAGGACCCAGCTTGGAGAGTTCAGCCTCCTTTATAATAATTTATAAAAGCTAAGGTAATGTAAGGATTTTTCTCTCTCTGCAACAGCCAAACTACTCAGAGCTTCCTCACATTGACAACCATGCTCCCATACCAGTAATCACGCACATCTACCTCTGCCACGGGTAACACTTTCATTACTCTATGAGAAGACATCACTTGAGGACTACAGGAACTAAGTACTGACTGACTTTTGCATCTGTCATCCCTGCAAGCTGCTTGACTTTAAAACAACGACAACAACAAAAAGCAAACAAAAAAGCAAAACTGGCAAGGTAACAGCTTGTGTTTGTTCTGTCATACCCCACTCCAAGACCCCTGACGCATGGAGAGACAGACTGCAGGTCAGGTTCTGCTCTGCCCCGTTCTCTCTGTACTCATTTACACCTGTACAAACTGAGTGGAAAACATGCAAAGTGGTACCATTTTGTTTTGATAGTGTTTTACCCTCACTTCACAGGGGTGAGAATGAATAGACAGGGTGCAAGGCAGCGGAGAACCGGGGATTCTGTATATTAAAAAACAGCGCAGACAGCCACAGAAAGTGTCAAACACCAAACAAAAGGACTGCTCATGCATTCATGCTCAGCATCTGTGCTCTGGACAGTATAAACAGAAGTCAGTATCCTTGTGCTATGTGGAGATTATAGGGTTTTGTTTATATATTGTAAAAATCGGCAGACATGCAAGGCCAAATGTTGCAGGGTGCTTTGCAAACACCGATCTCAGTCGTTCGCACCATTTCAGAATCCTCCCAAGCGTGCACTTAGGAATTCCCTTATTGTTGGTAGATGGTGAATGCTATTGTCAGATGACTGCTTCTGGCTCTCTGCCACGTGATGCTGAAGCCTACAGTTTTAATTAAAAACCCTAAAACAATTTGAGGAATTGCCTGTCTGAAGCTCTGATTAGCTAAGATGCCCGCCCCTTCCAAACACAGTTAGGTGAGTAAGAGCAAATGGGAAGGAAGTCTTTTTGTCACTCCGTAAAGGGTTAAGATCAGTGGCTGTATATGCAAGAAAGCCAGTCCCCAAAAAATGACCTTTGCTGGTTGGAGCCAAGACCTGTTAACATATTCTGAAAGGGTGGATGCTGACAGAGTCCCTTGGTGAGGCCAGAGCCACATTCACAGATGTACAGAAGTCAAGGAGAACAAAAAGAATATGGTGACTAAAAGCAAACCGGAGGAGCTGTGACTCAAGGAGAAAGAAGGTAACAACTAGTGGGCTGAGAGCTGTTCTTATCTGTGTCAGCTTCCAAAGAGAGTTGGCCATTACTAAAAAGGCATTACGGATTTGTCCTCCCTGGCAGGAAAGGGGTTGATATGAAAACCACAGCAGAAATAACATGAACATGTTTTCACATTGGTTGGCTAGAAAACAATTTAACTTGCACTCTGGCCATTATCAGCAGTGCCCCACAGGCATCAGGGTCGAAGTGCATCTCACAGAGTGATTTGAAGAAGAGCAGATGGAGAGAATTTTCCAGATTTTGTTCCATATGTGAGGGTTAGGATACAGGAAAGCATGAAGATATCTAGGTGGGAAAAGGACAGCAAAGGCCAGCAGTGCAAGCAGAGCAAAGGTAATGTTCAGCAGTGCGCTAAGTTAATAGAGCTGGACAAAACAAAGAGTGAAACGAGCAAGGTTCTTGTTCCAAGTACGGGAGCAGAGCCAACAAGGGATGCAACATGCAAGTGCAGCAGATGCAGGTTTTTTTCTTATTCAACTATACGATTTGTGTGTTGAGTACATTTGCTGTTGTTTGGAGAAAAATCCCATACATCCTATATTTTGTGCCAGTCTCCCTTGTACTACAAGCATACCTGAGAGCTATTAAGTACAACTGCCACCAGTTAAGCAGTTAAAGCTGGGTTCTGACAGTTTCCCAAGCTGCTTCTGAACCTCTTTGGCAAATAAATTCATCTTTGCCTGCTCAACTAAGACTTTTAAAATAATTTAGCTCTCTAGTACATAAAAAAAAGTTATTATCTTGTTCTTTACAGTCCGAGGGCAGAATCAGTATAGAACATGCTATGATTCCATGAATGTGAGCAGGCTGGCTACATGCAAGAGGAAGGTGCTAGACAAAGTTCACTTACCACCCCAGAGCAGTGAAAAAAATTCCCTTTCTACTCTCACAGACAACTGTTCTCCCAGCCAAATCCCAGCTGTATACTTCATATACATCCACAAACGCACCTGAAGCTGAATTCAAATCTATGAGGCTGATGGGGAAAGTCCTCCTGGGTTTTATTGTCTCTGCATCAGGCCCCATGTGTGTAAAACATCAAGATCACGGAGTCTTCACCAAAGGAGTATCTACAGCCTGTTTCATGTCATTCCCACAGCCACCCCTGTGCAACCACATGGGCAGCCTGCTCATCCTATAGAAGAATGTACATTTGCAGCTTATACACACATGCTTAACCCTCCACAATAGTGGAAAAGAGAGCAATTGGTATACTGCATATTGCTCCCTCAGCCAATTTGAAAGGTGTGTTTCTGTTCTCTCTGTTCTGTGTACAAAGCAGAGAATCATCGTCTCAAATGGAAACGCCTTTACCAGGTTTAAAATAGGAACATCTGCCTTACAGGGGGGAAAAAAAAAAAAAAAAAAAAAAAAACCATAGACAGCAAAAAAATTACCTAAATCTTTCCCATGACATTTGTTTCCCTTGATAGAATCTATACAAACGCTATCAGAAACAGAGCAGCAGCTCACATAAAAATAGACCAAAAAAAAAAAAAAAAAAATTGAAGCAGAACATAGCTACAATGTACTAAACAATTTCTGCAAACACAGTCAAATCCAGCAACTATTCAGAAGTTTTATAGCAGATATGACTTCAAAGTGATGCCAATTATAATGGAAAGATCCTGTACCCCAAATTGCACTGAATGGATCCAGATAGGAAGAATGATTTTCTCACCTTGTGGCACTTCTTAGTATTTCAGAGGTCTTACTGACATGGTTCAGAAGAATCATAGAATCACAGAATCATAGAATGTCCTGGATTGAAAAGGACCCCAATGATCATCCAGTTTCAACCCCCCTGCTGTGTGCAGGGTCAGCAACCACCAGACCAGGCTGCCCAGAGCCACATCCAGTCTGGCCTCGAATGACTTCAGGGATGGGGCATCCACAACCTCCTTGGGCAACCTGTTCCAGTGTGTCACCGCTCTTGGTTTGAAAAACTTCCTCCTAATATCCAACCTGAACCTCCCCTGTCTCAGAAACCCAAGAATATTCTGAACATTTTCTGAGAAAATTCTCAGAGAAGTGACCTGATGTTTAAAAGGTCTGCTGATGACCAACACTTCATATCCTGTTTTTCCCTGGTTCACACCACAACTGGTAATTCCCAACATTTCAGATACATGCCCCAAACTACCAGCTCTGGAGTCTCTTCCAGAGACTTCCACTTATGTGATGGTTAATACAAACCTCATGGCATCAATCTTGAGCTTGTGTCCCAGAAGTCACAAAATTTATCTAGCTCGGGTGAAAAGCAGCATACGTTGTTCTACCTATAAGTGGGCACAGACATGCAAGAAATGTCTTCAGAAGCATTCACTTTCTGTGTACCGTTCCTTATTTTAGTTCTTAAATTTCAAATGAAAATTAAAAAAAAAAGAAGAAGAAGAAGAAGACGAAAGAAATGGTTAGGGATATGAATCTTGAATTTTCTACCCCTCCTGTTCCCCTTTAATCTTTAGACCTCCTCATTCAGGCTCCAAGTCCTCACTCAGCCGTGACTGGTATCTTCCCTGGTCCTCCAGCCCCATTCAAACAAGTGTTATCTTTCTTCTCTCACTCTCTGCTGGCTTCAATTGATTCTTGATGGTCACCTCACCAGCTCTGCACCACCTGTGAGCTCCTACTTGCAAACCAGGAGCTAAAATCAATCTGCAGTCTCTGAAAAGCTTACTGGAAATTGGGATGTCACTTATTACAATAAGCATCTGTCAATCCATGAATCATTTACTAGAATATACTCTGTCCTACCCTCAAAAGGGGCATTCACTTTTCAAGGAAAAAATGATAATCTGTTAACTTTAAGACAATGGTTATTTGTGAAGCAGCTGACAAGAAAACATACTGGTTAATAACTCCAGTTCTGGCTGCCAAGCTTGTGATAGCTTGGACCTGTTACTTCATAGTGCTTGGCATTTTCATTACACTTTAGATATTTAAGAACAACTCCCACCGACCTCCCATGTGCTAAGCAGTCTCCTGACCAAATTCTTCTTGAAGTGACTTGTCCATCACTGTCATCTCACAAAAAAACCATTGTGGCAGACGCATGGATTGAATTAATTCCTCCACAGCAGAATTCAGCAGTTTTATGGGTGTACCTTGCCTCTTTTACTATTCTTTGCATATGCTTCTTACAGTAACAGAGGCAAGGCTTCCACTTCAGTCTCTCTCAACTACATAGGTCACATCTGTTCAGCAAATGAACAAGCAGTTCCATAATAAAAGATTACCACATCCAACAACAGGCTGAACTATGGCTCAGAAATGCAAAAAGCTCACAACTATGAGCATCTAGCCTAGAGGTTACACACTGTGTTCTGTAAATCTCCAGTACTCCACAAGACCATAACAAGAACATGCTCTTGGTGAAAGTGCATTAATCACTGTTCATTTTCTCTGTGTTTCAAGTATTTTAACTAAAATGGGTCAACTCCCACAGCCAAACATAAAGAAAAACAGAATTTTCAGTTGTCTAGAAAGTCTGAGAACCCTGGCACAGCCCATCTGTACGGTTTAGTCAGGAAATACTGGTGGATAGTTGGAACAGATGATCTTGGAGGTCTTTTCCAAAGTTGGTGATTCTGTGATTAGCTGTATTATGTCAACATGATCTTACCTAGGCTTCAGCATAGTTTTTGATACTGTCTCCCACAGTATTCTCCTGGAGAAGCTGGCAGCCCACGGCCAGTGAGGCTACAGTGAGGTGAGGTACACACTTCGCTGGGTAAAGAACAGGCTGGAGGGCTGGGCCACAGATCATGAGTAATGCTCCCCAGGGGTCGGTGCTGGGGCCTGTCCTGTTTGGTATCTTCCTTGATGTCTTGGATGAGTGGATTGAGTGCACCCTCACTAAGTCTGCAGGTGACACCAAGCTGGGAGGAAGTGCTGATCTGCCCGAGGGGAGGAAGGCCCTACAGAGGGATCCAGCCCAGGCTGGACCACTGGGCTGAGGTCAGTGTGATGAAGTTCAACAAGACCAAGTGCTGGGTCCTGCGCTTTGGTCGCAACAACCCCAGGTAGCGCTGCAGGCTTGGGACAAAGGTACTACAAGACTGAGCAGAAGAAACGGACCTGGGAGTGATGTCGACACTCAGCTGAACATGAGCCAGCAGTGTGCCCAGGCAGCCAATGCCATCCTGGCTTGTATAAGAAACAGTGCTGCCAGCAGGAGCAGGGAAGTGATCTTGTTCCCATACTCAGCTCTGCTGAGGCCACACCTCAAGTACTGTGTAGAGTTTTGGGTCCCTCGCTGCAACAAAGACATCAAAGCCCTGGAGTGTGTCCAAAGAAGGGCAACAGAACTGTGAGGGGTCTGGAGAGGCTACTGAGGAGTGGGTGAGGGGATTGTGTAGTCTGGAGGAGAGGAGACTCAGGGGAGACCTTACAGCGCTCTACAACTGTCTGAAAGGAGGCTGTGGCAACGTGAGGGCTGGCCTCTACTCCTGCACAACTAGCAGTAGGATGAGAGGGGACAGCCTCAAGTTGGGAGATTCAGGTTGGACATTAGGAAAAATTTCTTCTCCAAAGGATTGGTCAGGCACTGGATGGGGCTGCCAGGGAGGTGGTTGAGTCACCATCCCTGGAGGTGTTCAAGAAACGTTTAGATGTGCTGGGGAACGTGGTTTAGTGGGAAATATTAGTGGTAGGTGGATGGTGGGACTGGATGATCTTGGAGGTCTTTTTCAATGGCGGTGATTCTGTGATTCTATGATTCTGTGATTAGAGTGAAAGTCACTGCAAAAGCAATGATTTTATCGGTGGTCAGTAAACAGAGTCTTGAGAGAAAGGATTAGTTATAGGTACCTACCAGATGTATGCTTTACATCAAGTGAGATCAATCTCACCTCCAGAATCAATAGACCTGTAGGGCTGTGAAAGAGAACAAAGAGCACAAAAGCTCAGAAGTTATGCTACTGGGCTGAAAAGAAAGCACAGTGATACAGCAGGAAATTAAGAAATTAAAAAAAAAAATCCAAATTCTGATCCAGATCCAAACAAGAATAACTGAGATCCTCAGCAAGGCATAAATCAGCTGTTCTGTTCTGGCCCAAAATACTCTCAAAAGTTTGCATATCCTTCTAATGTTGTCAGACCTCTTGTCTCTGCTAGAAACAATAGCTTGAGGCCTTAAGTAATTCAATTTTGAGCTGATTCCCAATTATTTTTCTGTTGCCAAATTTAAACATCTTGCATACACACATAATTTCAGTATTTTGATAAGAAAAGAAAAAAGTTGCTCAAGCTTGTGTCTCGTAGTACTTGAAGGCACTCAGGACTACACAGTGACTGACATGAACAATGTGGCGGAATCGTCTCCAGCTATGTTTGCAGCTAAACACCCATCAGAACATACGACTTTCATTTTGCCAAGCTGGACACTATTGCCTCTGCAATCTAAACTTTGAAAATGGCTGGACATAACCTTTAGATGGCCTCTGACAAATATTAAATCATAAAAACACACAGCTTGCCTTTTTCTGCATTCATCCTTTTGCACAGGCTGTACGTGCACCAAACTGAAGAGCAGCACAAAAAAGCACGCAATTGAAATCTGATAAAAAAGTTGGGCGACCTTTTGCTGATCTCTGATGAAACAATGAGGTACATACTGGGGAGTTATCCTGTTACACACCTCAGCACCAATCCACGTCATGAAAAATGAAAAACTATAGTTTTTTGAAACTGAAAATTACATACTTGCCTCTTCAGGGATAGGATTAAAGGTAGCATTTTTAAGGGCACCCCATCTTCAGTTTTAGAAGTCAGAGACAGATTTTTCTGGATGAAAGTGCCTAAAATGCAACATAAGCTTAGTGGTACTTTCCAGAGTACCCGATCTCCATTGATTTAAATAAGCAGCCTTTCATTTTTTTGAAAGTCCTAGTTGAAGACTCTATCTTCCTATATTTTAATGCATATTTTTATTAAACTGGCAGCTCTCAAATTAAAATGGTACAGTCTCTCCAGCCACTCAGACCATCCACAAAATAAGTTTGCACAATGTCATTTAATAGTTCCACATTCCATTTTCAGACAGCCCAGCAAGTGCAAAGGAGGAGCACACGTGCTCATGAGGAGTTTACAGGGCTCAGACAAAGATAAACATCATCCAAGGTCAATTCACCTCAGCTATCAGCCTCCAGATTGCGAGGGGAGGGAATCGCCATTGTACAAAGACAGAACTAAAATGACTAACTTTGTTACAAGCCCAACTTCTACAGGCCAAAAGCAGGTATGATGAATGAGAAAAATTAGTCATCTACGGTAGAATTCATCTCACGTGGCACCCGTAAATGGGGCTTCTGCTCAGAACTGGTTGTCTAACTTCTGTTGAGAATTGATGGAGAGAGACAACACCCAGCAAGGAGATTTGTTCCATCCAGAGCAGTGTTGAACAGGCACAGAATGAATCATTCTGTGCAGGTGTCCCTTGTTCTCTCTTCTCACTGACTGAGGAGAGACAAGAACAGCAAACTTCTAAGTAAATAAGATAAGGTGAGATGAACCTCACCCTCAAGAACGGGTGAGTCTGCCAGGCCAGGCCTGGCATTCAAGCTTCTTGCTATCCAGGAGATGCCTTTGCCCCAGAGCTACAGTGACAGGCTCCCTCTTGTTTGTAATCCCTCTGGCCCTTTGAAATTTGCATCCTTTTCTTTACAGCGGCAAGCTTCAACAGGATGGGTGGGTATCCTCCACCTCAGCCTTATCTTCGGTCGTTGGGGGTGCTTTGCAAGCGGGAGGGAGTTCGTAACACCTCTCTAATGAGGAGAGTATTCACTCTCTCACTTCCAGGGCAAGTGCTCTCACGAGAAAAACAATTTACAAAAGCGAAGCAGTTCTTTTCCTTCTCTCCCCCTTAAACTTTCCAGCAGCTACAGCTGCTGTGCTTTGTGCTAAGCTCCACGCTGTCAATGTGCATTTAAGCATGATCTGAGCACACCTCCAGGACCAGGATTCTCAAGAGACTTAGACACGTACCTATTTTGTGATTCCCAGATGGGTTAATGCAGCAGACAGTGGCTAAGAAAGTCAGCTTAACCTAGATAACACTGATTCTGGGTCCACAGAGAAGCAAAGTTTTTACAGCCTAAGAAACTTCAGAACTCATGTGGTTCAGTGGGACTTCAGAGGGTGCATTTGGGACTCGCTGCACACATTTCCAGTTGAGTTGCATTTCCAGTTGCATTTCCAAACCTGAGCGGAATGAGCCTTCCCAGACTGTAAAATATTTCACTGTATGCATTAGCTAAAAAGCACTGTGGATGTTGTCCTAACAGAACCAACAACAGTAGCTTCAGTAAACCACTGAATCAGTACTGCTTACTCCATATTACAGAGCTTTTCATCCTGTAGGTGCAGTGCTGTAAAGGAAGGCAGGATAATAGATTCACCAACAGTTGCAGTGCAGTCTTCACTCCTCCCCTGTGTTCATGAAACATTATTACTACTGAGTAACAACAAATGCACAGAGTGTTCTATACAGAAGCATCTATCCTCATAATTATCCTAAGATTTAAGTTCTAAGGCAGTGGGGGTGGGTACCCGACCTGGAACAGGTATTAAAGTCTTCACTGACCAACGCAGTTTCCAATCCTTCTTTTATCCAGTGAAACGGAGCCAAGCATTTTGTGACCTTATTCACACAGGTCTGTACCTGAAAACCAAAGTCAGGCCAAACCGAGAGGCTGAGGGAGCCGGACCAGCCAGGCAGCTAACAAAAGCACAAGGCCATCTTTAAAGCTTGGTTTGTTCCTCAGTGCAAGTGAGGTGCTGTCAGTAACCTCAGGACCCTCTCCTTTCCATCCCAAGAGGATCTTGCAGAGAATTGTGGAGGGGTGTAAAATTTGCAACATTTACTAATTTAAATATTAATTTAAAAGTATCATTAGGCATGCCAGGGTAGGTGAAGACCATCTCCTACATAAGAAGGGAATTGTTTGATCCTCACTTTTAGCACAATCACAGAACTTACAGAGCAACCCAACTGGTTTGCTACAAGCATTCCTAGAGACACTTAACTAAAACACAGACATGAAGTTAGTGGGGATTATCCCGTAGTTAGAGATTAAAAAAAAAAAAAGAAAAGAAAAAAAAAGTTGCTTTGGGGTAAATAGGCAAGAGTTAATAGTCAGATTTAACACACCTTCCACTAGTAACACTTACTGTGCCAGAGAGCTGTTGCTTTCAAATGGATTTCACGGCAACATTCTTCCAGTAGCATCAGCTCAGCAACAGCCCTTTGCAGGTGGAGTTTACACAGAAATGCCTTGGGGGCACTGGTCCTGCTACAGAGATGAGAAACCCTACATGACAGAAGAAACATCAGAACTGAAGTGTCTGAACCTGGACTTCATGACTGCAAAACAACACTGTTCCTTTTCACAGGGTGGTGCTAGAAAATACGGTTTGAGTAAAAAGGCATTCCTGCAGAGCTGGGAGTGTGACCATAAAGCAATAAGCATGTCAAAGCTCAGTCAGAACAGAGACCCATCCATCCTATAGCCCAGTGTTGGTGGCCCAAAATACAGATGTCAAGGAAGAAATGGCCAAACACGCATGTTTCAGAACAATACCTTGCAAGCCTCCAAGCTTGGGAATACAACAGCAACAGATGAGGAATGTGCAGAAGTGCGGATGAAGGCAAACATTGCCATACAAAAGCAATGTTATCCAGAAGTATAGTGGGGGGAGGGAAAAGAGGTCTTGCTGGAGCAGATCCATGGCATCTGCAAAGAAGGCACAGAAGAGAATGGAGTTTGGAAAAGGGACCCAGCAAAGGTGCGACCGTGTTCTGGGGGTTGCCCAGCCCTGCTGTAGCAAAGCAGGATTTGGGGAAGCAGTGGTACTAGTGAGAATTAGGGATGCAGGATCTACAAGAGGAGGCTCGGGGGGCAGGGGAACACACCCATGGACGAAGGAGCATTTCAGAAGCAAGGATGAAAGGGACAGCCATCCTTGGGACATGGCAGGAAGTTCAGAATGGAAGCAATGAGCACCATCTGGCCAATTGAGGTTCCAGGCAGTGGTGATGGGGAGCAGGATGCTGCCAACGAGATCCCAGGGGCTCTGCACTCCGGCAGAGCATCCAGGAGTAACGTCGGGAGCAAGGAGAGGTCTCCACTGCTGCTCCCCAGGGCTGCCACACGGACAGGGCCCCACAGTCACTGGCAGCACTCGCACAAGATGGGCATGTGGCAGGGGCTGCTTCCTTGCGCCAAGGCTGGGACAGGGCAGTGAGGAAGGCCTGCTGCCTGCGTGGTGCTGGAGAAGGGGAAAAGCAGAATTCAAAAAAATAATACTCCCTTCCCCCGAGGCAGCTGCAGAGCGCAATGAAACCCCCTTTTAGGCACAATCAGCCCCGAGCATCTGGGCAAGGATGAGGTGGGTGCAAAGTGCACGGGGAGGAAATGTGTCAGCTGCAGCATCTGAGAGCAGCGGAGCAAACTCAGACGGGAAATGAGCTTGCAAAGTGCACCCAACAAGATGATCGCGGGGATAAGTTGCTTCTATGGAAACTGCAGCCCGACGAACCAAAAAGCAGCGCGATGGCAAAGTTTTAGCAGGAGCCGGCTCACGCCTGGTTCCTGCTCCACTCTCCACCCCCTGAAGAAAAAAAAAAAAAAGAGAGAGAGAGAAAAGAGCTGCACAATGTGTTTCTTGTTATGCACAAAAAAAAAAAAAAAAAAAAAAAAAAAAAAAAAAAAAAAGGGACACACAGGTTTTTTCCTGTATGGGCTACATCATATTAAGCTGTAAGTTTAGTTCTGGACAAACAATCTCTTGTTGCATCTCTGGGATGGAGGTTAATGAATTCCCACAGATGATGTTGGCCAAACAGTGGTCGGCTTGTGACTTGATTTCCAGCGTCGTGATGTGAGGGGATCAGTATAGAAAAGCACTTTGAAGGGAAGAGGCTGCCTACAGCAGGATTGTTTCTACAAGCTAATTGTGCTGAGTGCAGCTGCACAAAGCTGGATCAACAGTCAGAGAGGCGGCGCAGACTTCCTGACGCCAGCCCCGCAGAGCTCCCACCAACAGCCTGGCAATTCCAGATTGTTTTCCAGACCTTATCTCTCCCCCAAGTTTTTTTTCTTTTTTTTTTTTTTT